>NC_090927.1:1080088348-1080399484 GCF_040938575.1 Ambystoma mexicanum | reverse complement strand
CGCACCCACGGAGCCTCCTGCGCTTCATCCCACGGAAGACGTGGCAACACTCCAAAGCGTCCTCTCCCCTCCCTCGCTGGGGACCGAGGAGCGGGTGCCCTTGCCGGAGCAGGGCCTCGCACCCATTTTGCAGCCATAACTTCAGATTTCTGTCCCGCGGATCATGCGACCGCGGGTCTGGGTCTCCCTCTCCCACCTTCCCCACTGGGGCCCATGTGTGCCATGGATTACCTGCACTTAATCCTGCAGATCCGCGCCCTCCGACCCCGGAGCAGAGTGGGGCACACATCCTGAAGGTATAGAGGTGCACCCCAACGACCACAGCTGGACACTCCCCAACCCCAAAAGTCCCGTGCACCCACGCTGGGACGCCAGCCACCCTACATAACACGCCCAAGCAGTCCACAAGGGGCACATTAGCTGTGGCTGGAAACGTCCCCAGCAGCACTGCTCCAAATCCCACGCATCTGAACAGGGGAACAAGTTAAAGACTTGCAACGTTGAGGAAGAGAGTGTCTACCCTCACTACTGCAACTTGCGATTGCCAAGGGACACAGCCCACATACAAGAGCCTTTCTGGCTAGGAACAGGCGGTCATTAAATGCGAATTCTGACTCCTGAACCCCACAAATCGGACGGGGACCCAGAGGCCGCCTGCGGGCCTGACACCCAATTAAAGGAACTCTGTGTGATCCTCCTTACCGCCTATGCCACCAACCGCATCAGGAACACCTCCACTAACGTGCAGTGAGACAACCACGATTATTGACAGAGTAGGGTAGAGGGTTGGGCCCCCGAAGCAGGGGCGTGTGCCTCCTCCACCCTGGACCACATCCCCTTGTTGGACGCCACCAGTGATACCACCGAAACCTCGGGGTGCCCATAAACATAAGAGAGAGGCTTGCCCCATTCTCCTACGTTTCGACTCCTGCTGTGAACCAGAAGCATAACATGGAGAATAAACACAGTACGGGGAGTGAATCAGCAGCCACCAAAGGGGACATTGCAGCCCTACTGGGAGAAATAAAAAATATGGGTGCCAGCATTGGCTCAAAAATTGACAGGATCACCCAACGCCTAGACACCATGGAGGAGAGTTTAGAAGGGGTCGAGAACAATCAAGCGTCCATAGACACCCTAGAAGCACAACTCGACCAGCAGATGACTGAACTGGAGCAACGTGAAGAGAGCTTCAAACTCAAGCTTGATGACTTGGAAAATCGGGAGAGACGGAACAACCTGAGGATTTTTGGAATCCCGGAACGGGAAGGGGATACGGAGAGCGATCTGAGGAACACCCTCCATGACATCATCAAACTCTTAATCGCTGACGACGCGGTTGACGGAGAGGATACACAGAGCCGGAGGGCCTCCAGGCGGACCAAGATCGGTCCTTGCTCGATTTCACCGCTTCCAGGACAAGACACGGATCCTCGAGAAAGCAAGGAGCAGCGATTCAATTACCCTCCAAGGATCCCAAATCTCGATATATCAGGACCTATCATCCATGACCTTGGCACTCCGATGCATGTGCGGACCCCTCACCAAACACCTGAAGGAAAAGAACATAAGATACAGGTGGGGATACCCCTTCTCTCTGTCCTTTGAATACAATGGAAACAAAATCAAGCTAGGCTCAGAAGGAGAGATCAAAGGGTGCATCTCTGACCCAAACACAGAGGAACACGATCAGAGGGACCCGCGTCGAGAAGAAAGAGGATGGCGTCTACAGGGCCCCAGAAGGAAACAAGTCAAGGGATCGAGGAAGTATCGGAGAGGTAACACCCCTCCAGGGGGAGAGAACTGATGAACTGCAACACTGGTAAGATGACATACATTCTAATACATATGTCCATGACCCGAACTGTCTTAGGGATGTAAAGGCTCAATAGAGATTCGGGCCATGTAAATGCAGGGGGGAGATGAAAGGGGGCTCAATCAAGACTATAATGTTATACAAATCTTGGGGACGTGAAGTAACATTCCCCAAAGGTGGTTCGATGCAGGACCTGTGTCTTTACCTGGGTCCGCACGGACGCCGTCAATGTGGGAAGGGTGAAGGGTGGGGGGGCTGGGCAGACGAGAAATGTGCAGTGAATGATGCATCAGCGGCAACACAAAAGATCACTCAGGAAGATGTGAGTCCTTCTGTACACTATATCTACTCAACATGGGTCACAAATCCACAACCAAAATGCTCTGCTGATGGCACCAGTTGAAGAGCGGAAGTGTAGGGAGTCCTTTAGGATAGGAACGCTTAATGTGAAAGGCCTCAATTCGCTGACCAAGAGATCACTAGTGGCAAGGGAATTCCGTAGATCTCAAATTGACATTCTCCTTCTACAAGAGACAAAATTCACCAAGGGGGAGGAGAGAGGGATATTAGGGAAAAGCGGAAGAAAAGAATTCTGGGGCTCCAGCCCACTCAGGAAGGGAGGGGTTAGAATCCTAATCAAGAAAGGAATCAACTTCGAAGTAGATAAGACCTGGTCTGATGTAAGCGGGCGTGCCCTCCTGATATCTGGGACAATTGCGAAGGTAAAAGTAACAGTCGCAGTAATATACTCTCCCAACGCAGGACAAGCCAAGTTCCTAGAAAAAAACGATACCCAAAATAATGTTAGAAGCATCTGGCCAAGTTGTTCTCGGAGGAAACTTCAACCTATGGGCAGACCCGACCAAAGACTGGGAACCAGGCAATCCTGAGACAAGGAACCAAGCGAGAAGTGATCGCACCGGACTTTCCGACATAATGGAGATATACGATCTGCAAGATGTATGGAGAATCCAACATCCTCACGAAAGGGGCTATACATTTTACTCCAATCCGCACAAAACATTTACCCGGATCGACTACCTGTACTTCACCAAGGACCTCCTCGATACCACAACACTAACAGAAATAATTCCGATAACATGGTCAGACCATGATATGGTCCTGTCAGATATAAGGTGGGCAGACTTACCTGTTTCAGGAGGGAAGTGGCGCTGTAATGAAAGCCTGTGGAAATATGCAGTGTTTAAAATTGAAATGGCAACCGAAATTGAGGAATACTTTAAATTAAACAACAATGGTGAAGTTTCCAAGCAGACAATATGGGAGGCGGGTAAGGCCACCTGGAGAGGCATCCTGATACGTGAAGGATCTACCAAGAAAAGGGAGAGAAAGATCATTGAGCACAGACTTAGATCCGAGATATGCCAACTGGAAAGCGAGAACAGGGGACGTCTGGGCGCAGATAGCGATAACATCAACATAGCACAACGTAAAAGGGAAGAACTGAAACTATTAGAGCACGAACAAATCGTGTGCAAACTTCGATTCCTCAAACAGAAATTCTATGAGAAGGGGGACAAGACGACGCTTTATTGGCAGCCAGACTCAGAGAACAAAGGGCGGAGCGGAAAGTGAAAGAGATAACTGAAGAAAACCCCATGACTCCCCCCACCCTCCACACTATCCCAGAGAGCTTTGCCAACTTCTACGAGGCGTTCTACACCTCGGAAGTGACCCCAGGACAATCAGATACAGATCACTATTTCTCCCTGATAGAAATGCCCAAAATCTCATACTCTGAAGCTGAACTTCTAGACTCCCCGATATCCGAACCTGAGGTCTAAGAAGCAATCAAAAGACTCACCGTAGGCAAATCCCCCGGAGAGGACGGGTATACCGCCAGGTTTTATAAAACCTTCAGCGGTCAGCTCACACCATTCTTGACTGACCTCTTTAATGAGATACTAGAAACAGGGACAGCCCCTGACTCCTTTACAAAGGCACTCATAACAGTGATCCCAAAAGAGGCGAGGAATCCCAAACATTGCAGTTCATACCGCCCAATTTCATTACTTAACTTAGATGCCAAAATTTATACCAGGGTACTAGCCGCCCGACTGGAAGTACTGACCCCTCATCTCATACACAACGACCAAGTCAGATTTATACTGGGTAGGCAAGGGGCGGACACCATGCGCAAATCTCTCCATCTCATCCACTCATCACCCGAACTACCGGGTGACCATGCCCTACCGTCAATAGACGCAGAAAAAGCCTTTGATAGAGTAGAGTGGGAATTCCTGAGGGCAGTCCTCCGCAAGGTAGGGATAGGGCCGAGATTTAGGAAAGGAATACGGGCAGTATACACATCCCCAAAGGCGTCTGTCTCTGTTAACGGGGAATATTCCAGATGGTTCGAAGTGGGACGTGGTACTAGACAGGGATGCCCCCTCTCCGCAATTCTTTTTGTGCTCTCCCTGGAACCCCTGGCCCAAACTATACGATCTGACTCCAGAATAGAAGGCATGCGGTTGGGAACGAAAGAATACAAGATAGCACTCTATGCTGATGATATACTTTTACACATTACCAACCCCTCTGCATCTGTCCCTCATGCTCTCCAATTATTGGAAGAATATGGCCAACTCTCTGGGTTTAAAGTGAACAAGACTAAATCAATATTGTTTCCTTTGCAAGGAACGAAAGAGGGTAATGAAACCAAGTACTCATCCCTAGGCCTTAGACTCGAACACTCTGTGCTCAAATACTTAGGCATCCAGATCACCAAAGACCTATCCGAACTATATGAAGCTAACTTCCCTCCCCTCCTTCAGAGTTTCTCGGCCGACCTGCAAAGGTGGAACAAGCTCACGATCTCGTGGTTAGGACGGATTAATGCCATTAAAATGATTTGCCTCCCCCGATTCCTGTACCCTTTCCAGATATTACCTATCGAGATACCAAATGCGTTCTTTGTAGAGGCCAAAAAAATTATGCTTAGGTTCCTCTGGCAGGGGAAGAAGGCGAGGATCGCATACGACACCCTGACGCTTCCTAAAGATAAAGGAGGAGTAGGTCTCCCCGACCTGCCAGCATATTACAAAGCCTCACAACTACGTATTCTTATGCATCACTTACGTGACGACAATCACCTCCAATGGGTCCACATGGACAATCATTATTTCTCGCCGGCCACAGTGTCAGAATGGTTATGGACCCCCCACAAGAGAATACAACGGAAAATTAAGGGTCACCCAATACTGAGTACCATCTGGAACATCTGGCAGCCAGGCAAAGCAATGAGCAGGATCACCACTTGGCCATCCCCACTTAGCCACTTATGGTCTCCTGGCATAAACGACCATATACCTGACGTGGGGAGATTCCAGTCTTGGTACGAGGCAGGCCTCTAAAGGGTAGGGCAACTCCAAAAAAAAGACAAATTAATTTCTCTTCCAGACCTGACCGAAGCCCTAGGCATAGGCCCGCTATCCACCTTCCAATACATACAGATAAAAGGAGTCCTAACAAAACCTGCATGGAAGGATAAGCTCCAAAGAGAACTCACCCCATTTGAACAACTCCTGGACTCTAAGTCTCACTTGAAGGGTTTAATATCTGTAATGTACAAAGAGCTTATCGAAGCCGGAGGGGGGTCCATGGAACACCTAAGAAGCAGATAGATCCCGACCAATAGGATACAATGTGTAAAGCTGCATCCAAAACATCCATATCCAGCCAATATAAATTGCATGCCATTAAACTCCTACATAGATGGCAATATGACCCACTCAAACTGTCTAGAATGTTCCAGACTCTGGGCCCGAAATGCTGGCGAGACTGGAGAGATAGCCGACTATTGGCACATGTGGCGGAGATGCCCACACATCAAGGTATTCTGGGAGGAAGTTCTAGCATGGATTAAGGCAATAGATGGCATACAAAGAGAGGCTGATCCACTCCTGATCCTGTTTGGACTGGAAAGGGATGAGGAAGAATAGACTAGACTAAAGGGTCTGGCTCTGCAGCTGCTACTCGCAGCCTGTGCACTGTTAGCAACAAGATGGAAATCCAAATGGTCCCAAGTAAGAAGGAATGGATCAACTTGTCAACCAACATCTATACGATGGAAATGATCACAGCTTCCCTACATAACAAAACGTCGAAATGTGAGACTCTATGGTTAGAATTTCGAGGAAAACACCTTTCAGAGACCACTGACTGCCAGCCCGAGGACACTACAGAACCTTGAGACAAATCAAGAATCTCAGAACCCTTACAAAGAGATAACTATTACCCAAGAACCAAGGAAATGTCGAAATAGTGAACTGTGCATTACCCACTGTAAATAAGTCGATAAAAGAAAGATACCGCAATGATGTCTGCTCAGCCAACGGGGGGAGGTGGGTGGGTGTGGGTTATTTTATATTGACTGTTACAATCAGAGAATGGAAACGACTATAACAATGACCGAAAGTATAATGAGACTTTAATTTTGTTTGTCTGATGTAACCATGTGCTAATAGAGTTGTAACAAGTGAAATGAATACTTTTTTCTTTTGTTTGTTTAAAAAATCAATAAAACCAAATTTAAAAAAAAAAGAAATGGGGCAAGCCCCCTTTGTTGCTCTCGGATAAGGTTGCACTTTTCAAAATGATAGCGTTTCCTAAATTGTTATAAGTCATACAGGCAACTTCCTATGTGTCCTGGGTGCGGAATTTGACAAAGTGGAGAGAGGGATACGACGAATGCTCTGGGGCAATGCCACCCCTAGGACAGCCCTAGATACTCTAATGGACGAGGTCTGGCAGGAAGAAATTAACCTTCCAAATCTTCGGAAATACTTCTGAGCCATCCAATTGGTGGCATTGAATGACCGGTTCTTTCTAGGAGAGGGCGGCCCACCATTTCCTCTCGAGATTTGGAAGATAGGAGCACTGACCCCCACTCAAATCCTCTATGGTAAGACGTGTCCGAATGAGTTCCCACAGATCGGGAAAGTGGTGGTCAAGGTATGGCCTACCATGATGGACAGGACAAAAGAAGGATGATGCTTGCTTGGGACCAACCCGTGCGGGGCAATAGGTTGATTCCAAAATGTAGGGCTATACAGGGGTGCTGTCATTGGACTGAAAAAGGAGTAAAGGTAGTGGGCGATGTGATTAAGGAGGAGGGCTAGATGGCATTCCGGGACTTGCAGAACACCTTTAGGGTGGGCACAACAATGTCTTATCAATATTTACAATTACGATGACAGGTACAGAGGGTGAGGTTCAGAGAAGATCTGGAGATTCCCCATTGCTTAAACTGACGGTGATGGAGAATTTCAATGGCAGCGATTTTCAAAGGCCTATAGATGGATCGCTGGCTCCACAGTGAAGTCGCTGTTGAAATTAAGGGAGCAGTAGAAAAGAGGCTTGTGCCCTTTGAACGATGGGGATTGGGAATGTGCTATAACGGCAGTTAGAGAGATAGCCATACTCGTGATGTTCCATAGAGTGTACTGAACCCCACAGAGGCTTTTTAGAATGGGGAGAAGAGAGAATGGCACTTGCCCCAAATGTAAGATCGAGGTGGAAACGTTTTACCATATGCTCTGGGCCTGCCCGAGAATAAGGGAGTATTGGGAGGAAGTAATAGAGGAGAAATTGGGAATGGTCCGGTGATGTGCCCACTGGGTGTCTGGTATTGCAATGAAATGGGGGTCGGGTACCCCCTTATTACATACCCCTCGGAAGGATAGCTCAAGGGCAACATGCTTGCCTTGGAAGCAAGACGACACAGGGATCAGCGCTTAGAAACCTCTGGATATTAAGCGTGTTATAAATAACCTATCAAATACGTGGGTGGTCCGGACGGATAGGTTTATGGGCATGGAAAGGTTGGTGTACAAGAGTAGGGGGTGCCCCAACAGACACGAGAACGTATGGGGGGAATGGTTTGACCATATCGGAGGTCCTTGAAGCCAGTGTGGGAGAGGGTTAGAAAGAAGGAGATAGCCCGACAGTGGGAGTTGGTCTAATGTCAGAAGTTTTGGGGGGAGGGCATTAACAGGAGGTGAAGAGGGATAGGGTGGGATTAAAGGGAAGATGTGAGGGAGTATATTTCTATACCTTGGTTGACATTTTATCCTGCTAATCTGAGATATTTGCGATATCAGACTCGTTTGTTTGTCAAAACCCTAATAAAGTTTCATGATAAAAAAAGAAAAACAGGAAGAGCAAAATCAAAAAGTGTGGGTCACTTCAACCCCGAGATTGTGAATGACTCTTGCTGATCCCAGCAGGTGGGAAAGATTCGGATTTGGGCTGAGCGAGGCGCTTTGCGCTTTCCTTTGTGAAGAGCCCCCTGTTTGGCCAGACACCCAGGAAGAGGACTTGGAGAGAGGGCCTGGCTCTATTAGGAACTATGCTGATCATTCTTTATGTTTACAAAGTGTAAATACTCCCCAAAAAAATATAAATTAAAAAGATACACTCGTAGATTTTATTTTATTTTATTTATATTGGGCTAAATTGTATGCATGGTGATTAAATATACAAACATGAGACGGAATTTAAGAACCTGGTAGAAGGACAGAGGACAGATTGCCAGTAAAGATACATAGGTAAATAATTCCAAAGTGTACAGCAGCTGCTGGAGTGGGAAAAAGACAGGGCCCAGATTTGGTGGCATTTGTGGAGGATAAACTAATCAGTGTGGCAGAGCTGAGTGCGATACCGTGATTTAGACTGCAACTAAGTAAGAAAGAGCAGGGGGACTGAGAGCATAGATAGATGTGACAATATGGCAAAGCAGGTGCACCAAGTGCCTAAGCAACCCATCATATGAAAGTGTGCACCACTCTGTTGCTTGATGTTGCCATTAAAGGTGCATATAAAACCACCATATGCATATACGCACTCTTACACATACCAAAGGCTCGCACCCATGAGCTAACACACACATACATGCATACAGAAAACAGGAGCTTTAGGTAATGATTGGAAATAGATGGGGTGACATCTGTGTCATGGGGCCCTGGGGGTATATGCAGCATTGCCATCTGTGCCATGCGGGGCATGGGAGCATGAAGCAGTGCCTGCGTTTTCTGTGTGTGATGTTTGTGCCATGGACTGCATGGAGCTTGGTCTGGACATAGCTTGTGTGCAGCACTACCATCTGTACCATGTACTGAATGTACATTTGCCTTGAGGCCGCATTTCAACACTGGTATCTGTTCAATGTGGAACGTAGGACTGTCCTTAGCCATAGCATGGGAAAGACTGACATTTCTTCCAAATGTCAGCCTACACATGTGCCTAATTGTGCCAATTTCAGCACTGGCATGGGAAGCATTGCACTGTGTTTGGATGTGCCATTGTATTTGTATTGTATTGTATTGTATTTGGTTATTTATATAGCGCTCTTTCCACATTTGTATGGCCTCAATGAGTTTTGTGGTTGACGCCTTCGGTGACTGTAGTCAATGTGCTGGAGGTTCAAAGAATTTTAGATTAGGTGATGTGTGTGTTTTTTTTTCGCCCGTTTAAGACGTAGGTGGCTGGCTAGGCTCGACTAAGCAGCCCAAAGAGGTCAGGAATATGGGTGGGCGCTGTTGGAGGTTTGCGATAGAGTGCTGTTGTTGAAGAAGATTCGATGTGTGGCCAGCTATACAGAATTTCTTTTCGTTGGCAGTCGCTGTATACTAGTGGCAGAGGTGTTGAGGTACGTCAGGTGTTTCAGTTTGAATGGCTATATGTGCTGCTAGACCGGAAGAGCATAGCCATAGCTGCATTCTACGGTACATGGATGTTTGGCCGTGCCTGCGGCCTGTGTCCACAGACGTGGTGTAATGTTTACATACCATAGACTTCGATGTTGTTCGGCTGCATCGATCTTTGTCCAGTGAGGAGAAGGCAGATGTAATAGGCAGATATAGAGATACAGTGGGTTTTGCAGTATAATATGCGGATATGGGGAACACGCCTAGATTTGAGAGTCCTGTATATTGGGAGAGAGGCCTAGGTTTCACAGTACAATATCGGTACGGGCAATATAGCCATCTGGTTGGTCAATGGGTAGGATTAAACTGTGCCCACATGTGGCATGCACAATCCTGGCTTCTGCTCTGTGGGAATTAGGCATGTATGCCGGGATGAGCAACAGTGTCATCTTTACTAATGGAATCGTGCTGCTATGTCTGGATGTACCAGGTGCAATGTTGGCAGGGTCTAACAGGCCTATAGGGCAATGTCCGAATTGCATGCCCAACTTGCCATTTCTTTGGGTCAAAATGGGCCCGTTTTTTCTGTCAAAGTGGGCCACTTCAATTAGTTTAATCACTTTGCGACTAGTAGTTTTGAACAGTTATTGTACATATATCCTTTAAAATACAGAATTTGCAACACATATGACCAAAAGCCTACCCTTTGTGTACTACTCAAACAGCCTATATAAAAGCAATGAATGACTATTTGCAACTGTGGGCCACTTTTTCATAGTTCAATTTTATACACCAGTACGACCCTGATTGTTGGCATCATTGTGCACCCTTTTAAGAGGTTGCGGGATTGTGACTGCTTACCCACACACGCTATGGTTTGCTTTGCACATTTTGAAATGTTCTATACCTGAAAAATATCCGTCATATTTCCAGTAAGAATTTGTAGACTAAAAGAAGTCATTTTCTCCCTGGGCTGTTGTGTTGTTACAGCTGAAACATCAGCTCAAATGATTTAGCTGCTGATTCCATTAGTTGCAAATATTGCAGGTTCTTTGAAACATTTTAACCTTCTCAAAAATGACTTACGCTTATGGCAAAACATTTTGTATTTCACAGTAGCACAATATTTTTGCTGCCACCACACAGAATCACTAAGAAAATGTTAGAATATCACCCTACATCACATGTCCTTCCTCACTGTAGTTTGCCAGTGCCAGCGGTGCAGATTTAACACAAGACTGAAGGCAGATTGTATGCCTTGTAAAAGTCAGCAATAAAACCTCAGGACCTAGTGCCTTTTCTAACACTCCCCTATGCACGTTCTCTATTAAAATCGCTGCTTGTAAATGTCCTCTGGGCTCTGCTATAAACGTGTGAAATATTCATAGTATCCAGAAATTCAAAACATGTTCGAATCACTGGATTACAATGACAGAGACCACCCATAAAGACCTATAAATGGTAAACCGAGACAATTACCCTGTGATACTAATAGCAAACATCACTGACCCATATACAGCAGGAACACGCCCATCGTCCCAAAATAAAACACAAATGATAACTAAATTATGTTAAAAATCTAAATCTCTTAGAAGCAACAGCAGCCACGTGAACACATGCATGCTGCGCCCTTTTGTAACCTTTCTCGTTTTTGGTCTGCTCTTATCCTCAACCCCCATACCTGCATAATGCACACACCACAACATGCAGGCATCCACCCAGCATGTTGCGCGCCCATTTTAGGTACTACACAAAACAGACACTCTCACCACATAGTACTTACACCCACAGCACATCATTTAGACACAGACATCACACAGTATAGATAAACATATCCCACAGTACAATGTCTGAGGACTTTCTTTAAGACAAAACATTCACATGTTATGGTTTTCTTCCATGGCCGACTTCAGGGGCCACCATGACATTCCCAGACCTCAGAGCACCGCCATTATTACAATGTCAGTGTAACACATCTCACTTTCATGATCAAATACATAACATATCAGGGCAAATGTTCTATGTAATATGTGAATTGCCTAAGGAAGTGGCCATTAGGGCACTGGGTGCAGGGAAGGCACTGGGGCCTGACAAAATGCCAACAGACCTCTTCCAGGATGAGGTATGGGCTCCTACTCTGTGCCGTTTGTTTAATTCCGTGGTGGATACTGGCAGCGTCCCGCCGTCCTGGCATGATGCATAAATCGTCCCTATTTAAAGGAAAGGCGATAGGCATGCCCCCGGGAACTATAGGCCCATTTCACTTTTGGATACTGCACGGAAGAGCTAGGCTAAAGTTCTCATGAGCCGCCTGTAGAAGTGGGCTGACGGAAGGGACGCTATACATCATCTTCAGGAAGGTTTCTGCCAGGGTATTAGCACGATAGACCAGGGGTTTAGATTTGGCCTGATCCTGGCTAAACATATTTTACTCAACAAAACCCAAATGTCTGCAATATTCATGGATCTTCGCACGATGTTTGACAGTGTACAACGAGAGCTGTTGTGGGAGGTTCTGGCAGGAAAGGTGTATCTGGGACGCTCATCAACAACATATGCTCCTTATATACGTGTAACAAAGCATCAGTGAGGTCAGGCCCAGGAGGGAACTAATCAAGTCATTGCCAGTAGGGAAGGGGGTACCACAGGGGTGTGCCTTGGCCTCTTGCTATTCTGCGTGTATATAGATGAAATCATTGGGGAACCTATGAATCACTGCCTTGACCCCCCTGGGTTTGGGCAGAACAGGCTACCTGCGCTGTTCTTCGCAGACAACGCAGTGATCCTGTCTACCTCGCCTATGGGCCTCAAGAATATGTTTGCTACCTTGATGGGGAAATGTAGGTGCCTTAAATTGGTGATTAGCAATTATAAAATGAAGGCTATGGCCTTTAGGCATAAGTTGGCCAGGAGGGTTACGCTGAGTATCGAATGTGAGGCTAAGGTCCTCCGGTATCAATCACAGAGGATTGCCAAATCTTCCACAAACAGACCCACCAGAATCACTTACACCAACAGAATCACCATCCCCATGACCATGAGGACCCGCGCAGGGGGCTCCAGCTTCCCCGTCATGGCTGCCTCCCACTGAAACTCCTTACCGCCGCACCTTAGGTGCATTGACACTCACATAACCTTCAGGAAAGCTATAAAAACTCTTTTGTCTGTATAAACTGGGCCCTACCTACCTTGTAGCTTCCCCAGTAAGCTGTGCTACTTTTTGTGATGGGTAACCCAGATTTATTGTTGATTGACTGCTATTGTTGGTCTTATGTAACTCTGTTCTCTGTAACCTCTCACTACTAATGTATGACCTTGTAAATCACAATCCAAGATGTATCAATTTTTCCTAACCCTGTCTAGGCTTTACGCTCTCTGTAGCCATGAGTAAAGCCTTTCCTCCTTGTAACTAAGACACTTTCTTGTAACAGCGCCTCGATGCCCCAGGGCTGTTAGTGCGCTTTACAAATGAAAAAAATAAAAACAAAATAAAATCCTGGAACAAGTTGCCACGTATGATTATCTGGGCATTCGGTTTTCAGAGAGTCTCCATTGATATACAAGGCAATGCAAGGCTACAGTGTCATTGGAAAAATACTGTGAGGGACTGCAGAGATTTGTTAATACCCATGGTAGGGGAGCTATATCCCCTGCCCTAGAACACTATAGAGCCCTGGCCCTGCCCGTGTATTATATAGAGCAGAGTTGGGGGGTTCATCAAAGGATTCCTTCTCTCAATCTTACAGAGAATTATGTTCTAAGGGCTGTTCTGATGCAGCCAAAGGAGGGACGGGGGTCAATAGCTAGCCTTCGGATGGAGTGTAACTGCCCTGGTCGCTGAGACCAGTATTGTATTAGTGTCCGCCGCTCCCTTTAAAAAAATATCGGGGTTGTGGGGGTGTCCCCCGCAGGTTCCATGGCTTAATATCTCCGCAAAAATATGGCAATATTTTTGTATGGCGATATTTTTGTGGGGATATTAAGACATGGAACCGTTCAAAGATGGTGGTGAAGCAAGCGTATCGCGAAGCAGTAATGCACAGGATGAAACAGGACTGTGTGGCTTTGCATACAGGGCAATTGTATCTGTCCTACAAATGGTCACATGGATTTGAGGAATATCTTGATAATGTTATCCCTGGGTTTGCTCATTCGCTATCCATACAGCTGCGTACCAATACTCCGAAAGTAGCTTCCTTTACTGCCAAATGGAAGGTGAGTAATAGCACTCTGGGTGCAGCTTGTGGGGCGGCCAACAAATCCATCATGCACTTTATGTTTTTTTGTGTTAGATACGATGACCTGAGATCGCCCCTTTTTAAACTTAAGAATATGAGGTTGCCGCAAGATGCTATGGAGCTCTGTTGCAATGCCAAGGACCTGGTTCCAGTGCTTGCTGCATCTACATTTCTACACCAGGCCTGGCTAAGAAGACCAAAGTAATAGGGATCTCTCTGTTCTGACCCTCTTATTAGATACTATTGTAGCCCCCTGTCTCGCCCCCGAGGAGAAACCTTAATACCTTGTGTACAGCCTTTTTTTATTATATATTCTGAGGTCGACACATGTAAAGAGTTGTAGTATGTATTTTAAAAGTGACTGTTGACTTTTTAATGTTTTGATGATTATTTATTATGGGCCAATGAACCTTTATGATGTAGAACTGTGTTTTATGAAGTGCTTTTCTATGGAACGTATTGTTTTTATGCTTTTATGGCTCTATCTGCTGAATAAAGTTGTGTTTGATCAATATGTGAAAGCAATAACACTTTGCTATACATTTGTTAGGACACATGTCCCAGTACGTAGAAGCTGTTCCTAATAACCAAACCCTGAAAACCAGTGACGTTTGTGAACCCCACTCCTCCCAACTCCAAACTGACGGATTAGTGGTTTAGGCACTGCTAAAACTGATTGTTCCTAAAAACAGACTTTTAGACTCTGTGTGAGGAAAATGCAAAACACGCTGTGGTTTTGAATTTACATTTTTTCAATATTTCACATGGTTATGTTTCTAAAAGAACACTAATAATTTTAGGAAATTCACAGTTGAATTGCGTTTTTGTAATAGTTTGTGTAATAGTTCCAGGCTACAACACAAAAGGAAAGACATCACAGCCAAAATATAATCAGATCCCATTCCCTCAACCGCTTTCCTCCCTCTCCTTCTGAATGCCAGTTGTCCCACATGGCGCAACAGAAGATCATTGGGAGAAGTTGTGCATGAGCTCAGTCAACACCATGCAGAAATTGCCTCCAACCCACACAGTCACCGGAACACCGCCCATCAATGTGAGGCATCCAGCATGTTCTGCATCATTCTCCCCACCCTAAGTACCAGGCCGCCCATGAAGAGTGCTCCACGCGCCCCTAGAGAGATATTAACATAAAAAAAGAAGCCCATTCCTAATCAGTAGCATCTGGAACACATATAAATGTATTGGTACTACATTCATCTTAAGTGCGTTCAACCTACCCATCCATGGTAATGTGAGAGTAGCCCATCTATCCAGATCTTGAAATATCTGTACCAATATCGGCGGGAAGTTTGCCTCAACCAACTCTTCATCGTTCTCATTACCATTACCCCTAGGCATGTAAGGGCGAATCGCTGGATGTCAAACGCAAAGTCCTGCAAATCCCCCATATCTTCCTCAATGTCCCTGCTAAATGGAAGAATAACTGATTTTTTGATGTTCACCTTGAAACCTGAGAGCCCCTCGTACCGCTGCATCCCCGAAATTGCATCAGGAATGGATTCCCAGAATTTTTGAAGATGAAGCAGAATGTCCTTCGCGTACATTCGAAGTTTAAATTCCTTATTTCATACCTAGATGCCTTTTATCTCCACATTTGGTTGGATGTTTTCAGCCAGTGGGTTCAGTTACAGTGCAAAAAGGAGATGGGAAAGAGGGCATCCCTGTCTAGTCCTCCTCCACATCACAAACCCCCCAACTTCCTCCCGTTCACGACAACCCTTGCTATAAGGATTAAATCGCATTAAGAATTTGTTTCTCAAACCACAATTTTCCCAACACTTCATATAAAAAGCCACAATTCACCCTGCCAAAGGCTTTTTGAGCATCGATTGTCAGTAGGATCGGCTCTCCCCCTTACTCTCCAACAAGACTCATCAAATTTGCCCTCTTCCTGAGATTGTCAGTGCCCTTTCTCGCTGGGATTAACACGACCTGGTCAGAGTGCACTAATCCAGGAAGAAAGCCCTTGAATCTGGATGCCAGCATCCTCGAAAAGATTTTAATGGCCACACTAGGGAGGGATGTAGGTCTGTAAGATGTGCAGACTTGGGGTCTCTCCCCTCCTTATCTATGGCCACAATCAATGCCTTACTAAATGAGGGCGGAGCAGACCCAACCTCTAGAATGTGGTTGAACAACTTGGTTAAGAATGGCACAACCAACCCTGAGAATTTCTTATAGAACCATATGGTGTATCTATCCTCCCCCAGGACTTTCTCCGCTGACATCCTGCGAATGGCAGCTTTAACCTCACCCTCTGTAATCGGTGAATCTACCTGCACTCCCTCCTCCTGCATCAATCTGGCGAGAGAGAGCTCCAAAAGATACTTCCTGATTTCTCAACCATTACCCCATCACCTTGATCGTACAAGTCAGCATAAAACCATGCAAAAGCATTGGCCACCTCAGAAGAGGTGCTATAGACCTCTCAGTTAACCCCCCTAACCTCATCCACCCATCTAGCCACCCTTCGAGCCCTCAATTTAATTGTTAGCATTGAATCCACTTCCTCCCCCTTCTCACAGTACTTGTGCTTTAGGAATCTGAACTTCTTGACCGTTACTGCTATTGCTAGGGATTTCAATTCCTACTTCTTCTTCTTTAACGTACAGAGAATATCCCCCTTAGGACACAGTCCTTTGTCACTTGCATCCCTAAGGCCTCTACCTCTCCCTTCAATGTTTTCTCCCACCGGTCTCTCTCCCTCTTCTTCCTAGCCCCTTCCCATATGAGAAGACCCCTACACGTTGCCTTGGCTGCCTCCCAGTTCATGCAAAGGTTCATGTCTCCCATGCCATTAGCCTTGAAGTATTCACCTAGCTCCCTCTCAGAAGATAAAAGTCCCCAGGCAGGACATTCAGTCTTCAATCGATGAGCCCTGAGGGAAAAGGGGGATGTTTTGGAGAATATATGTGAATACCTGGAGAATAACCAGTTGTAGGGAAACATGATTGAAAAGAACTATGTGCGAGACTGTTGCCCCTGGAGGCTAGAGAAGCAGAGGTGCAGCTGAAGATTGATGACTTGAAGAATCGTGAGAGGAGAAATAATCTGCGAGTGCTGGGTTTGAGGAAATCGACAGGGGAGACTCTGAAAGATGTGGAGTGAAAAGTCAAGTAAATAGTGAAAGCCCTGTTTAGTGATGAGGGGGGAAGAAGGTGTTGATCAACAGGGTCCAAAGAAGTGGAGCTGGCCGTAATGGATGTCCAAGCAGGGCTGGACTGGAATTTACGGAACTCTGGAGATTTCCCCGGTAAGCCTATGCATTCTGGGCCACTTTTGAGTGGTATTTCCAAATGTTGTCATAGGAAAAGAGTTGGGCTTGCTGAAAATATGTAATTTGGTGCCATATTGAAAATTATTTCCAGGGCCTCTTTTGGTTCTGAGTCCACCCTTGGGTTCAAGGGCTGTTGTCGAGCGTTTTACCTCCTACAGTGAGAAGTTGGATGTATGGATGAAGGCCAAGCAGCTGAAGGTTATTCAATATAAAGGGAACTCCCTCAAGTTATACCAAGATTTGTCCAGCCTCACACGCGCTAGGAGGGATTCCTGCCAACTCACACTCTGGTTGGCTGGTAGAGGTATAAGATATCTTTGGACCTTTCCATTTGCTCTGATATCTGAAGTGAGAGCGGAATACTACAGGGTCACAACATTGCTTCAAGAAATTGACCATGGAAGTTTGATATAGTCTTCAGAAAACTGTCATGCTAGTTTCAACAGTCCCATGCCAGTTTCACATCGACCTAGTTAGACATTTGCAAGCTATTTATTGTCCCTGGGAAATTGCAATGCACATTTCACATTGTTCCCAGAATATGTTATGCTAGCTTCAACAGTGCAATTCGAGTGCTACCCAAGTGTAAAAGTGTCATTCTAGTTTTCATATTGTACACAGACAATGATCATGCCAGTTTTACACTACACCTGGACATTCCTTTTCCAGTTTAACATTGCAATCAGCAAACTATCATGCCAGTTTTAGCAGTGCCATGCTAAGTCGGTCATAATTAAGCACATTGCAATGCTAATTGCTATGCTAATTTCTACTTTGCCCACAGAAAAATTGCAATCCAGGTTTCACAGTGCACATCTAAAACATCAGGTGCCAGTTCACATTTCCCATAGAATTAAATACCATGCTAATGTCATCAGTGCCATGCCTATGACATCATAATAACTTACATTGTTATCCTTGTTTCAGCTTTGCCCCTTAATACAACCGTGTCAGTTTCGCATTGGATCCACACACGTGCCAGAACCTGCCCTGGAGAAACCCGAGAGACTACAATAGACTACACCTGTTGTGATGCGTTGTTGTTAAGTGTTGGGAAAACATTCCAAGTTGGGGAGGAATGTGGTGTCACATGCCGGAGGATAGCCGGTCGCGTGACAGGGGAGGAAGCGGACATAAAGGAATCACTGGAACTGGCCAGTCCGGGTTTATGCAGTTTACCGAGCGGTTGTGGTTATTCCTGCGCAGCGACGCGCTGCGCCTAACGGCGCCAACAGGCCTGCACTGAATGTCGGGCTCCAGCAGGTGCCCACGCCAGCCATCACAGCTGGGAGTCTAACCATCTTCCTGGAACAGACTTTGCTGAAGTGTGAGGGTATTCAATGCCAGTTTGGGTTTTTTTCTCAGGTTAAGAGGATCAGATACTTTTGGTTGTGACTTCTATCCTCAGGAGTGCCCCACTGATGCTCAGATGTTAGATTGGGTGTGGTGCGTTATGATCTGCAGGCGGGTCCTTATCGAATGGCATATCGGGGCACTTTGAAAAACAAAGTGGTTTAGTCATGTGTAGAATACGGCATCTGTGTTTAGTGTTATGATGTGACTAAGGGGAGGAGGACGTCAGTTGATACCCGGAGCATCCTGATCAGGGAGCAAGCCGGTCCTTAACTTTTAGGGCTCTGTTATTTATTATACCAGAAAGGAATATTTTCCCTGGGCCTGCCAGCAGCATGTACTAGCTTGCAAGAGCAATGGCAAAGTTGACCAAAACAATGACGGTTTGTTCCAAACCGCAGGTCATAGAGATTTTCATAGCATGAGATGCCTTTGCATTTCTCTGTTGCCTCGCTGCCAGGCTGCGTTATTAAATAGGAAACCTAATGTTCCCCTATGTCCCCTTTCAGAAAATCTATTTATCTGTGTTGATTTTGAATCTACGTAAATAGAAAAGACTGTGAATTATTCCTTTTATTTATTTGATCCTACTGAAACCCAGTTTTTAGTAGACCTAAATGAAATAAGAAGATTTGGTTTGATGCAATATCCTGTTTGCACCTGTTTATGCAGTTCATTCTTGGAACAGTGGATTGGTAATAGAGGATTAGTTGAAAGTATTAAGATACCTATTGAAGCATTAATCCTTTGGCTCCCAGCACGTTTCCACAACCAAGGGACACCATTATAGCATTTTCCCAAGCTTAACTGCATGCTTACCAACATTTTAAGGTGACCCTTTACAAACATATTTTTCTTATCTAAATACACAGTTCACCCTGCACCCTTTCTGGCCTGCAGCTTTGCTTCATCAATATGTCTCTCGTATATGCTGTTTTTTTTTTTTTAACATGGCACCAGCTTCGACCTCCAAAGTCCCCAATGCAACCATGGCAGTCTAGTTCTTTTAGCGTGGGCCACATGGGGACCTCCACTCGTTGCACATTGTAAACACGATAGGTAAGGGCTCACTTCCCTTCGCCACCCAGCACTCCATACGGATTGGGCTGCCAGCAGAGCACAGAAGCCACTTCATTAGGCTTTCTCAACACAATTCTGGATGTTCCAGTGATTTGGCTGGCTCCAATATAACTTTCATTAAAGCTACCCATTGCCTTCATCGGGCAGTGCCACTCGTTTTGGTGCGTGACATATTTTTGCCTCTCATCTCAGTTTACAATCCCATAAATATTTTCTTGAAGACGTTACACAACAACCACATGTTTCTATTCTTTTTTATGCATCTCTTTTCTCAATATGCCATTAATTTCTATTGTGCTGGCACTGTCGCTTTAATATCAACATTAAGCATGGCCTTGCATGCTCCTTATCCAAGGCAAGTCTCCTGGCTAATTGGTTTGTCAAATACACATTGCATTTTTTGGCACACAAATTCCATAAAGTATCATTTTCTGTTTTCCACTATCAGACTGACCTGTCTGATGACTTTAATCAGCGCCAATTGAAACTAAATGAAGTATCCATATGGTACTACTTTGACCCAATGGGCATTCAATAAGTTAAAAACAACAACTTTATCCACCTCTCAGAAAAAGGAGGATCCCAGTCGCACTCCCTAATCAGTGAACATACCCTTCACAGTATTAATAAATAATTAATTTTGCCAGTTTCAATGCAGCTATTAATCTATATGTTGAGTAGATAGTAATTCAAAAAGTGTACAAAAAAGATACAATTTAAAAAGAAATCATAATCTGAAGTAAAGAAAGAAAGAAATCTCATTCACCAGGTGATCTCATGAAATAAGTGTGTATTATTCAATAGACCATATAATAGAATTCAAATGTTCTTGTAACAAATGTCATGTGATGTTCACAAAAGTCAACATAAGTGATTCAATGCATTACAAAAAGAAATGATCTTAAATCAAATTTAGACAATTCAGGATTTCAATTTCTCAATTGTAGCTTGTCTCCAAATGTCAATCGGTGTTCAGATTTTGTTCCATATAGATTTTCTTTTGGAACCACTCTGCGCGTTTCGGGAATAATGTCCCATCCTCAGGAGAATCTGTACTGCCTTCCTAGTGAACAATGTGTGAATCTCATAATTGCTTATCAATTATATTAAGATAATGTAGTTCTTGCAATTTAGTTACTTCAAATAATCACTAACCTCTTGAAATCACCTAACATACATATGTTCTCCAATGTGTCTCTTCTAACATCCACTTTTCTGATCTTGATGTCCTACAATATATGGACCTAACATTATTAATTAAAACATCATGTGCTTCCAATAAAGTTATGCCAAAAATAATTACAATTCTTACCTTCACTAAGAGTATATTCATTGACCACTGGTCAAAGCTTCACAATTCTTCCACCTCAATGGAACAAACAAAATATCATTAAACTGCCACCAAATGGAAGACCCCTTACAAACAATTCTCTCTCCAGATGATATCCTCCCAGTAATCTAACAAAGTTCTACCCAGAGTCTCAAAGTACAACTCCATTTTCACTTCCAAACCAGCACTTTAGATGTAGAATGCAAAATCGGTCAGACCTACCCGTTTCCCCTCCTCACTATATATCTTAAAATGGTCGCAACACATATAATGTAGCATAATGACGTCACAGATGTGATGCCACCGCCATCTGTAATATTGTGTGTATTAATGTATCCACCTTTTAAACCCAGCATGTATCAGTACCAAGTAAGTGATGTAGACTTAATATTATAACAACATTGCAATGCATGAATCAGGTGATAGGAAATAATACAAACAAAATGTAGACCCAATAACATCTTGATTAGAACTTAAAATGTTCACATTGCCAATTTGATATTAACCATAACCTGATGAATAGTTACTCCCTCCACCAATGGATTTAAAACTCATTCAATTCACTAAAGATATATAAGCCCCCACTATTATGAAGGTCATCCACTCCACTGATGTTCCTAAACCTATTCAGTTCACAAAAAGATATGAATGCATCAACAACAGTTCCTACTATCGATCCAAATGTAATCAACTTGTATCAAGGTCAACTAAACCTCATAAAACAGTGTGTCCAGCTCACAAATAAGGTGATGAATCCCAATCAACATTCAGCCCCCCGGTGGTCAAGGGAATCCAGTAACCCTAAGAGTAGAGCCTTCATATCTCCCCCGGTGGCTGGTAACCTGACCTGTTCCAAAATGATGAACCTCATCTGGGCAACAGAATGTCTAGCCTCCAAAAAATGGTTGGACACAAGGGACCTTTCAATCCTAGTTCTAACATTGTACTGATGTTTGGTCCACCGGACCTTTACCTTTCGAGTTGTCATGCCAACAAAAACCAAACTACACGGACAGCGGATACCATATATAACTTCCTTCGAGTCACAAGTGCTCGTATGATGCAATGTTTTTTTTTTCAGGTGTATGGATGGTTTAATGTGTTCACTTTCAAAATATAACAGTGTTGGCAATGGCCACAATGCAAAGTGTGCTTCCAGTTATGAGTATTGCTGCTTGTAACCTTAATCTCTGCCTTCACCAACAGGTTCCTCAAAGAGTCATCCTTTTATTTAAGCAAAATTAGGTAGTTCTGGAAAAAGTCTTTCAGGGATAGGGTCTATCTTTAATCCATTCCAGTTTTTGTCAATTATCTTTTTAATCCTTTTACTTTGTAAGGAAAAGGTTGTTACATATACTAGACATGGCTCCTGTTTCTTCTCCTTTCTTCTCAGTAAATAATCCCTATTCATCTGCTGCACTTTTTATATTGAGTCATCTAACAGATCCAGAGAATATTTATGTTCTTCAAATTTCTCATTTAGTCCTTGGCTCTTATGTTGAAACTCATCATCTGATGAAATGAGTCTCTTATATCGAGAAAATTGACTGAAAGGGAGGCTTTTGAATTTTCTTTTTATGATGATAGCTATTTGTCGATAACAAACTGTTTCTATCAGTCGTTTTGGAATAGATAGGCATTTCAAGTCTGTCCCCACTTTTATAGATCTCAACATCAAGAAATGGAATTCTCTCCTTGCTTACACAAGTTGTAAATTGAATTCTCTGATGTAATGCATTCATAAAATCCCAAACATCAAATAACTGCTGTTCTGCTCTATGCCAAAAACCAAATATATCATAAACATATCTTGAATATTCTTTCAAATGACATTGCCATTGATCTTTCTACAAAATATTCACTGTTTCAAGATACGACATAAATGTACTGGCATAAACTGGGGCCATTGCTGACCCGATTGATGTTCCTGATATTTATAAGAAAAATTGACCATTAGACTGGAAAAAGTTATTCAAAGGACATTCTTTAAAAGACTTAAACAAAACATGTGTTAGCTTGACAATCATCACTTTTCAACAAAAGCCATTCCATGGCTTCTAATCCCCCTTAATGAGGGATACTCGTATAGAGAAAGACCACATCCATTGTAAATAAAATGTCTTCCTCCCAATTCACCTCCACTTCCCTTAGACTCCTCATGAAATGTTCTGTGTCTTGATGTATGTATTGCTTTTCCCTATGGCCACTACTAAAGGGCATCCTGGTGGTTTCTGTATGTTGTTATGTAATGTGCTCTAGCACCTTGACGTGTCTGTGTGCTACATGCAATTACCAATAAAATATCTCAGACCAAATGACCGGACAGACTCAAAGGAGATGGTAAAATACTGCTTTAATCTCAAAGAAGTAAAACAGGGCGAATATACACTCATCAAATTGATTCATGCAGGATCACACTGTCTCATTGATTCTACTTAGTTTATATCATGCTAGATGTGTCATCTATGACATCATCCTATGTCACAAACTGTAAAACCTATCAAAGGGTGGGATTGGATTAGGGGAACATGTCTACATATAGAAAATATGCATGTTAGTCCCTCATTGGCGGTCTCTTATTTGTGAGATATACCCTGAGCCACTTCTATACACATGGTGTAATATGGACGTCATAACAGAAAATATGGCATCAGAATAATACTTTGCAACATTGTATGTAAAAGTGCTTGGCAGGCTTTTCTGATTTTTTGGAATCCCACATCCAACCTTGTACATTTGGCTCACTAGCAGCACGTACATAGAAGCAAAACCCAAGTGCTTGGAGATAGGTAAGCTCTCCCCTTTTTTCCCAATATGTCTACCCTCTCTTATCGGTAGGCCTCATGCCAATGTCTTTTGTTTGAAGGTGGACCTTGCCAGTCTGCACTGTCTCAGGACATTCAAGGGAGTGTGGGCACACCATTATCTTAGCTTCAAGCATAATGAATAGCCCTTGTTTTGCACTCTTCGTCATTTTTTACAAGACCATGAAATTGTCAATTTCAACAGTGCATTTAACACCATTTGATTCAATTATACTGGGTGCGGTTGCTCCTCTTGGCCTTTAGAGACTTGGTCTGCTCATTAGAATTCCTTTGTGCTTTTCCTTCATCTCTCGAAATAGCATCCTAGGTTACAAGCCAATGCCCTCTTCTATGTTGCAAGGAATAACAACTTCTTCATCGTCTTTTCACTTTAAGATCCTGGGCTTGCATGAGCAAGCTTCTACGTATTCCTTCTACCTTGCGTTTTAGTGTATTTATAGTTATTGACCAGTGGGTCACTTCATTCTTCTTTGTTTTCATAAGTACTGGATCACTTCATTCGTCTTTGTGTTTATAAGTATTGCATCTTGGAGTACATGTTTCTCTTAGTGCTTCAGTTACATCTTCATTCTTAAGTATTTTCATATAGTTTCCGCATAGGTTCTTATATCTTCTGTATGACATTATTTTGCTGCTGTCAGACTTTGTTTTAACAAGCATCCATTTTGTTCATGTCTGCATTTCTACAGCTCAGCAAAGTACATGCTTCTTGGTAACTTTCCTCCACTATGTCAGCTTGCGGGGTACACTCTAAAGGGTTGTCTGTGTGCATATCGTCTCTCATATACTTGACAAAGTGCAGAATCATTGCAAGGATTCTGTCATGGGTTCCCCATCATGGCTCTTGTCTGTCATCCCAATATAATGTTGGCAAAGGGGCGGGGACTAGGGAGAAGACATGTACCTCCTCCTCTACAATCCCCGCTCTGGTCGAGTTCTCGACCAAACTCTTCCCTTCTTCTTCTGCCACTCCTGCTATGTCTTCTTCTACCATTTCATCATATTTTCATTTCTTCTGAACCCATATCATCGTCACCCCATCTGGTTACAAGCCTTTTTTATTTGTTCATCCACACTCCAGGTCATGGATTTCAGCAATCTCCTGATGGGGAACAGAATACCCATCATCCACATACTGCTTTCTATCTTTGGGATAATGATACTTAGTTCCGGGAGGTGCAAAAGTACTTTTCTTTATGTGCTCTCAGGTGCTGTTTTACTTTGCTCAATTGTTCCAGCGTTAATATCAACCCTTATCTTAATTCCAAATAGCTTTCTTGTCTATCTTCTTGCATTATCCCATGATGATCATTATGAGACAGAATCTTAGCAATACGAACACTAGTATTGCTGCAAGCATCATGAAAGCATTTGCTAGCCAAGTTGGAATCCATGAAAACAGAGATGTGAAACCAATCATCATCTTCAATTTTGTCTACTTTTTCCATCTTCTTTGTGTGTAGGGTTGTTCATGTAGTTATTGCTTCAGTACACGTTACATATTTGGCATCATGAGAAGGTGTGTATGTACAGCAAGGAGGCCCGACCTTGGCGCACACGCCTTCTTCCATTGCTGTAATCAAATCCAGGACATCCTGATTCTGGAGAGTCATCAGCCAAATGGCTCTCAATTCTTCTCTAATTGCATTGAATCCTTTTATTGTTGAGTTGATTGTCTGCAACAGCTCCCATCTTGTAATCTGGAACCATTTAGCATTTACTGCAGTTTGAAGTCCTTGCAAGAATATCGATGTCATTATAATTGCCTTTTTGCTGAACAATTTTTGCTTCTCTGGGATATTGTCAAATGACTCCATTGACTTTGCTGAAAAAGAATTGCTTCTCCTCAATCGACGAAATTCAGGTGATCCCCTTTTACTTAAATGGTCATTCATTTTTGGAAACTCATCAATATGGAGATCACTTTGTGGGATCACCAATGCAAGTACATTTATTCACTATGGAACATATCCCGTCCCAGTTCTTAGACAACTGCATGTAGGCTCTGGATCCGCAGCCCCAATATAAATCCATTAACACTGCAGTTCCTCAATCCATTCCTGGGACTTCAATTATATGTTTACATCCTTTATTCGTCCCAACCAGGATCAGACCGTTGTTCCTGAAGCATTTTGTAGCGGTATTATTGGAACTGTTCCTGCTTCATTTTCAACCCATGTGAGTAACTTTGAATACTTGACCCAGGCAGTTGTTACTCACTATCTTCACTATACTGGCTGATTCTTACTGCAATACATATGCAGGGCAGGCCAATAGCCCTTCTTCTCATCCACTACTAGTGAGAACACGTCCATATACCACCAGCTGAGGTCTTTCTCCGCATCTTGGCTCTCCTGGTTTTCATTGGTGTCTGAGCAATTCAACTTATTCATCTGGACAACCCTTATTCATTCTCCTATACGGGATGGATACATGAGTTTCTTGGTTGTCCATCCTAGTCCATTTTTCAGGTATTTTCATATGGAAATGCTGTTTTTGTCCGCCATCATAACATCACCCATTTCCCTTTAAATTGTCCTATGGTTGTGCATGCTGCTAGATGAATGAGGCATTTGGCATCATATGGTGACATTTCTCTTGCAATAAAAGCTCTTGTCGCAACTTATGGCGTACAGGATCAAGGAACATACATAGCAATTTTAGTCTGAAATTCTCCTCCCCAATTCTTTCATGTGCTGGTACCATAAGTTATTCTTTAAGTGTACTGCATTATCTAAATAAGAGTTTATAGTTTCATGATCCTCCCCACTCTCTCTTTTATGTCGAAACAGGTGCATTGTTATATTATAAAATCTGACCAGTATATCTTCAGTAGAGACAATAGCAGATGTCTCTGTAGCAATCATTATGCTATCATCTTTGATAACATTTCTACATGCCTTTATAATAAGGAAGAAAACACAGATCATAATACCGATGGAGATTACCATTAATATTACATGAAAGCCTATTGATTTCTTGGAAGGCAATGAACCTCTAATCTGTTGAAGCTTCTCCATTGTATGAAATATGCAAATGTTTCACCTCCTTTTTATTCAGTTCTACATCAGAAATTGGAGCATTGTTTTGAGAATCACTCTCCAAATATACCAACAATTTTCATGTTTCTCTAAAAATGTGAAATGTTTTCATTTCTTATGATCAAAGCGGGATGTTTCAGAAATGTAAGACAAAAGAATAACTAAGAAGGCGTATACCAATGTAATGACAGGTAACATAAATGGAAATTAGAAGCTGTCGAAGCTCGAACGTTTCTCATTGTTCCTTGAATCCTATTCCAGGGCAAAAGTTCCACTATTACTGTAAATGAGCGAGTCCATAAGTCCAGGGACATCATTTCACCAAAATGCCAGGGGTAGCGAAAGTGACATCACATGATCCTTACCCCTGATGATGTCACAGGAATTGATGTCATTTGACTCCACCCCGAAATGATATCGCGGGAAGCGATGGAAAACGACCTTTCACCCATTGACAAAACAGGAAGTGGCATCACATAGCATTGTACACTACGAAAAATATGGTTACGATATCACTATAAAGTGATGTACATTTCATACAAGAATGGATCGCCATATGTATCATTAAGATCATTGTGTATAGGCCCATATTACCAAATTATTGTGAATGCAAGCAGATATCCAAGGCCAAATGATAATGATGTGTTATTATATAGCACTTACGCTTAAGCGTTTTATATAGAAAAAATATACACCTTATATCACCCAACCTGTGTTGGTACTCATTTATCAGAAAGATGAAAGGCTGAGTTGAGGCTTTTAAGAACAGACTAAATCAGTGACTCACCCCCTTAAGTGTGCCTGAAATAAACATTGAATGAGTCTAGCAATTATTGTATAGACTTCCAGAAAGACACATTATTTGGTATTCCTATTCTTTCTTATTTAGGGTCAGTGCTGAATGTGTTAGACTTGTGGCACTCCTGTTCTTATTTTTCTACTTTTTTTTAAGGGGCCTGAACAAGAAGGCCAGCCACTACAGAAGTAAAGAGCCACATGGTGCTGGCCACAGCCCAGGAGCTTGCATTACAAAAAAGAAAAAAAGAAAAAAAGATTTTGTTTTAAATATTTTTTTTATAGGTCGCAAGAGAGACCACTGAGGTCGCAAGGGAGTTGCGACCTCTGGCGAGCCCTAAATGACATCCCTGCATAAGTCAACCCTAATCTAAAAATGTTTTGCTTTCTTTTATCCAGATTCTTGGCCATTGATCGCATTGCCATCCTTTGTCGCTCTTCTCTTGTATGTAAATATGTGCTTTGTATGTAAATATGTGCTCTGTAAAGCGCTTTGGATTAAGGTGCTATATAAATAACACATCATTATCATTATCATTCTCTTGCTTCACTGTGGGCACTTGCTTCGCTGGGGATAATACCCCTGGGTATAGTATTGAAGGTTTTAATGAGTCTTCCAAACTGCTAGGCAAATTGTTCATTTCGTTCAATTTGACCCCTCCTGTTGGTTTTTGGTTTGTTGAGAAATAAAATAAATGGTTTGATTCATCGTTTTCAAATAATCATGCATCTCTTTGCCTAATGCCCTCGCTACACTGTGGGCGCCTGTATTTGCCCTTGTTGGGGTGGTCAGGTGAGTTCTCATTCGGTGTCCAGTCACCAACTCACAGGGCATTAAATGGTGATCTGAACCAGGATAATTACGTAAATGCATATAATGCAAGGGCTAGGCAATGCAGCCATCCCTTCTTCGATGTAATTTTAAGCTTTGCTGGTCTCTCTTTCAGAAAACCATTTAATTTCTCACAAATACCGTTGCCTTGCGAGTGGTAAGCCAAAGCAAACTTATGCTTACGGCCTAAAAGTGAGACTATATTTTCAAAGAGTTCATTCACGAAATACAGTCCATTGTCGGATTTCAAAACTTTGCACACCCCCATCTTGGAAATACCTTGCAGACTAAAAACTTTGCAGCGCATGCAGCATCAGGATGCATGCATGGACCTGCTTCAATCCATCTAGAAAAAGGACAAACTACAACTATCATGTATTGATAGCCATTACATGTTTGCAATACATCCACATAATCTATGTGCAAATGTTGGAAGGGGCCATTGGGTCTAGAGATTACTCCTCTCACTGTTCGCAGGGTGTGCCCTGCTGTAAATTTCTGGCACACAATAAAGTTTTCAATGAACAGTGTCACATGTTCACTGAAGTTTGGTACAAACCAGTCTTCTGTGTAGCAGCTAGACTCTCTCGAGTCACATGCGCTGGATAGTGGAGCTGCTCCAATGCTACTCTCAACAATGCTAGTGGCATAACTGGCTTCCCTGTACTGTCCTGTCTCCAAATTGCCTCAGTGGGGGACACAGAGCACAAGCCCGCTTTTTCCATAGCTCCTTTTCATCTTGTGATGCTTGTCCATGTATCTCAATCAAATGTACAAATGACGTCATATTAAATCCTTCTTAACTAACATGCATCGCCCTTCCGCTTGCTTTAAATCTTTTAACTCATTTTCACATATAGTTGAATAATATGCAGCACGTTTGGCCTCTAAGTCTGTGGCTTTGTTTCCGTGCGAGATTAAGTCTGTTCTTTTTTAATGTGCTGAGCATTTCACAATGGCTATGGTTGCTGGAAACCTTAAGGCTTCAATGTGTTTAGCTAATAACCCAGTATGTTGTACTGGATTGCCATCTGCGTTGAGGAAGCCCCTCCTCTTCCAATGTGCTAGGCCTGCATGCACAAGTGACCTCACGTAGGCAGAGTCAAAGTACACCCTCACTTCCTCATCCTCAAAACTTTATTGGGTACCAATAAGCAGCCTGCGTTGAATAGGTTGATGGCAATCCTTTGCTAATCAATACTTCGACTGTGCCCTCTTGGGTCACCCTTACTTCTGCTGATCCTGAATGTCTTACTCCAGATTGTTCATTGATTTTAGATGAACCATCAATGAAAACCACTTCTCCTCTACCTAGGGCATTCTCTCTAACATAGGGAATATCATTTTAAAACTCAGTAAATATGTAACACAGTTATGCACATCATCATCTTCTCCCACTGGTTCAGCTATGAAATTTGCTGGATTCACTATGCTACCCCTTACAATTTTGATCGCAGGGTTTGAGATAATCACTACATACCCCGATACTCTTTGAGTGGTCAACAAACTTTGAGGTCTTTCTAAAATTGCAAATAGTGCATGGTCTACAAATAGAGTTACAGAACATAACATAGTTATGCTTGAACCTTTCTCTATGGAAAATGCAGCAGCTGTTGAAGATTGTTCGCAAGGAGAGTGCCATTTCATAACTGGGTCTAAACCCCCACTGTAATAAGATAATGGTTTGTGACCATGTCCTAATGTCGTTTTCTGTGTAAGGACTGCTGTCATGACATCTCCATTTGAATGGGAAAATAAGTTAAATTCTTCACTGTAATTTGAGATTCCTAATAAAGGAGCTGCATTAATTGTGTTTTTTAATTTATTAAATCCTTCAGTCATGTCTTCGGTCCACACTACTTTAGTTTTAGCCACCTGTGCCTTTTTGAGTGTTTTTAAAATTGGTTGAATATATGTACTGTAGTCAAAGACCCAGGCCCTGCAATAATTGCATAGGCCTAAACACTGCTGGATTTGTCTCACTGTATTTGGCTGCACGGTTTTCATAATGGCTTCTGCTCGTTTAGGTGTCACTTTCCTTCCTACATGCGAGATTAACTTTCCTATGTATAATGTTTCTTCTTGACAATACTTCAATTTTTCTTTGTCTACTTTGTACCCTGTTTTCTGCAAATATCGTCCTAAGTTTGACAAAGTCCTCTCTACATTTTTGTTCTGTCTCACTGCACACTAAAATACCATCCACATATTGAATTATAGCGCTTTCGAGCTCAACATTACCCAAGTCCATCTGAAGGACTCTTTTGAAAATAGAAGGGGACTCTAAATACCCTTGAGGCAAACAAGTATGTTTCAGGTGAATTATTCTATATGAAAAGGAAGTCAAATCCTGTGAGTCTTCATGTAAGGGAATTGAGGATAATGCATTTTTTAAATCGACAACAGTAAAATACCTGGCTGTTGATGGGATATTGCACAATATTGTTGCAGGGTTGGGAACTAAAGGAAACTCTGCTTCAACTATATGGTTTAGAGGGCGAAGGTCCTTGATAAATCTCCACTACCCCCTCTTGATTTTTTGACAGGGTACACAGCCGTGCTGCATGGGCAATCTGATAGTACTAGAATTCCCTGTTTCATTAGGACGAATATAGTTTTGAATATCCCCTCCGCTTCTCTGGAAACCGGGTACTGTTTTGCTTGTGGCAAAATAGCTCCTTGTTGGAGCTTAATTTTCACTGTTCCTACTCCTTTCAATAGGCCCACATCATATGGACTTGTAGTCCATAAAATATTTGGCACTTTTTCCATGTTTTCCTGCAAAAATAATGATTTTGCTTTTACCAACGCCATTCTCTGTGGTACCTCTATGCTCTCACTTTAATCCAATAAGTGATACTTATAAAGAATACTAATTCGTCATCTGAATAGTCATTCCTAAATAGTTCCTCATCTGTCAAGTCTGCCAGTCTATAACCTTCATTGAGGGCTATCACTGTTCTCCATCCCCTTCCTTCATCATCTGTCCCATTAAGCATGACCCTTTCTTCTCTCCCCACTGCTGCTTCTAATTCCAAAGGGATAACTTGCCCTTCCTCATCATCCATAGGAATTTCTGGCCTGAACAAATAGTTACCAGGTATCCTTATTATTTTACCTTTCAATTTAGGTAACAATGATAATAAAACATTCACTCCACACAAGAACACTTCATCATCTAGAGGGACTCCCCTTAAGGCTTCCTTTCCTGGAAAAGGGTGATATAAATTCCCTGACATTTATATAATGTATCCCCAGGGTTGAACGCACTTTACCTTCATCAGTAAAGGTTATCATCATGTTAAGTTTTGTCATTAAATCACATCCTAATATGTTCACTGGTATCTGTTAAGAGTATAGCAATGGCATAGACATGTTGTTTTCCCCTATAGAAATTGGCAATTCATCTGTAAATGGAACTAAACTCGTCACCCCAGAAAATCCCTGAGCATTCATGGCAATGCCTGACATTTGATATGCTCCCTCGTGGACACAGGAATGAGCCCCTACAGTGTCTACAAGAAATGAAAATGTCCTGCCTCCTATCGCCACCTTGACCCTTGGTTCCTCTTGTTGGTCTAATGTTACAGATAGTACTTAACAGATCCGGTTGTCCTGTGGATATCCCATTGTGGATGTAAAGGAATCCCTCGGCCTGTGAAAGGATTCTCTCCCACCACAGCCACACTCCCTAATTTGGGTTTGACTGTTTGTGTAGCTCCCGTGTCCATTTGCCATTGTGATGCACCTCTTTGTTGCATTGGGATATTTTGTATTTGTTGAATGGGTGCCTGTTGCATTTGCATAGGTGTTTGTTGCTGTTGCCCCTCCAATGACTGTGTCTGCATTGGTGCTTGTTGGAATTGCTGTGGTTGTGGCAGTTGTGCCTGTATTGGCACATGCTGACACTGCTGTGGTTGAAGCGCATATGCCTGATTCCATGTGTGATCTCGGGCATAATATCCTTGTGAATCTGTATTATTTAATTATTTATTGTTTACAGTTCTATCAAGAACTTTTACAATATCATCATTTACAAATATACAAACATGCCATACAATATCCTAAATAGAAACTTCCACTACCGTCCCAAACAAACCATTCCCAAGAAAACAGTTCCTGAAATACATCATTGTTGCTCCACATCCCAACTAAAACACATACATTTCATCTCACCAAGTCAAATATCTCATCACTAAAATCACTAGAATCAGAGGCATTTGATTTGTAAACAACCCTACAGGATCTTTCCAATTTCTCTCGCCCCAAATAATCCAGCCTAAAAATAGGTCTGGACAACTTTCCAGACCCCGAAAAGTGCCATGTGCATTGCCACATACTCTGTGTTTAGGCGGAAGTCCCCAAACTCAGAAGACCTAATAGTATTATTATGGTATCCCAGGTTGCCCAAGGTCGTCATGTACAAGGAGCCTAGTCTGGAACATTTGGTACAGTTGATTTTTAACCGTCTCCCGCTTTGTGACGATCTTGCAGATATGTCAAAATCTATCATCCTGAGTTAAATTCCATCAGGCACCATAAATGGCATGAAACAGTAGCTGGTTTGTAAGCATCTTCAATCTGAAACTCTGGACCGCTGGGTCTGGGTAAAGTAACAGGTACAATTGTAGCTTCATAAAGCTATGCACTATATGAGCAACCTCCTCATACTCATGCAGCTGCGAAAGATGCACATAATTACATTGCCAATCCCACTTAGTCAGCCTACGAGAAGAAGCCCCCTTCAAAATATACCAGCCATGCAACTGAGGAAATCGGGGAACCAATCTATTAAAACACACAGTTTGTCAAAGCACATGGCGATTGGGCTCTTTGTGTAGGCAGCAGAGTCCAAAACATAACTTTCCCCAAGTTTGGACAGAAGGGTGTATAGAGGGGACATTTTGGCCTTCAGAAAAAGTTCAAGAGCTGTGCTTTCAGGGACACCATACCTCATTCAAGGCATATGTATTCGATAGAGGTAGACCATGGGAGCCCTAAGATGTTTTGCTAAAAAGAGGCCAATAAGAGGCCTCCAACCTATCCAACCATGTCAGATCCTTAAGCACTAGGGTCTCTAACCCGTACAAAACCGCTGGGCAAAACCATTGATTATAAAGAGATAAAACACCCCTTAAGCAAAGGTGACATTTAGCTTTACGTACTTCGGCACCATAGAGATGTGTATCCTTTTTGTCTGGTGTTGTCATGGTCTTACCCCTCACGGTTCCTGATTTCAAAGCTAGCTTTGCCAGCCAACCTTCGCATTCATCTGCTGATTGCTGTTGGAAAATATGTATAGCCTCCTTCAAATTTCAAATCTTAAACTGGTACATGCTTTTCTGATATTACCTTCGTACCAAGCCAGACGGTTTCCCATCGAGCTTGGAATCAAGGCCGACAGGCCCCTTATGCACTGGTCAGAATATCTTGATACCAGCTTAGTTTCAGTGCCGCGTGATCGCTAACGGCCACTGGCTAGTTGTTAAATTACACACTCTTTCAACCAGATTGGAATTACAACAAAGCAACTGTGGTCCAGAGTGGCCCTCCTAAGGCCCTGATACCAGGTTGATTCCCCCGGAATATCACCAGTCGTTCTCCCATTCGGGATAACCAAATCCCAATCCCTCAAGAAATGCAACCTCCTTTCACCTCTAGCATTTCCTTTACTTGATATAATTTTACTCTCTGCGGAAATGGACCAGAAATGTGCTACACTTGCGTGTTTGCCACACCTGGCATTTAAGTCACTCCCATGTAAAATAAAATCCTTAGCCGTGGCATATGCCCTCACAAATGTACTAATCAAACCTCTGATCTGTTTGGATTTCCTGGATTTAGACTCGACTATCACATTAAACCCAAGCCTACAATTCATCTGAACCCCCAAGTGAACACGGCAAGGTCGTCCACGTACAGCATTGCAGATACCATACAGATACTGTGCAGTTCCCGCTCTTAGGAGGACACTTAGCTTGATCGGAGATAGAAATGTTAAAAAGTAGGGGATCCAGCATACATCCCTGCTGCACTCCTCTGCCTATTCCCATCGATTTGTACAAAAGTCCATCATCTCCCAGTCTAATGTGTGCAGCACTTTGTTCCATAAAGTACTGTGGTTTACTTGGTCAAAAGCTGACCGGAAATCCACATCTGTAATGCATACTGATGGGCTACCACTCTGTTGCGCCTGCGTAACAATAGTATCCAATAATCTTAAACTTTGAGTCATACTTGACCCTTATCTAAATCCTGTCTGAAACAGGTGGAGAATTTTGTTAGTGGTGACCCAAGTCTGCAGATGTTTCAATACATGTGAAGCAAATAGTTTTCCAGCTATGTCCAAAAAAGACAATAGTGTATACTTTTCAGGCAATAACCGGTCACCAGCTTTGAATACCAGGACCAAGATTGATGTTGTCCAAGACTCTGGAACCTCGCAGACCCTACAGACCTTTCAGAATAAAGTACATAAAATAACTTCCCATTTGCAGGGCTCCCCCTTTAGAATAGCCGCAGACAAACCATTCAGTCTGGGGGCCCTTCAGTTCTTCAAATTCTTTATATGGGTATATAGATTCTTAATAGTAAATTCAATAGGCCATTCACGGTGACTGTGTATCAATACTTCCTTGTAGGCCCCAAAGATGACATTTTTTACTCAATAAAGGACACCCAGCTCGCCTCTGAGATTGGGTTCAAAATCGCCAATGACAGAAGGCTCCTAGCTAAACTTAACACTTGCCACATCTGCCTAGCATTCCCACTATTTAGCGCCTCGATCATATGCTGCCAATTGGACGTCAGACACAAATGGCGTCTTCTGCGATACCAATTCCTGTATTTATTTTTCAACCTTCTTGATTCTTTCCGCAATTCGTACATGGTAACTGTAGTTACTTTTAAATCCTGCAGCTCTTTCCACAGGTGATATTTAGCTTTACGTACAGCACCATAGAGATGTGTATCCTTTTTGTCTGATGTTGTCATGGTCTTATCCCTCACGGTTCCTGATTTCAAAGCTAGCTTTGCCAGCCAACCTTCGCATTCATCCGCTGATTGCTTTTGGAAAATATGTATAGCCTCCTTCAAATCGGACCTTAAACTGGTACATGCTTTTCGGATATTTCCTTCGTACCAAGCCAGACGGTTTCCAACTGAGCTTGGAATCAAGGCCGACAGGCCCCTTATTCCCTGGTCAGAATATCTTGATACCAGCTTAGTTTCAGTGCTGCGTGATCGCTAACCAGCCACTGGCTAATTGTTAAATTACATACTCTTTCAGCCAGATTGGAATTACAACAAAGCAACTGTGGTCCAGAGTGGCCCTCCTAAGGCCCTGATACCAGGTTGATTCTCCCGGAATATCACCAGTCGTTCTCCCATTCGGGATAACCAAATCCCAATCCCTCAAGAAATGCAACCTCCTTTCACCTCTAGCATTTCCTTTACTTGATATCATTTTACTCTCTGGGGAAATGGACTGGAAATGTGCTACACTTGTGTGTTTGCCACACCTGGCATTTAAGTCACTCCCATGTAAATTAAAATCCTTAGCCGTGGAATTTACCCATTTTGTTATCACAGAAGCAAATATATTGGCTGTCCCACACCCAACAGGGCGATCGTAGATGTTAACTATCAGCAACCTTCTTGGCTTGCTCTACCCCCCCAGCAGTACTTTCACAGCCAATACATTTCGCCCACATCAGTCGGTACTACCACAATGGATTTTAGTTCCTGTTTTTCACCAATAATTAAACACCCTGATGGTCTCTGCAGGGGGCTCTTTTGCCATGGCCTGATGTATAACAAAGCCATCCATGTGAAATGTTGATGTTAGCCAGGTCTCCTGGAGCATAAAAAACATAAAAACAGATTGCTCCAATAGAAAAAACAAGAGGTCCCATTTAACATAAAAGAATCATGGCGTCTAGTGTTCCAAGAGGCTAATGTCAATTCTCACTTACTCATGGCATCTGCGCCTGGTAACATGCTCTTTAACCACCGCCAACCTTGCTCGTTATGGTAACCATCCAGATCAGCTTCGTTGGTGGGAACTGACCCAGGTGCAGTCTTTTTTGGGGGTTTTACAGTATCTGCAACATGGCCCTGCTTCTGCGGGTAAAATTACTTTATCCAGTTCGTACCCCAGATATTCTAATGATCTGAACTGTGCTCTTATTAATGTTGCCATCATTGGCAAACAACAATGAACTTGTGTCATTCCCCCTTGCCCGCTCTTTACTGGTTCAATAAAGTCAAAATCACAAGAATACAGAGTTCGAAGGGAGGGAATTTTCCAAAAGATCTCAGTAGCTTGCATCTATTAATATGCGTTTTGGTCCATTAAATACTTTGTGCGCAATAGTAAACATTCTGGTATCCAAAGGCGGGGGGTTCACACAGGTCTTTAACAAGAGAGCTGGATTGTCATCCCTATCATCAGCTCCACGTCCAGTGATTACCCCTACAGTCCCTGCCATAGTGCCAGAACTTTCAGGCACAGCATTCATTGGGGCATTGAGTCTGGGATGTACTGCCAGCAAGTCCCTAATACAACATGCTTCATTGTCCTTCATAAGCCAGCTGGTTAAGGTTCCCACACTTAGTTGTTTCCTTTTTTGCGTGCTGCTCGTTTCCTGATTTGCTTGATTTTCTACCTTTGATTAGTTAACAATACAATCGTCGAATTCAACGGCTGATTAAGATCTTCAGGGTAGACCACTTCCATACCCCGATTTCGAACGCAGCCCCTTTTTGCTTATCTCTTCGACGGATTTGCTTGTGTGTTAGATAGCAAAAGGTAGACTGTAGGGATACTGCAGGCTGAGCGCTGCGAACGAAAGAGTCTTGAGACTGTATGATGATAGGTGCCGCTTCTTCTGCAGTGCTAGGTGGGATGCTGGTATTTACAATGGAAAAACAACATTCGAGTTGATACAGTTTGAAGGTGTAAGATATGAGCACTTTATTTTAACTTCCTCGTGGATACGTCCGTTCAATTTCAGGAGGATTTGTGTCTCCAAACGAAGCACATCCTGTGAGGAAGCCACGTCAGAGCAAGCCGATTGCTCGCCTTGGGACACGCTGTCTTTTTCAGTTGTTTAGACATATCCCTCTTCTTGGAGCTCCCGCACCATATCAGATTGGGCAACCCTCGTGAGCGCTGACTGCAGAGAGGTAAACAGGTCTGGAGGTACTGATAGGTGAGGTAACATATAACCAGCTTCCAACAGGTCTGTAGGAATCGCAAGCACAGTCTCGGTGGGCATTGGGTCAGCGGGAGGTATGGGTTCAGCCATCTCTGGTGCCGGAACACTATTTCACAAGGAGTAACACAGATCCAATAAAGAACCATTATCAATGCCACCAATTTTCCAACTCCCAGATGCCTCCCCCCACACCCGAGTTAGATTTTTCGGCTGCGGGCACTGTAGTTTCAGGTACGTGGTTAATTATTGTCGGTTTTAAGTACATCATGATACATCCAGTCAAAGTTGAAGATTCAAAAGGGGGCGTGCTATGATTCCCCACCACCGAAATGTCAATACCCTGACAGAAGCTTAAGAAATGGGAAGCCAAATTCACAGCCCGTTTATACCCAGTCGCTCTTTACGTGTTGTGCCCTATATTGCAAATCTAGCAAGCAATGTAAGTAAAACTTCTCCTGTATCTAGGCAAAGGGAAGGCGCTCTGAAAATGTATCCCATCTTTAAGACACTAGACAAAAAGAAAATAGCAGCTAAGGAGGACATATATCTAAGATTCCCACTAAACTTATCCTTCAAGCCCCAAATAGAGGTGTTGAGCCTAGAAGTGCACTGAGTAGGAAAGGAAGGGTTAGAACTCATCGTGAGGAAAAGGCGAATGATAGGAATGATAGGAAGGAGGAAGATCTTAACTTCCTTTATCTTGGGTCGCCTTTTTGATGAGCGTAATTAGAGCCCCCTGAATCAGAAACATATTTCGGCCATATTGGGGCAGGTCCCCAGTCTCTGTTTGATAAAGTCCAATGATATCCATCAGGTTGTGTTTGTCTATGATGATTGAGTAGATTGGGTATAGATAAATCTGCACTCACAGATAATTAAGATTGTGATCCTGGCTGAATGTCTTTGGGTTACAAAATGTTTGAACATTTTGCCTCTGAACCTATTAGTTATCCAGATCTAGTTAATTTACCACCCATCCGTCATGAAGAAAATGTCCCTGTCAATGGGTCTATGAAGCAACTTGTGATTAGGTTACAAAATCATGGGGACACCAAAGAAAGGGATACTGTAAGGTTTAATGACCGAAATAGAGAAGTAACATATGATTGGCCATCTATTGTGGACTCCTTACACAGAACGGTGCACAATAAACAGCAGAATGCATGAGTTTTGAAGGTTATTATACTCTCTTGGAATTCTAGGGGGTTTGTAAACATTATTGGAAATAATGAGGTCTTAAAATGTTATATTATTATATGCCTCCAGGAAACCCTGATGGTGGATGCACCAATAATGGATGGATATGAGGCTTGTGCCATCAGAGCCAAACGTGGCCTAAGGGTAGGCCCTAGAAGGGCCTTCTAACAACTTTAAAATGTAACCATGGATTCACTGTATGGCATATTGATAGGGATAGGCCTGATATGTTGGTAACCCTGTTGTCATGGGAAGACAGGGCCAACAATAAGAGTCAAAAAGTTTTACTATTTAACATGTATTTTAATCTGAGAAACTCCCCAATTCTGGAATATTTGGCTGAATTCTCATTTCTCATGTTGGGTGAGACTCCTGAGGAAGGAGCCTCTACAATAGTGGTGGGTGACTTTAACTCTGAATGCCTGGATGATGACTGGTATCGTAAACCGGATAGGCTGGGTGTTCCAAATAAAAAGAGAACTAATGGCCACCTGATCAGACATGAAATGGCTGCATGGGACTTGTCCCCACTTAAAGGTGTAGTCGAGGGCGACATTCCTACGAATTTCACCTGGCATAATAACAAGTGGAAGTTGACTCTCGATTATATTTTGTTTTTCGGTGGATATTCAACTGAAAGGTGGTGCAATGGATATTTAAATTCAATGATCACATATCAGTGACTTTTGATGGCTTTTAAGCCTAATGTGCCATTGAATCTGGATGTTGTGATCAACCCAATGGACTCTAGTGTAAGATGGCGCCACAAAATTGCTCTGCCATTTAATAACATGATGGTGGTCCAATAAGATAATTCAGGCAGTACACTGTTTGGCCAACTTAATTTTGAGCCCATACTACGCTCCCTTGGGCCGCCTTTCAACTGATAGGTCACTCCATGGGGTGGGGGCAGGGGGTCTCGGCTTCACCACATAGCCACGTGTTTGACAAAGAAGTTCAGCTTCATAAGAGGGAACTCAGATCAAAAGCTAGGAGGTTACAAAAGTTAGCATCTGCAGCACATACAGACATTCGTGGACTGAAGGCCATATTTAAGAATTGGCTTAGCAGTCGTAGATTTGCAATGTTGAATAACGATGCAGAGAAGACGTTAAGCTGTATCTCAGGGTCATATGGAGTTTGCTTAAATCTCCAGGTATCGACCCCTTTATGCAAACACAGCCGATACCAGAAAAAATGTGGTTATTCCATTTTAAGGAATTGTGTACTGCTGAGAAAGAGGAAGTGGTTATTGATTGCAGTGGCCCCTCTTGGCATGGAGCTATAAAATGGGACCTGGAAGACATAGCTAAATTGATTAGAAGTAGTATAAAATCTAATGCTCCAGGCCCAGATGGGCTCTCAGCAATGATTTAAGGTCTGATGTACTGCTCTGGGCAAGAATCCTCTCGGCGCTTTTTGAAAATATTGTGGCAACTCAGCTGCTTCCACCTACCTGGAGACTGGCTGTGATAATTTTGATATTCAAGGGTGGTGACAGATTCTCCCCCTTGAATTATAGGCCAATTTTGTTGCTGGATGTTTCAAACAAAACCTTTTCAGAAATGCTGCTGTGTGAGCTCCAAGTTTGGGCTAAAAATACTGGCAGTTTGGACCCATATCAGGCGGGCTTTAAGAAGGGAGTCGGAATGGGATTAAACAACTTCGCTGTCTCCCTTCTAGACACTCAAGTAAGGGAGCCGAAGTGTGCTTTATATCTTGCTTTTCTGGAAATAAGTAAAGCTTTTGACTGTGTCAATCGTGCAGTTTTATGGAAGGATTTGTTTAAATGTGGATGCCCGGCCCCATTAATTGGTATTCTTGTGGCCCTTCACAGGGACACAGGATTATGTGTAAGGCTGGAATCTTTGGGGAACTGCTCAAAGTGGATTGAGACAAATCGGGGATTACGGCAAGGATGTGTCCTGGCTCCATTTTTGTTTAATGTTTACATCAAAAACATGTAGTCTTGCTGGGACACAGTAAGCACTAATTCCCCACACCTGGGTAACATTATGGTCCAATATTTGAACTATGCGGACAACATTATCATATTCGATACAACCCCGATTGGCTTGCAGCATGCCTTGCAGGGTATGAACCAATTTTCTATGGGGCTTGAACTGAATTTAAATATCCCCAAGTCAAAGATTTTAATTCTAAATATGGCTCAATCAAAATGGCATATTGCAGACCAGTGAGAGGAGGTTCTCTCGCGTTTTAAGTACCTGGGTAGCATTATCCACTCTGGTATTGCAAAAGCTACATTATACAACAAAAAAGAGTGTTATTTCTGTCATCCACTTGGCAACTAACTCAATTTGACTACAGAGATGGCAGCTTTTCAGCCATTTCATTGATTGAGTTCTATAAAGAGAAAACTGTGCCTAAGTTGATTTTTGGTGCTGAGCATACAACAGTAGAGATACCATGGTCTAAACTGGAAGCACTCCTGTGGAGAAAGGTATTACATCTCCCAAATTCGGTCCCATTATCAGGAATAAGGTATGAATTGGGTCTGTTGCCATTGGGATTGTTTGTAGACTGGAGGGTGTTGCAAACATATGCATCAATTATGTCACCACCAAGTGATTCTCTGTTTGTACGCTTGGGGAATGCTTTGTGTATGGACTCCTGTAAGCCCCTGTCATGGTGGAAAAACAAGTGCGAGGAGTTATTGATTATCATCACGAACACCAATAAAGCTAAAACGAAGGTTTCTAGGCACAAATGGATTAAGACCAGGAAATCAGTAATGGAATATCGTTGTTTTGATGACCACTTTAAATGGAATGTAAAAAACTTTGATAATGCAGCACCATATCTGAAAAAACATCGATCAAAACTTTTCTGATTGATTATTTTAAGACTCAGATTGAATCCTTGGCCAACACTGGATGTCCTGGGTATAATCAGAAGATTCCAATAGCACAAAAGCTAGGCTGTCAACATTTGGAGACACTTCTCTACTAATCACGACTTCAGAATTTTTAGCCATTGTGTGTGATAAACTACAGTGATTTTATTTGCTTGTAAAATGCAATATGTAATATTTACGATGATTTTAAGTATTTAAGAGTATATAGATGTATATTTGCATGTTGCTTTTTATACTGAATGATTTTTGCTGTTTTAATGTGTATGCGTGAAAGGTTCTACTTCTTGTAACCAATACACACAATAAATAAATAAATAAATAAATAAATAAATAAATACAAATAAATAAATACATTTCGATTGGAAAGTAACCTTGATGAAAGCTGTTATTCCCTCGTTCCCCTAGCCAAATTCCAAAGAGTTGTCTGACGCATTCTCCTGTGTACATAGTGAGTGACAGGAAAACACATTATTACATATAGGGGGTAATTCATAGAATTCCTTGCACAAGTGGCGCACGCGGCTGGCGCGCAGTGTGCGCGTGCGACAGTCTGCACCAGCAGAGTGCGCCAAAATCCATTTCCGCGCACAGCGTATTCATGGATTTTAACATCTATTACCAGCCTTGGCGCAGAGTGGCGCAGCGACCCTGCAGCAGCGCCAGTTATGCCTCCAACCCCCGTCCATGGCACACAGGCCAGTGGACCAGCATACAGGCCCCCAACCACGAAAACACCTGTAAAACTCCCAGCGCACCCCTCCGAATACACGTACACCCCTGCGCGGGGAGAATCACACGTGATTGGCCCTGTGCGAGTGGGTACGTGTATTACAGGGGTTTGCGTGGAGTTCCACACGCAAAATCACACACGATTGGCCCTGTGCGAGCGGGGTACGTGTATTACTGGGGTTCGTGTGGAGTTCCTCACGCGATTGGCCCTGTGCGAGTGGGGTACATGTATTTCTGGGGTTCGCGTGGAGTTCCACATGCGAAATCACACGGGATTGGCCCTATGCGAGTGGGGTACATGTATTACTGGGGTTTGTGTGGAGTTCCACATGCGATTGGCCCTGTGCGAGCGGGGTACATGTATTACTAGGGTTCGCGGGGAGAATCACACACGATTGGCCCTGTGCGAGCGGGGTACGTGTATTGCTGGGGTTCGCGGGGAGAATCACACGCGATTCGCCCTGTGCGAGCGGGGTACGTGTATTACAGGGGTTCGCGGGGAGTTCCACACGCGATTGGCCCTCTGCGAGCGGGGCACGTATGTTACTGGGGTTCGCGTGGAGTTCCACACGCGATTGGTCCTGTGCGAGCGGGGTACGTGTATTACTGGGGTTCACGGGGAGTTCCACACGCGATTTATGCTGCGCGGGGCCGCGTACGCCTGCTTCCTGCTGGCGTACGTGTTTCCAGATTAGCGCGTCTTTTTTGGCGCACGCGTTTCCCCTGTTCGATTCCATGAATGCGTGTTGTAGGCACGTGTGTGGGCGTTCCGGGCATTTACTTCCTGTACTTCCCCCGTAACGCCCACATTTTCACGCGTTGTTCCCCATTCCCCGTGTTACGCCCCGTGTTACGCCCACTTTTGTTATGTGCGCCACGCTATGTGCGCTTTTGCTGTGCACGTAGCGCACGCCGTTGGATGATGTGTGCACCCGCGTGCGCCATGCAGGATTTTAGCGCACATCCCAGGATTTACACGCGCATGGACCTCCATGAATCGATGTGCGCGGCTTTCGCATGCTTGCACTGCGATTTTCGCGCTTGTGCTGCGATTCACATGCTTTCGCACGCTTGCGCAGCGATTTTCGCCACACATTAATTCCATGAATCGGCCTGTAAATCACTTCCTCTTCCATTCACTCAGCCACCTCCTATCTCCTCCTCTCTCATTTCCGCAAGGACTCCCAGAGCCACTACACCCTCTCCAGCCTCTTCTTCCAACACCTCCTGGTAACACAGCAGACATAACTGCCAGCTCCTCTATAATCTAATCTAGTGGATCCTCCCTCAACACTGCTGTTATTTTCTCCCTCCAAAACACCTGACTCTGACATTTACTCCACAGCCTCCCCCACTACATGATCCACCTCTGACACCTGCTATTGCTTTACAGGAATGGAAACAAGTCGTCAGGCTTCATGTCCCAAGAGATGCAGATGCTGGTCTGCCGCATGGCCACATCAATCGTTAATACCTCCACCAAGTCTTCAGAAGCAGGGAGTGATGTACCTCCCAGAGCACCTTCTCTTTTCCTCCATTACCAGTCTCCATTCTTCCCACTAACCTATAGTACAATAGGACCCAAAACCAAAATTATAAACAACAACCACAAAGCAATTGAATGCAAACAAACTTGGCTAAAAAAAAGGAATTATAGAGAAAAACTGGTGAACATTACTGGTAAAAAATTGGAAGCTAAGGTGTACACCATGGGGAACTGAGGGTAAGGAAGGAATGAAAATAAAATCAGCCGGCAAAGGTAAAAATGTACACAAAAATAAAAATAGATAGCACATTTAAGTCTCTTGCATAGCACCAAAGAAAACCTTTCTCTGATTGTCTCCCATTTAAATCCTAATTTCTTCATTATGTTAAACTCCCTCCGAACAGCACAGCAAACACTCCAAAGGAATATATTGTGAGTTGGTCATTCAAAGAGGCTCAGCCATTACCATGGGAGTCAGGACCAAATAATATGTCCCTAAAACTTCTTCAGGATGCTCAAAGGATTTGTTTAGGTGATTTGAACCATGCCACAACTCAAACTCCGACTTAAGATTCAAAAGAAAGTTTGAGCTTTGGAAAAACTCGTGTTGACCTCTAGGTCTGCTTCAACTCCATTAAAAACTCAAATCGCTTGAGAGTCGATTTTTGGGGAGTTTTAATAACATTTATCACAAAAATGAACTCTCTGTGAAAAGGCATTGCATAGCATTATGCACCTACTTCATATATCCCCAGTCCACTGCTAGGCTTATGCTTAGGATTACCTTTTTTAGGACTGGCCAGGGACAGCTTGTGTTCAGTGCCAAAGCTTTTGAAAACACATATTAAAGAGGGATCCTGGCACCAGTCGGTAAAATTAGCCTCTATTGGTACTGCCCCTCCTGTGTATGGAGAGATGCTTGAACTGAAATGCGTGTTTATTTTATTTTATTTATTGGACATTTGTATGGCGCTGATACACAAGTGTTTCCAGGTGCCACAAGACAAAAAGGGGTGGGGGGATAGGGAGAAAGACACCAGTAATGGTCACACTAGGCCTTGTGACATTCTTACTGTGCAAAAGCAGAGACAAAAAGTGCAAGGTGGGGACGGGGAACAGTGGGGATGAGAGGGTGAAGTGCAGGAGTGGGGGGACCAGGGGGCTGAGCAAGTGTTGAGGGGAGCCATGAAGGGAAAGTGCAGGGGAGGTGGGATAGGGAAATGTGTGAAGGAAGAGTGGTCCCGATTCAGGCTAGTCTGTGAAGGTTGCCTGAAGGCAAGTGCTGGTAGGGATGCTTGGGGGGGACTGGTCAGGGTGGGCCTGGCCCCTGTAAAACTCATAAGGGACCATGCACCGGTTGCAGCAGCAGAGGAACATTATCATGGGACGGGGAAGGAAGGAGGAGGAAAGGAAAGTCTTGAGAGGTTTCCGGAAGTTGAGGAGATCCGGCTCAAGTCTGAGGGGGCAGGGAAGCCATTCCAGAGTGAGGCTCCTGCTGGGGAAAGGGAAACACCTCCCACTCTCTGCTTGGAGAAGGGTTTGACCTGCACAGAGTTGGAGCTAGAGGACTGAAGAACTCTAGATGGGAGGTATTTAGGGAGAGAAAGATGGATGCAGAGAGGTCCCAGGCCACAGACAGCCTTGTGGATGATTGAAGAAGTCTTGAATTTGATCCTTGTGGTCATCAGGAGCCAGTGGAGAGATTTTAGGGCTGCAGAGATGTGGTCCCTGGGCTTGAGGCCAAGGATAAGTCTTGCAGCGATATTCTGGATTAGTTGAAGAGGGTGAAGGGAAGAGAGAGGTATATTGAGGAAGAGACTGTTGCAATAGTCCAGCCTAGAGAGAACCAGAGCTCTGGAGACATTGAGCTTCTGGGGGAAGGTGTCATGATGCCTACCCCCCGGGGAACCAGACCAGGTCCAGCAACCCCGGAAGCAGGCATCAAGTTATTTTAAGCAAGCCCAAAAACCCCTGCTAGGGGCTGTTTGGGTGCAGTCCTGGCGCCTGTGGCGCCAGGCTCATATGGAGAGTCAGTCCTGGCACCATAAGCGCCAGGCTCATAGAGTAGAACTTACCTGATGCAGACCATGCTGCAAGCTTACCTGATGCAGACCATGCTGCAGAGCTCCAAGCCAAATGAGGCTTGGAAGGGACTATTTTACCTAGGGACTATTTTTTACTTGGGTGGGGCTGGGGAGGAATACTTACCTGGGACTATTTTGGAGGCTATTTAAACCACACCCGAAGAGCAGCACACGATTTGCGTTATTCTGCATCCAGCAGCGTAACGCTCACCGTGTCTGCAAGCCTGCATCCAGTCTTCTGCCAAGCCCGCCTCGAGTCTGCAGCTCCTAGAAGAAGGGAGGAACAGAAGGAGAAGAGGTTAGAATAAGAGCAAAACCTTCGATCCTTACCTGAATTCCGGATCCACCGCGCCTTCGAGCTGGAAGAAAGAAGCATTTTACGCGTGCCACCTCGCCTGCTGCAGCGCCCCGCTGAACTCACCGGCCTTCGCAGCATCCTCACGATCCACCGCATCCTTCTGCACGTTCCCGCCGCACTCTGGCACTTAAGGGGAACACAAGAACAGCAAAGGTGAGCCAAGGGAATATACAGAGGCAATAGTAACTACCCCCATAGACTTACCTGATTACCGCTGGGGGTGCTATTCCTCTTCACGGGTTTGCGCAGTCTCCATTGCATCCTCGCCGTACCCCGGCCCCTAAGGGGAACAAAAGGACAACAAGGTGAGACGAAGGGACAAACAAGGGGAACTCTTCTCAAGACAATAGACTTACCTAATTTTACCGCCGGAGGCATTATTCCCTGAACTTCATATTTTCTCTCCACACCTGAATAAGGGAGCAAACCACAGGTTACATTCTGGCCTTATTTTATTGAACTGTGTTGGATAAGCCAAATCCTTACCTGAACTTCGTCAGCTACCACGAGGAACTCTTCGCTGGGGTCAAGCTTCAAACTGCAAGTAATCGGACAAGAGTGAAAGTCAGACATGTGAACTCTTACGAACTACATACTTTTAAGAGTCAATATTGTTCTGGAACTCACCAATTCCTTCGAGCCAGTGAAGCAACTGGTTATCAACGCGCCCCTGCGCTCAATGCAGGATGGAGAGCTCATCTTTTCAAACCATCAGGTGAGACTATAAGACGGGACATCAAAGGTGATCTGTGGGGAGAACAGCGGGGGTGAGGGGATTTACGCTCAACCCCACGGGTGGTTAATTCCCTTTCTCCATTTACAGAAGAATATTCCTACGGGCCAAGCAAACGAAGCTAGGTGGGCCAGTCCAGTCCGTCATATCGGCCCTACGCGTCACATTGGTGGAGACCGCAGCTGTCCAATTCAGACCGACGCCTCTGTGGGAGCCAGGTGAGCGTAACAGAACGTGAAGCCTACCCACAAATTCCCACCCGCGCGTTATGGATACCTCAGAGACTGACCAATTGGCCCAATTACTAGGGGAACTGAGGGCTGAAGAGCATTACACTTGTCAAGAAACCAATGCTCTTAGGAGAGAACTGATTTTGTCAAAGGAACAAACTGATGACCTTGCTAGGCAACTATTGCAAAGCCAGGCTGGACAAACACCCCTACCTGGTTCCGGGGAAAATCCAGCTCCTGTGTTATCGAGTAACCCTGTGCAAATAAACCTACCCGGAAATATTCCATTAGCCCCACCCGAACGCTTTGCCAGAGATCCCAAAAGGTTTGCCGTGTTTATGAACCAATGTCGCTTGCACTTTTTATGCAGACCTGGAGCCTTCCCAAACGATCAAGCCAAGGTAGCCTTTGTATTGTCATATCTCAGCAGCAGTGCAGCTGATTGGTCAATTCCACTAGTTACTCAGGATGACCCAATTCTTCGGGATTTTCAGGGCTTTCAAACTAGCATGGAAAGACTATTTACCCGGCACTCCCAAGGACAGGCCCTGGATAACGAACTTTTGTACCTACGACAGGGTAACCAGGACCTTCTATCCTACATCACGACCTTTAATAGGTTAATAGTGGAAACTGGATGGCCTGAGGTAAAACGAATCACGTTATTTCATCGAGGGCTTCGAGGAGAACTCAAGGATGTCTTGACTCAAGTCGTGAACCCACCTCAAGACTGCGCTAAATATATAGACTTAGTTGTCCAGTTAGATCACAGACTTCAGAACAGAAAGGCTGATCGAGCCAAGTTTGAGAATCGGGTGTTGGTCAAAACCCACGTTAACCCCAAAGGATCAGATGCTTCAGAACCCATGCAAATCGGAGGGGTTAAAGGAACCTTAACCCAGAAGGAAAGAGAAAGGAGACGGCAAATGCAATTGTGTCTATATTGTGGAACTTCTGGACATATTCTACGGGATTGCCCTGTAAAACCACCCAAGAAGGTGGTAGGAGCTGCTGATAAAAGCCATATGGAGTCAGACTCGGGAAACGACCACGCCCGACAAGCGTAGAGGTCTGCTTGCCGAGCTTCAAGAAGGATACTCAGACCTCGCATTTCATCGTACCAATGGTCCTCGTAGATCCAGGGCAGCCATCGCGTATGCACGCAGTAAGAGCATACATTGATAGAGGGGCCATAGGAAACTATGTGGACTATGAATTGGCTTCCAGGATGAATCTACCTCTCTGCCGAAAAACCACCTCAGATGTCATCACCACAGTTGATGGAACTGAAATTGCCTCTGGGCCTGTAACTCATTCCACAGCAGAGATGACACTATTGGGTCAGGATGGGCATCGAGAGACTATTGTGTTTGATCTAATCAAAGCCCCACAGTTCCAAATAATACTGGGGTTACCTTGGTTGGAAACACATAATCCTTGTATTGATTGGCGAGAGAAGAGAATAACCTTCCCGGATTGTGCACAAACCTGTTACCCAAAGAAAAATCTGAACGCAGGCCTGGCCACAGTAACCACAGCAGTCATGCAACTACCTCCAGAATACCAGGAATTCCAGGATGTCTTCCAAAAGAAACAGGCAAACACCTTACCTCCTCACAGATCGTACGATTGTCAAATCGATCTCATACCCGGTGCACAACCCCCTTGTAGCAGGATCTATGCCCTTTCGGACCCTGAGAACCTTCACCTACGACAATACTTAGACCAGTACCTTGCCAATGGCTTTATTCGCCCATCCAAGTCCCCTGCATCTTCAGCTTTGTTCTTCGTACCCAAAAAGGAAGGTGACCTCAGAACGTGCATAGACTACCGCGCATTGAACCAGATAACTGTTAAGAACCAATACCCGTTGCCTCTGATCCCTGAACTACGAGACCAAGTGAAGGACGCTTGTATATACACTAAATTAGATCTCCGGGGGGCATACCATCTGGTACGTGTAAAAGAGGGCGACAAATGGAAGACTGCTTTCCGCACGAAGTATGGATTATTCGAATACCAGGTGATGCCTTTCTGGTTGTGCAATGCACCAGCAGCCTTCCAATACTTCATGAACGATGTCCTTCGTGAACTCATTGACGTTTGTGTTGTCGTGTATTTCGATGATATTCTAGTATACTCGTCTTCAGAATCTGACCATGTGAAGCACGTCCGAGCAGTCCTTGATAAATTGCGCCAGCACAAACTATATGCAAAACTAGAAAAATGCGTTTTTCATGCCACAGAAGTTGAATTCCTTGGGTTTATCCTGACCCCAAAGGGAGTCCGAATGGACTCACGAAAGATGGATGCAATCCTTAAGTGGCCATCACCAAGTTCAGTTAAAGGAGTACAAAGCATGCTCGGCTTTGCCAATTTCTACCGCAGATTCATCCCAGATTTTTCACATGTCGTACATCCCATCACAGCACTCTTGCGAAAAAAACAAACGCTTTATGTGGACTGAAGAAGCTGAAAATGCCTTCCAAGAGCTGAAAGCGAAATTCACGTCTGCACCTGTACTAAAGCACCCACGCCCTGAACTTCCATACATAGTGGAAACTGATGCATCCAGTTTAGCCATGGGAGTTGTCCTGTCCCAAAAGGACCCTGAAACTGGCCCGCTTCACTCAGTAGCATTTTAGTCCAGAAAGTTCTCGGCACCCGAGTTAAACTATGCGGTTACCGACAAGGAGTTATTAGCCATTAAATCTGCCTTCAAGGCTTGGCGGCACTATCTTCTTGTTGCCAGGCATGCCATTACTGTGATCACCGATCACCGGAACTTACAGTATTTAAAAACAGCCAAGGCCCAATCGTCACGTCAACTCCGATGGGCATTGTTCTTTGCCGAGTTCGATTTCGTGATAACCTATCGACCAGGTTGTAAGAATGGTAAAGCGGACTCCTTATCCCGAATAGGGATGGGAGAGACAGAAGTGAACCCAGAACCAGTACCTATAATTTCCAAACAAAGGATTCTTGGCATGACTACTCTACAGACACTAGAGGACATTCAGGTAAAGATCCAGCAACTCTTTGGTCCTACAGCCCTGCAGGACTGGGTAAAGAAAGGCCCGGACTACTCTGTCACCAATGATCTGCCTTATTACCAAGGGCGGCTGTTTCTGCCACACAAGGAACTATAAGAGCTAGTCATTTCCCGTTATCATGATACCCTAATGGAGGGGCACCCAGGTATTGCAAAAACTGAAGCTAAAATTAAAAGACAATTCTGGTGGCCCACCTGGCGAAAGGATATTAAATCATTTGTGATGTCTTGTGGCATTTGCGCTCAAAACAAAAGTCAAAAGAAAAAAACAGCTGGACTCTTACAACCCTTAGACATTCCGCCTACACCATGGCACACCTTATCGTTAGACTTTATTACAGATCCACCTTCTTGTAATGGGTTTAACACCATTCTAGTTATTGTGGACCTTTTTTCCAAGATGGCCCACTTTATTCCTTTAAAAAGACTACCTTCAGCCTCAATCCTAGCCAAAGAATTCCTCGAAAACATTGTTTGCATACATGGATTTCCGTCCGTGTTGGTCTCTGACCGGGGCAGTCAATTCATTTCACATTTCTGGAATAAATGTTGTCAATTGGCGCAAATCGACGTGAGATTATCGACCAGTCACCACCCCCAGACCGATGGTCAAACAGAGAGGACCAACCAGACTCTTGAACAATACCTGCGTTGTATGTTACATCAAAGTGAGAGTAATTGGAAGGACAGTCTTTGGATCGCCGAATATGCATACAATAATTCAGTACATTCTGGAACTGGACAAAGCCCCTTTTATACCCTATATGGGCACCACCCTCGAACCTCAGACCTTGACTCACCCCAACACTTAGAAATGCCCGCAGTGGACCATCTACACGCTACGATTACACAAGCCTTTAAGGAAGCAACTGCACATTTAAAACAGGCGAAGGAGAAATATAAGAAAGATGCTGATCGGCATAGAAGTGATACTCCACAGTACCGGATAGGGGACCAAGTATGGTTGGCCACAAAACACATACCTCTCAAGGGAATGCGGACCTTTAACCCTAGATATTTGGGACCTTACTCTATTAAGGCCATTATCAACTCGGTGGCCGTCACGTTGGACTTACCTGCTAATAAGCAAATTCACCCCGTCTTTCATGTGTCACTTTTGAAGCCAGTGCAACCAGGGACAAGATTAACAAAGACACCAGACCCCATCCTTATAGACGGGGAACCTGAATTTGAAGTTAAGAACATCCTGGACTCCAAGATGGTGAAGTCAAAACTTTTTTATTTAATCGACTGGAAGGGTTACGGACCACAGGAAAGGTCTTGGGAATCTAGTGACCACGTGCATGCACCTCGATTGGTGAAAAGATTCCACCGAAATTTCCCAGACAAACCAAAACCACGGGGAAGAACGACTATAGGAGGGGCCTGGGGGGGTAGTGCTGTCATGATGCCTACCCCCGGGGAACCAGACCAGGTCCAGCAACCCCAGAAGCAGGCATCAAGTTATTTTGAGCAAGCCCAAAAACCCCTGCTAGGGGCTGTTTGTGTGCGGTCCTGGCGCCTACGGCGCCAGGCTCATATGGAGAGTCAGTCCTGGCGCCATAGGCGCCAGGCTCATAGAGAAGAACTTACCTGATGCAGACCATGCTGCAAGCTCACCTGATGCAGACCATGCTGCAGAGCTCCAAGCCAAATGAGGCTTGGAAGGGACTATTTTACCTAGGGACTATTTTTTACTCGGGTGGGGCTGGGGAGGAATACTTACCTGGGACTACTTTGGAGGCTATTTAAACCACACCCGAAGAGCAGCACACGCTTTGCGTTATTCTGCATCCAGCAGCGTAACGCTCACCGTGTCTGCAAGCCTGCATCCAGTCTTCTGCCACGCCCGCCTCGAGTCTGCAGCTCCTAGAAAAAGGGAGGAACAAAAGGAGAAGAGGTTAGAATAAGAGCAAAACCTTCGATCCTTACCTGAATTTCGGATCCACCGCGCCTTCGAGCTGGAAGAAAGAAGGATTTTACGCACGCCGCCTCGCCTGCTGCAGCGTTGCACTGAACTCACCGGCCTTCGCAGCATCCTCACGATCCCCCGCATCCTTCTGCACGTTCCCGCCGCACTCTGGCACCTAAGGGGAACACAAGAACAGCAAAGGTGAGCCAAGGGAATAAACAGAGGCAATAGTAACTACCCTCATAGACTTACCGGATTACCGCTGGGGGTACTATTCCTCTTCACGGTTCGGCGCAGTCTCCATTGCATCCTCGCCGTACCCCGGCCCCTAAGGGGAACAAAAGGACAACAAGGTGAGATGAAGGGACAAACAAGGGGAACTCTTCTCACCACAATAGACTTACCTAATTTTACCGCTGGAGGCATTATTCCCCGAACTTCATATTTTCTCTCCACACCTGAATAAGGGAGCAAGCCACAGGTTACATTCTGGCCTTATTTTATTGAACTGTATTGGATAAGCCAAATCCTTACCTGAACTTCGTCAGCTAGCACAAGGAACTCTTCGCTGGGGTCAAGCTGCAAACTGCAAGGAATCGGACAAGAGTGAAAGTCAGACATGTGAACTCTTACGAACGACATACTTTTCGGAGTCAATATTGTTCTGGAACTCACCAATTACTTCGAGCCAGTGAAGCAACTGGTTATCAACGCGCCCCTGCGCTCAATGCAGGATGGAGAGCTCATCTTTTCAAACCATCAGGTGAGACTATAAGAGGGGACATCAAAGGTGATCTGTGGGGAGAACAGCGGGGGTGGGGGGATTTACGCTCAACCCCACCGGTGGTTAATTCCCTTTCTTCATTTACAGAAGAATATTCCTACGAGCCAAGCAAACGAAGGTAGGTGGGCCAGTCCAGTCCGTCATCTCGGCCCTACGCATCACATTGGTGGAGACCACAGCTGTCCAGTTAAGACCGACGCCTCTGTGGGAGCCAGGTGAGCGTAACAGAAGGTGAGGAAAAGGACATTGCCTCTGAGGAGGTGGAGCTGAAAGTTGGACTTCTTGGCAAGGTCCGTGATGTGCGGAGAGAAGGAGATAGAGGAGTCAAAGATGACCCCAAGATTTGTAGCCTCACAAGAGGGTGATGGGGGCCCAAGGAGGGTTGTACCAGCTGTATGTGAAGAAAGCATATTCACTGCCCGTTTTGCATGCCTGTGTGAGCGAAGGTTACACTTCTGCTTCTACAGTATTTGTTTTATGGTTTGTACTAGTTAGTGCCAGATGCATGTGCTTTATCTGTCCTGTGGAAAGAGAAGGTTGAAGAATGGCTTTCTATGAGTTATCTCTTTTGTTTGTGGAAAGCACTTGTATTGCTGCTGTTAATGATGTATCTGGTCTGCAAATGTAATTAGCTTGTTCTGCAACTATCTGCACCCATTTTGTGGTTGATGGAAGCTTGCACTGCTGCTCTCTGTATTGTACTTCTGTATGAGTGGAGCATGCAATACTTATGATTGTGGTGCACATTTTCTGTTTGGCCCCTGCAAGCTCTTTCTCTGCCTGAATGTAAAGGCAAATGTGGGTAAAATATTATTGTTTATTTTTACATGTGTTAGGTGTTTACATTTTAATATTGATGTAACTGCTGCGAGTGTATTTACAGATATGCATAACATGATGTGTTTGCATTCAGTCCAGATGGCCCAGCACACTTGTGCTGGGTTTGTAAAGGATTGTTTCGTCTGTCTCCAGGGGAACCTGTTAACATTCTAGGTTCTGTGCATGGCATAAGAAGATATCTGCTGCTGTGTGAGTGACTGTTAGTGGAACTGTTGGAACAAGTGGGCTTCTTATTTCATATTAGTACCCAGCCAGACATCACATGCTTTCTAAACACGCACGCCATTGGATGCAGTGCGGGTGTTATCCGACAAGGAATCCCTCACCTGGTGCAGCGCTGCTTCCAACTTTCCTTCCCCTTCCGTACCCGGCAGAGGGGGTGCCGGCCTCTCAGCGAATGAGGAGGTTCAGAAGGGGGGAATTACCAGTGTTAATCCCCCCACTCCAAGCTGCCTCACGGCTGGAGGCCGCCTTCTTCCCCCACCTAGGAATGAGTTAAGTATTGCCCCTTCCCTTCCTCCCCCATCCACATAAATCCCTCCCCGCTGCCCACCCCCACTTACCTTCTTTTCAGTCAATTTCTGGAGTGGACGTCCTGGGTACACTTCTGTCCCGGGCATGTCCACTCCTGATGTGCGACAGGCCATCATGGAAAGGAAGAAGGGGCTACACGTAACCCCTTCTCTCCTTTCCATGGCGGCCATTTTTTTGTTTACATTTTTTAATGGGTGCCATGAAAACAGAGGAGAGACTGCATGTAGACCATTCTCCCATTTCCATGGCGGCCATTTTTTTGTTTACTTTTTTCAATGGCCACCATGGAAAGGGAAAACAGACTTTGTGTTCCCTTCCCGGCAGCCATTTTTAAAAAGGGTATTTTGTGGACCCCAGAGCCACAGCACTACCTGTGTTATTCTTATATTGGGATCAATAGCGGCAAGCTAAAAACCAAACGGTGGGCACTAGGAACGAATTTTGTGATAAACTATTGGTGGTAAAGACTCTGCATAGACTTATCAGATCACCTGAAGGCTGTAATGTGGGAAACCAGCTCTTTATGATTTGCCTCAATTCAAAGTTTCTTGGTATAGCGTGCTTTTTTACCACATGCTGTAAAACGAAAATGACACATCAGCTCTACACCTGTCTATATGCTATCACAAGTAACTAAGACACAAAACAAATAGACCAAGGCTGACTTACTTCTTTTGTATATTTTTTATAAGCAATTAGAATTTATGAGAAATAAACAGGTACAATGGGCTGAGTTTTCACATGGTGTTTACTGTGGTTCAAAATGAAAATGAGCATAGCTGCAAACACATTTCATTTATAATGCTTCCCCCATGGTAAGTACCTTTTTCTCACAACGGACTTGAAACAACCTCTTAGCGATAAATGGCCAGAACACTGCTATAACTGACCTTGAAACGTATCAGTTGGCTTACTTGAAACCTACTTCTTAGACAGTGAATGAACACATAAAGTAAACTACCCACATTTTTTAAATGTAGGTCAGAATTCTCCTGCCTGTAACTGCCTGTAAAATGCACTCACAAACAAACAGATTGCACACCTCACTTGGACTTGTGAACTCACCTAAAGCACAATTGGTTCTGTGTGCCCGCTGGCTGCAATGCTAGAATTAACTCTCTACACTCAGCTGGTGAGAATCTCTCTCCCCATCTGCCTAGACAGAGCCTTCACTGAAAAGTTTCTTTATCTGCTTTTCTTCCCTCTTGACAGGATAGCTCAGCATGCAGTCTTCTGACAGCTAGCCTGCTCACCATCAGCCAATGCAGCACAACCTGAGAGAACTAGCCCCTCTGAAAGACAGCCCTTTTAAACCCTCCCTGTGATATGCCTATAAGGCTTGCCCGCAGAAAGTGTAGGAAAATGCCTTATTCTGACAGTGATGTCACGTGCCAATCAAACACCACCTCCCTTTGTCAGGCCACAGAGATTCGGGCAGCAAACAGATGAAAAAGAGTTACATTTCTCTGCACTGGTTTCCTGTGGCAGAAAATTAACTATGGGGCTACTTTGAACAAAGCAAACTTCACATTTCTCAGCTCACATCTTGTCACGTCTTCACAGCAAACTTATTTAAATTCCTCATGTTTATTATCTTTTGCCTTTTTCCAAGCACATTGCACAGCCTGTGCTGGTACTATTTCATAAAATGAGCCGGCTTATACGATTGAACTGCAGCAAAATATTGCACTAAATACCTATGGACTGAGTTGCCTTTAACATTAGTATGGGGATAGATTAGCAATTTAGGTGTGTTATTGAGTAAGTAGATTGTTAGTCTTATATTTCTTTTCAATTCAGTCCATATTGAAACATAGTGTAGTATCCAAATGATAACATCAGCTTTTATGTAATGCTGAATTCAAACCCCATGTTTACCTTGTATGTTTTCCATGCATTCACAATACTGACTCACACCAGATTCAGGCCAGAGTCTCACACCAGAGTCTCACACCTCTTACTGTCAGAATATGGGTTTTTGATACAAGTCTGTCCTGGCTGAAATACAGAGCACCATTTTCCCTACAAGTTGGTCCTGTCCATGTTGTTTGCTGGTGGAACTGCTTTCTTTCATCTGGATTGTTTGCGGTCACTTTGTTCCCTTTGGATTGATGTGGAGAGCCCAGAGCTTGTGTCCGGCCTTGCTTAATTTAACCCCTTTGGCATCCTCGGTGCAGCAGTGGTTAGCTTCCTGCAGCGATATATCCTGGAGCGGAGGAAGTCTGATACGTGTTCAGTCTTTCACTTAATTTTCAGGAGATTGGGCTGTGGATTCATCCCTGTGACACCTAAATGACTGATAAGCGACAAGGAGTTAATACTGTTTATACCCAATGTTTTGTGTACTCTTTAATGAACACTGTCAGTCATGTGTCTCACTTAACTGTGCACTTTGAGGCACTTTGACCCCTCCATACAAAGAGGAAGGGTAAAATATAAGTGAACATGGCAAACCTCCCAGTGTGATTTCTTCCAACCTCTTGTGAGCCTGTAGTGCACTGGGACACGTGGAAGGAAGACTTCCAGGATTATGTTATGGCCATCCATGGGCCATCAATCATCTTAGAGCACTGCAGGCCTCTCCTTATGCATTGTCTTGGCTTTGAAGGTAGGTGCATTCTCAAAAGCCTCCCCGAGTTATCTGTGTCTGCACAAGCTGCTGGGGACGGTGAAGCACCAACTCCATATGAAACCATCCTGAGGAAGATGGATAAGCACTTTGAGAAAAAGGTGAGCATTATTTTACAGCACAATCATTTCAGCACCAGCGATCAAGGCAAAGATTAATCCATTCAAAATGTTGTCACTGTGCTTAGGGAGTTAGCAAATAGATGACCTTTTGGACATTCATATGATGAAAGTTTGAGAGACCAATTTGTGTTAAAAGTTAAAGAGATTAAAATAAGAGAAGAGATATGGGCCAAGGGGGATCCCAGTTTACATGAGATCATAGACATTGTGAAGAAATTGGAGCACACCTTAGCCTGTGTGAAAGAATTGGACAATGAGGATCACAAAGATTCAGTGAATGCAGTGAGCCTGTCAAAGGTACAGAAACCAACTACAGTGAAAAAGGAAGACTACACTGCATCTGAATGGTGCTCCACAGTGGTAGTTGTTCGGAAGACAAATGGCAGTGATCGTTTGTGTGTTGACGTAACAGCCCTTAATAGGAGTGTTGTTGTTGACAGGTTCCCCTTACCTAATATAAGGGAATTGATAAGTCCCACAGCAGGTGTTAGACTATTCACCGCTCTGGACCTTGCCGCCACGTACCACCAGGTATTGTTGCTTCTTGACTCAAGAGACCTCACAACATTTACTACTCACAAAGGGACTATATAGTTTTAAAAGAATGCCATTTGGCCTTATTTCGGGAGCAGCATTCTTTCAACGTTTCATGAAAGCAATACTTGGTGGAGTAGAGGGTGTGATCTTTTATCAAGATGACATATTGGTGACGGGGACAACTGTGGAGGAACATGATGACATATTGAATATAGTGTTAGGAAAATTGCATGGAGAAGGTCTCAAGCAACAGAGGAGTACATCTTGTTCCAGAGTACCAGACATTGATTACATAGGGCATAAACTTACAGGAGAGGACGTCTCGCCCAAAGAAAGTCTTGTGGCTCCCATTGTTAGACTTGAACCTCCAAAAGATAACCAGGGAGTATTATCATTTCAAGCTCATAAGAATTTTTTCTGATGGTTGCAAAAGTATTAGGGCACTGAGCAAAATGGATATAGTTGTGTGAACAGGAATTTGTTGAGATTAAGAATACCATCACAAGTGTGCCAATGTTGGCATGTTTTGATACTAAGAAAGAGACAAAAGTCATGACAGATGTGAGTTGGACAGGGCTAGGAGCTGTACTTTTACAAAGAGACAATGGAGGGGAGAGAATTGTCGAGTTTGCATCTAAGGTCCTCAAGGTCGCTGAGCCCACATATTCTGTTATAGAAAAGGAGGCTTTATGTGTTTTGTGTGCCATAAAAACGTTTAGAGCATTTCTGTGGGGCAGGAGGTTTACCATTCGATGTGACCATAAGCCTTTGGTGTCGGTCTTTACATCAAACGGACTTTGCAAATTGAGTTAGCTCTCTTAATGATAATGTAATGGCTGATTATTCACGTGAAAAGGAACAGATGTTGCTCAAGTGGCAGATGAAGAAGGAGAATCTTCACAAGAGGTGTTTGTGGTGTGTGAGGACATCATTTCTCGAGATGACTGGGAAGAAGCCAACAGGGAAGATGCGGAATTGTGTAGGGTGAGAGATTTGGTCAATAATGAATGGTTACATTAGAAAAGTGAGTCCGGTTTGGGGGGGGGGGGCATTTTATGGAGTTAAAGATGAATTGAGTGTGGAGGACGGTCATATCCTGTGTTCAGGTCGCAGTGCTCCGTCTGCAGATGTAAGGAAGAGATTATTGGAGTTGGCTCAAAGTGGGAATCTGGGAATGACGAATACTAAGGGTCGCCTAAGGGCAGACTATTGGTGACCAGGACTAGACAAAGAGGTGGAAGAATTAATCAAGGAGTGTGGCCCCTAATTAAAATTTTTAAAATCAAAGTGATTTTTTTAAAAGTAATTACTTTGAAGTAAATTATTTCAAAGTAATTACTGTTGGTAATGACAGGGAACCCTGGCCATGAATAAAGTAATTGCTGTCCAAGACCCCAAGTCCCTTGCCTCAGCACTTCTTTAGCTGCAGGGCAGTTTGTCTGGCTGCAGTTGCAGATACTACCAAGGTTGTACGTTTCAGAGGATAAAGGGGCATAAAGTAAGTGCCTGTCCAGTGTCACGTCTTCCTTCTGGGCATTCCACTGCCATATTCCATATGCACCCAGGAACCCAGGCACCAATCCATCCATCCCGCTTCCCTGCGTTCGCACTCTTGTGAGTCAGCATCTACTCTTCTGCACTGGGTTAGCTCTCCTGTGTGTACGCAGCTGTTTTCTTGGGGCACCAGTATTGAGCTGGGGTTGTCGACCCAGCCCTTTAAGACGAGGTAGCAATACATTGAGATGGATGGGGATGCAGAAGATACTCAAACATCAATAATCAAACTAACTCAGGAAGTTGGCAAATCACATTTGTTTTATTTGCAATTGTCTAAAACAGGGAGCTACAACGAACATCGACAATTCTCTCGATCTTCTCGCTCAGCAAGTTTCATAAAAAAGCAGGTTATATAGTAAAAACTCACCATTACTAACATCATCCTATGTAGTAAACTACAAAAACCTAATTGGGAAAGTGATAGGATTAGAGGGAACATCTAGGTATAATTGTCAGAAAACTGATTGGGTCTCTAACATCAGGTGGGGCAACTAAGCCCTCCTCTAGTGCAGGTCACTAAAAACATCATCGAATACATGACGGCCCATTGGTTACACAAATTATAGGGCACTTTACTACGTGGCCCTCTATAATTGGTTGGAATCCTGTATCCGTCAGTACTTTTCTACATATGCCAGCAGCACGCAGGCTGGCATCCAGGTGCTGGTGGGTTGGTCTTGACCATAGCTTCCCACCAATTAGCATACTATCCATCATCACTCTGCTGTCTGCCCGTCAATTAGCCCTTTGAAGATTGGCCTTGAATTTGTTCTTCGTGCCTGGGAATAAGATGGAGTATAGCATACTCTGTCTGCTGGAGTTGGTCATGATTATCTATTTTCACTCATCCACATGACTGAAGACCATGTTTTAGAGTTCTGCTGCATTCAAAATGCTCTTATTTAATGAACCTCTGACGTCTTCATTCTTCTTGTGCCTGTCTTCTTGAACAGGAGTTTGTTCTTTTCACACACTTGTAACCACTGCCTGATCCTTCAGGCCCAGAGGGGCCTGGGCTTCGTTTAAATAATGCATTGGTGGCATTGATCACACTATACCTTCAACAGTAAAAGAAATCGTCATATTCATTGTTGTCATTAAATCTCAGCCCAGTATATTAACAGTGTCTGCCCTGAATACAATAATGGCACAGACATATCACATCCTCCTATAGAGACGGGCAATCTTTCACTCATGTGAAACCTTGAGCATTCATGGCATTTCTCGATAACGTAAACTTCCCCTCTTGTATACATGAGCGTGTTGCACCCGTGTCTACCAAAAAAGGAAAAGATTTGCCTCCTATTGTGATGTCAACCCTCGGTTCCTCTTGAGGATTGGGAGTCACAGATAGCACTGAACACATCAAGTCACCCAGTGTTCTGTGCTATTGTGGGTACATGCTTATTCCTGTGCCCGTGAACGTATTCTCTCCCACTACGGTAACACCCCCTATCCTAGGAGTCAATAAATGCCCCGTGTTTGGGCCCTGCTGTATCTGCATGGGTGTGTGCTGTGACTGCCCTTGTGGTGGATTTGATGGTGCTTGCTGTGGTTGCAAAGCCTGTTGCATTCCCGGCGCTTGTGTTTGCTGCACTGTCTGATTTTGAGCAAACCTGTCCCTACTTTGTTGGCTATATGCAGGTGGATAAGCAGTCCCCCTCTCCAGAACTGCCCATTCTGTACAAACCCTTGGCTCCTACATGTTCACGCTAGGCGCCCTATCATGCCACATGTCCAACATGCAAGAGGGAGTCTCCTAACTGGCCCTCCCTGCATGCCCGGATTGTCATTCTGCATATCTCGAAACCCATCTTGGTTATTCTGGATATTTCCCTGATTATTCTGGAAGCCTCTACCTCAGAAACCCCCCCTACCCCTTGGTACGAATCCATTATTACCATGGTCAAAATGCCTTTCATTATTCACTTGTGGCATGCCTGCTGCTTGCTGCGATCCTGATCCTTTTCCGCTAGTCAACATCACCCCTTCTATGGCGTACTTTGACAATTTCTTTTGCACTAACTTTGCCTCTTCAACTTTCCTATCGTCATCTTTTTTTTTCTCTTGCAACAATCGGCAATAATGCGCAATGGTCAGCTGTATTTCTGACCACGGTTTTGCATCCATACCCATCCAATTCCTTGAGCTGTCTTTGAACTTGATCTGGCAGACCTTGACATAATATATGGAAAAATACAGGTATTGATTTCCCCCACAGTTCCAGAATTTCCAAACTCCATTCCTCCTGAAAATTCTAAATGTAAACAAGAGGATTCTCCCCTTCCTGCATCTTTCATGACATTATAGCTCCCATATATCTGACGTATCTGGATATTTCACTCTAAGCGCTTTCCAGACTGCCTCTCTACAAATATTCAACGGTGCCCCAACGTGAGCAGTGTTCTGCGCAGTGACACTTGCGTATCCGGCTCTCGACCAATTGTCATCAGCTCTCTCCCCAAGGATAGCAACTAGAGGACCTTTAATGTCTCCTATGGCTAACGTGTTTCCTCCTATCATTTTCTCAAATTCATGTATCCATTTCCCAGCTCCAGAAGTCAAACTAGGGGGTTTACACCTTAAATTATCCTTATCCATCTGTCTGTGGCCAAGGTATATACTGTGGTCTGGCCCCTCCTTTCTCTAATAAAAGAAACTGTGAGATCCCAAAATCACATTCATCCCCCATCGTCTGTTTGTCTATAGCAGGGACAATGGTTCCGCACTGTCTTCTTCCCGGTAGTGACCTTAGCCTACTCATGTAAGGTGGCAAGTCCCCCCTCTCACTATGGGATTGCCCTTTAGGTCAACCTGGCCGCGTAAAAGACTCTGACGTCCGTGATTTGAGTAGGTCCAAGTCTGACTACCTTACTTCTCTGTCCGTTGGAGAACATCCCTCAAGGCTTCATGCATTAGCTCCCTCCTCCCCACAAAAGGTTTCTCTGTCCTCATCTGACATATCCTGTCCCCAACTCATGTGACTTCCCTCTTTCTTGTCTCTGTTCAGAGTTAGCCTGACCAAACACAAAACTCTGTGTTCAAGATTATACAAACTTCCCTCTTCGCCTTGCGACCCCGTATTTTCAAATCGATCATTTTTTCCCTTTCCTTTTGATTATTTTTTGGTCCTCATATCATGTTAGACCTTATCGATTTCGTCCCCAATGCTTCTTATGTCAAAATTATCTTCTAGATTTGCTCTAGATGTACCTGGCATTGGTTCATGTGTCGGGAAGAATTCTTCTATGTCTTCCCATACTACTACTGGATTCGGTTCCATTAACTCTTTCTCTATGCGATCAATGTGGCATGCCCTTTGCCTCCTTTTGAGTTCTGTCTCTTCGTTAAGATCTCTTTGTTTCCTTGCTTCCTCTTACTCTTTCCTCTTCCTGTCTTTTCACCTCTCTTCTCTCATATGCCCTACGTATTTCTTCATTCCTTCGTCTTTGCAATCTTGTGTCTCTTAATATCTGTCCTTCCTCTCCCTCTCTCCTTCTTTCTAGCTTATCCTGTTCTTTGATTGCTCTCTGCCTGTTATCTTATTGCCTTTTCTCCTCTGCTCTTTCTTGCTTTCTCAGGTGCTCATCTTGATACAGCTGTTCCCGTCTTTGCCTATTCTTTCTTTTGGCCTCGTCTTCTTTCAATCATTCCTCTCGTTCCCTGTTTTTTTAAAATCTTGTTTGTTCAGATCTTCCTTTTGCCTTACTTCCTCAATGCTCTTTCCATCAAGTTTGAGCAAAATCTGACTGCCCATCCATTCGTTCTGTATGAGCGCTACCTCATCAGCCTTATCTTTCTCTCCTTTCCATCTCTTTATCTCCCTTTCTATGTCTAGGGATGTACTTGGCCGATCACTTCTCTCCTTGACCCGTGGGACTTTCGAAATCACATCTCTTTCTGGAGTCTTTTCTAGACGTTCGTCGCTGCTATGCGCAGGCGACTCATATGCCGGGTTGCTGTACCCTATTGCCGCATTAAGCTCTCTCAATGGGTACACTCCGTTATCCTTCGTACTACTGCCATTTACACCATGTGCAGCGGGCGAGCAGAAGGCTCCTCACCCCCTCTTTGCACTGGTTAAGCATCCAGTCTTCAGGAGGTGGGTCTTCCCTTTCCTCCTGGTACTTTTTCCATAGCCCCAAGCTCATTAGCCTCTGTTCTAACTTTTTTCCCGTGTATGCTGCGTGCACATATATCGTCATGTGTTACAAAACTGCTTTTGCTAGTGATCCCCCTTGTGTCCATGGCATGGACATCTTATCTGTTGTGCCCTTAACCCATTCCGCACTGTACTGCTTAAGCTTGGGTGCCTGTTTTGGCAACTGTTTGCAGAGATGTATAAGCGGAGTAATATCCTCCATTTTGACTAGTCACACTTGACTGTCAATACTCACTGTTGTTTTTACACTTTTATAAATACTTTTCAGAAAAACAATACAATATGAGCGTGCACCAATCATCACAGCTCCAAGCCTTTTATATCACATTCTATTACAATCTATTTTATTCACTAACCGCCATCAGTCAAATAAATAAATAAATAATACAATTTCATATCTCCCTGCTTTGTTTCCCGTTCCTTCAATTTTCACTATTTCTTCACCACATACATTTTATACAATATACAAACAGACAGACAATACTGTCAGACTTGGCTGGCCCACATATGTCTCTCAGTCCACCCTCCTTGTGACTGTTCCTTGCCCCTATAATTACTCCCACACAGTGCAAGTTGTTTCCTTTAACAGAAAAATCTGTTTGTCGTCTACATCTTCCACCTTGGGACTCTGAAACAGCTCCTTATAAACATCAATTTATGTAGATCTTGGACTTATTATATAGATCTTCCTTGATCTATGTATCTTAATTGCTTGATGCTCCTCGTCTCAAGTCAATTGCTTAATAACTCGACGCTCATTGTCTCGAGTTTTTTACCCCAACCCACCCTCTGTTGCTTATTTCCCCTTATCACTTTCCCCCATTTAAACACCCATTTTGCCACCTCACTCAGTCTACTCACCATTGGCGTTTTCGACTCCGACTCTCGGTATCGTCGCCTACTCAACCAGCCTCTTCAGACTTCGGTCCGCTCAGCTTCTTGTAGAAATCGGGAAGGGATTCTGTATGAAACGAGGGACCCGTCCCACCTGCACTTGCAAGATTTTTAAATGAACTACCGCTATCTATAGGAAGCTTCACGTCCCTCCAGCTAAATGGCAGAGGACGTCCGGTATTTCCGGGACCCCAAAGCTTACTAGGTCAACAGATTTTTAACCATTCTCTCTGCTACCACGTGAAGTGGGGTTGTCGACCCAGCCCTTTAAGATGAGGTAGCAATACTTGGAGATGGATGGGGATGCAGAAGATACTCAAACTTCAATAATCAAACTAACTCAAGATGTTGGCATATCACATCTGTTTTATTTGCAATTATCTAAAACAGGGAGTTTCAACGAACATCAACAATTCCCTCGATCTTCTCGCTCAGCAAGTTTCATAAAAAAGCAGGTTATATAGTAAAAACTTGTGATTACTAACGTCATCCTGGGAAAGTGATAGGATTAGAGGGCACATCTAGGTATATGTTTCATACTTGTCGGGAAAGTGATTGGGTCTCTAACTTCAGGTGGGGCAACTAAGTCCTCCTCTAATACAGGTCACTACGAACGTCATCGAATATACAATGTCCCATTGGTTACACAAACTATAGGGCTCTTTACTATGTGGCCCTCTATAATTGGTTGGCACCCTTGTATCCGTCAGTACTTTTCCACATACGCCAGCAGCACTCGGGCTGGCATCCAGGTGCTGGTGGGTTGGTCTTGACCATAGCTTCGCACCAATTAGCATACTATCCATCATCTGTCTGCCAGTCAATTAGCCATTTGAAGATTGGCCTTGAATTTGTTCTTCCTGTCTGGGATTAAGAGGGAGTATAGCATACACGTTCTCCTGGTGTTGGCATAGCACATCATGATTATCTATTTTCGCTCATCCACGTTACTGAAGACCATGTTTTAGAGTACTGCTGCATTTAAAATACTCTTATTTAATGAACCTCTGACGTCTTCATTGTTCTCGATCCTCTCTTCTTGTACAGGAGTTTGTTCTTTTCACACACTTTAACCACTGTCTGATCCTTCAGGCCTAGAACGGCCTTGGCTTCTTGGTGCTGGTCCAGCCTCACCTTTCTTTGATTCACCTCTGTAATTCAATATCTTTTCAACTGCGACACACTGGAAAAGCCCTTCTTTCTCTGGGTCCAGCTCTGCTAAAATGCATAGTGGAATCGTCCATCGTTTACTCACTCCTATTCATATATATTTGGCGCATGCCGCAATCTATTCACTACATAGCTAGCCTTAAGAACACTTTGTCTGCTCGCGTTTCTTGCATCTGTACATGTTTAAAAGGAATTGATATCTTCATTGTTTCTGTGACATAAACATCTTCATCTCGATCTCAAAATGTTATTTATCTTCAACACTTTCTTAACACCTATAGAATATTTATGTTCTCTTGCCTCTTCATCTCTTCTGGGTACGTCAGCCCTGCTTCGTGTGATGTCACCAATCTTCCTTTTTGCTGACTTTTCCCTCTTCTTCTGGGATTTCATTCAAATGGTCATTATATTGTGTATGCAGGTACAGTTTTCTCAATGGGAACCTTGCTTCCAGGATTCTCCTTGGTATTGGTATCTTCACTGGCACTGCATGTATTTCACACTCTGGTTCCCAACATATAGGCAACATGGGAGCGGTACTTGAGGTGGGGGTACTTGGCTCCTTCTCTACAGTATGGTTCATCCTTTGGGCCCCATGAAGTCTCACCAGCGTGCTACTGTAAACCCCACCTTGATTTGCTTGTCAGTGTCTGCTCTTCTCTTTCCTTCCTCTGCCACGTTCTGTAATTCAGCTCATCCTTCATCCATTTCCTCTGCCCTGCTCCGGGGATCCTTCCATTGCTTTTGTTTTCCCTTGCTGCAACATCTTTCTGATTTCTAACGAGAGCTTGCATCCTGCGCCCGCAACCCACTGCTGTACTCCTCAGTGTTCTCTCATGAGGGTGGTAGCTTACTTTGGTGGGCTCTAGGTGGCTTCTCGCACTGCTGACGCTGATCTACCATTGGCGTTCTTCACTTCCCTTATAACCTTTGATGGCCAGGGTTGTTGGGCAGTCCAAACCTAAGGCCCCTGCTCCTATTTTCATTCTGCGGGAGTATGAGTTTGCTGTCCTTTGTAGTCTTTGCACACATTGATATCACCTCCTGTGTGTGTTGCGCATTTTTGTGTCTTGCTCTGCTGCTCAGCAGCCAATGTTTAATCTCATGTTCTATCTTTTATTTTCTATCTGCGCTTTCTAACTGGATCCATCTTGCTAACATGTGATTTTTCATGCTCTTTCTGGTCTTTTCCTGCTGCCTGTTTTACAATTACATTTTTCAGCAGTGGTAAGCCCTTTCACAGCCTTTCTTTTTCCAGTTGGGGCTCCCACTCTTCTCCTTCTTCTCTTTCTCGCTTATCTGCTTCTTTATTGCCTTCCTGACTTTCTTTATTTTATGCTGCTCCTGCTCTCTGCTTTCTTGGCTCTTTCGTACCTTTTTATCTGCTCTTTTAATATAATAATAATCATATTACAATTATCAGTCAGTCCAAATATGTTTATTGGGAGTAAAAAACAAAACAAAGTACATACAAGATATTCCAAAAATAAGTCATACAATTTCATACATAGACAGTATAAGTGTTAAATAATAAAATACATTCTCAAATTAGTCTCTATAACCAGTTAACAATAAATATAAATATAAAATTCATCAAATATCAATCTATGATACATCGTGAATCTCTCTCACCCTCCAAGCTTGTGGAATGTACAATAATAGGCCCTGGCTATTAGCAGGGTTTCAACCTTAAGAAGCAGAAGTACAGTGTGGGACTGCATTGTAAAAAAAAGTACTCTTAAAGACTTCTACTTATGTTCTGCATTTAATGTTTAATGTTTAGATACCCCTGGCAGAAGAACAAAAAATGCAGCAAATCTTCAACATCGTCTTTACACATATGACATCTTTGGTGCAATATATGTCCTGCTCTAACTCTATATCATCAACAGACACAATCTTACAAATACACGCACTTAGCAAATCGTCATATGTCACAAACACGTGCATTACACTGTAAAAAAGGGAAGGCCTGTTGGCTTTGCCAGTGCCTGATTAATTGGTCATAATGCGTTGTTGTGTGTTCTCTAGTGTGTTATACTACATTGACTTCCAGGTATTCTGCTTTGTTTTTGTATCACACTGATATGTTCAGGCCAATTCATTCGATTCTCATTTCAGTTTGTGTTAGCCATGAAATCTCTTTAAATTAAACTAATTACCATGTTTCCCTAGACTAAACAAGTGCTATTGAAAATCTTCTTTAAAACTTTTTTTGGGAAAACCTCAAATTTCTACCAGCAGCATGTGCTTAAACATTTGCAATGCAAAAAAGTGCTGGATGTTAAAAATAGTTTGTCATGTTGATATTTCGGTTCCCCACGGTTTCTATAAGAGTGAATCTTGTAGGAAGATAGCCAGCCTCACTGCGCCACTAAAGTCCCCCGCTCATCAGTGGGAAGAGCAATCATGTGATTCTCGAGGAGAGAATTAATGGTTGCAATCATGCCGCGCTCATCCAAAGGCCGGCATCAAGAATTACTGGGAAATCCATCGGGCCTGCCGAGCTTCCAATCAGCTTCTGGAAGTTTCTCGACCCCTTTCCACTGAGATTTTGCAATATTATCCGTGCTGACGCTCTCAGATCCCACTGCAGAAAGTAATGTACAAAGACTTGGGAGAAGTGGTTATCAAACAAAATGTTCCTTGTTATTTCAGTTCAAGAATGTGGGTTACTGTGCAGTATGTGTGAGCTGAAAACAACGACCCTTTGGAACTTGAGGTATGGGAAAATAATGTGATTGTGGGGAGGTTTTTTCATGCAGTTGAGAAAGAAATCATGTTTTCCGGGGGCTTCGTTATTGAATGTGCGCTCCCGTCGCAAAAGGCACATTGTGCCTCATTATGAGTATGGCAGTGCAGTAAAAATGGTGGTAAAGGGACAGAAATTCCATTATTGCCATTGTACCGCAGCATTACTGCACCATCACATTACACGTGTTGGCGGTAAACTGGAGGTTTTGTCGTTTAGCACTGAACATCGTTGGAATTACTGCTGGTGGTAATTCTGAACAATTCCTCATGCGATCCTAGGTACTCCAAAAATGGGGAGCAACACCACCTACTCACCATTAGTGATCGTGTGGTAATTCCATGGGACCAAGTGGTGGTAACAGCAATCGTTTTTCACAGTAACAATGTGGATTTACTGCCAAATTACCGCCATAGTACCTTGTAATGAGCCCCATTGTTTTGTTTGCACTGAGGGGCAGGGGCAGGCAAGCCCACATGTGTAATAATGTGCCCTCAGATTCTGCATCAATTACATGTGCGTCGAAGCTGAAACCATAACAGATGCACACCCCTTACTGTGAGCCAATGATCTAGTGGATAGGGTACGCGTTCAGTTTCAAAACTCCTTTGACTTGGAGACGGTTAGTGGCAGACATCTTAACCAAAGCTACCAAAACAGGCAATTCAACAAACCTACATTCCACAAACACGGGGACCGATGGAACCGGCCGCTTTTCATGCAGTAAGTCTTGTTGGTCAGGTGAACCATCAGACCCCTTCCCTTCCTGACAATGCAGGCCTGCGAGATGTAGGCGTTCTGCACTCACCAGCTTTGCCTGCGTGCTCATTGTAAGGATGCCTGGTGCCCCTCTCCCCCATTCCTGAATGCTGGGTCTTTCTGCTTCGCTGGCTTCTGCTGCATAACGGAGGTGACTGGTTCAGGGCTAGCCGGTGCGGGAGAGGTGGAGGGCTTGGAGAGCTAAAGAGTCGTGCCCATGACTTTGGCAGCAGGCAGCATTTTCAGGCAGTAAGTCTTGTTGGTCAGGTGAACCATCAGACCCCTTCCCTTCCTGACAATGCAGGCCTGCGAGGTGTAGGCGTTCTGCACTCACCAGCTTTGCCTGCGTGCTCACTGTAAGGATGCCTGGTGCCCCTCTTCCCCATTCCTGAATGCTGGGTCTTTCTGCTTCGCTGGCTTCTGCTGCATAATGGAGGTGGCTGGTTCAGGGTTAGCCGGTGCCGGAGAGGTGGAGGGCTTGGAGAGCTAAAGAGTCGTGCCCGTGACTTTGGCAGCAGGCAGCATTTTCAGGCACACTGTATGTTGCTTAATGCATGACCGTATTGCCTTTTAGGCTATGTAGTGTGTTAGCATTGGAGGGGAATTATGCTGACTTTGTTCGTCCAATTTTTCTTCCCATATAATTCGTCTGACTGATTGAACTTAGACCTATTGGCTTATTGTGCTGTGAGTGGGGTTTTTGCTTTGTCGTTTTGTTACTGGTGTCTTCTCCATGTTTCTCCCATTTATTCCTGTTGGAATGCCGATAACTAGAGCTGAAGGGTCCTGATTGGACGGGGTTCTTTAGATGCTTGCCCCCTTTCACCTAATCTTGTTAATCATAGGGCAACTAAGGAACTAAGGGATGAAGATACGAAGGTACCAAAGCTGGACATTTAGAACAGGGCCCCCGGGAACAGGCGAGTGTGCTATCTACGCCAGACAACAGTCTTCAGGTAGAAGTGCCTGAAGGAAACAGCACCTTAAAAAAGAGAAAATTGAAATATTGAACAATGAATTGTGTCCTTTTATAGCTACTCTGTGTACCAGCCCTGACCGGGGAAATGATTCTGAGACCCCAATGGCATATGATTATGATCTTTTAGGTCGACCTGAGGTTCCTCAAATTGCACAAAAATAGACCACCTGAGATGGGTTCTATTGAAACCAAATTGGAAAGACTGACCGCCTATTACTAGCAGTAAGCGAGGCAAAGCAATCCCCCCTTAAATAGCATGGACAATGTTATCACTGAGGCTCTTGTAAATTCCCATATAGAAGGGAAGCAAATGACTGCTGATGGCAAATGGCAGGCCATCAACGAGAAGATCATATGGGACTTGGACCAATGTAAGAACGTTATGAACTTCCATTTCTCGGTACAATATTTTGGGAAGGTTACTCCACAGTTAGTTAGGATGGATAGAGGTTGTCAAACAGATATCAGCATAATACAGGTAGCTCTTAGTATGGTGGAGATAAGTTTTCAGACTGGCCTGGAGGTAATTAGCAGTCTAACAACTGTTATTGATGAAATGCCGAAAGACCAAATAGAGTCTCTGGGCTTAGTATCTTGCTCAGCTTCGTCATCTGGACCTGTCCCCCCTGTTTGTAGTATCATCTCTAATCTTCATATTATCTTGTTACCTATAATTACTATAGACTAAACTGTGACCCATTCGTTGAAGAGAAAGATTCGTATTGAAAAGGCTCTAATGTCTGAGATTAAGGATTCTTGTTTAAGAGGTTTTCTTTGGGACTAAAGAAACATTGTTATCACGAATGTGAACAAGCCGGAACAACCTGAGTCAAGAGAAGCCCTCTGGAATAACGCCCTGCCATGGTTGCAGTCTAGTGCTGGGAGGGGCTGCATCAGAACTCAGGACCTTAAATTCCTTTGGAGAGTCCAAATCACGTATTGGCCCTCAGTGAATAATATAAAATGCATTATCATTGGCTGAGGTTGTAGCAATCTTCCGTTGTTTCTCAGGTGTTGCAACCAATAGAGCAGTTTGTCACACACCACAAGACTAAGAATTATAATTGACTGATATGATTTTATTATGCCTTTGTCTGTTTTGAGATTATCCTGATTTTGTCTTTTTAATTCAGAAGAAATGCTTGTTTTTTGGATATCTTGTTCTCCACTTTATGTTTTTATGTTTGTTTATATTTTTGTGTTGTGTTTATTGTAGCACTCTGAGGCCTTTGGGTGAGTTGGCGCTTTACAAACACTAAACTAAACTAAACTACCAAGATAAAGACTACATTTCTCTTCCCAGAAATATTGTTTTGACTCTGAGTCATGCATTTTGGGCTCAGGAAAGCACCTGCCATTTTTCAGAGGTTGCTTAATTATGTCCTTTTCCGGGTTGGGGAGGTTTTGTGTTTTCAAACTAGATGGCATAGCATTCTTCATCTGTGGATGCAAAGAGCATTTGGGACACCCACAAGTGCATGCATTTGGAACTTCAAAGAAAAAAACTCTCCAATACGGTTTTAAGTGCCAGGTAGGGCAGATCTCATTGCTGGTGGCAAGTTTAAGTATCTCCATAGGAAGATCAAGTGGCTTTCGACTGGAACTAACTGTGACCCAGACCTGGAGTAGCCTTTCTTTGTCTTACTGGTCATTACTGAAATTTCAGAGCTGGCTATGGGACTATATCAGCTCCTATGACTACCATCACATTCATCAAACCTCCTAAAATGGTTGTTTGGACCAATTCGTTTCAGCAGGTGTTCCCAGGGTTTATTGTCACCATGTGGTGTGCACCAGTGCTATGGGCAATCAAGCACAGCCAGCCATTAGCTGTTTCGATGGATGCATCTGAAGCAGGGATAGGCGCTGTCTTGTTGCAATCGATGAAAATGGCACGGAACAACAAGTAGCACTCATATGTAGCCAACTCGAGGACAGGGTGTTCAGAGTCAAACTGTTGGAAAAGATTGCTATGCAACGTTTTGGGGCATTAAGGAAGTTTAGACTCTACCTAACAGGATCTACCTTAGATCATACGTCCTTAAAGTGGCTTATGACAATGAAGGGAGAGAATCTCAAGTTGCTCACATTTTTCATTAGTATCCACGGGTTAGATTGTGCTGTTGGACATGGGACTGGGACTAGTCATGGGAATGATGATGGACCTTCTAGGAAGTTTGCCAGATTAGAATACAGCAATGTCCACTGTGGGGAGTAGCCCTGTGTTCATGATCTGGGGGTAGGAAGGTGCTGTGAGGTTAAAAGTCTTCACTGTTCCACTTGTGTGTCACCCCTAAAGGTTTGCATTTTGTCATGTTTGGTTAAACTGACTTGTCCCAGATGATCCTCTTCTAGGGCCTCATCAGGGACACAGGTCCTGTGCCTGCCCCTGAAATACCCTTTGCCTCTCTAGGTTATGGTGCCTCAAGGGTACCAGAGCCCTGGAAGAAGTCTCCTCACAAAAAGGGTTGAGTGGGCTCCACTGGTTGGTTTCAGACTATCATATGTAATCCTAGTGGGGTACAGGCTGGTGTGCCCAGGGACACTGCCCTCTAGGCATCTCTGTGTATAATCCAATGCTGTGCCCAGTAGTCTAACGCTGTGTTCTGCAGGAGTGAGAGAGTTGTAGACGTTCCCATCTTTAGTCATGACTCATGCCAGCCTCAAAAGAGTAAGGGCTTCAGAACTAAAAGCAAGTCAGGCTGGATACTTGAATGATGCCTGGATATCTTTCTGGAATTCACATTTGTGAGAATGCCAGGGAAGATTCTTGGGGAAGTTTGAACGTGGCATTTACCATGCTTGGGTGAAGCCAAACATTGATCTGAATGCATCTCTGTGATTAGGCTCTGAGTTGGTGTTTGGCTCCCAGGATTCTTATTTAACCGATACCTTTACCTTATCTATCAACATAATTATAAGCATAGAATATGTCCCTTAATGGAAGAAGATTAAGCAAATCCAGGAAGTATTGTCAATAAGCTCTGATGGCATGCATCCTTTCAAAATAAATTCCTGTGTTGAGCTCATGCCAGTGTGTTTGCAGACTAGCCTTTCTAAGACTAAAGAAAGGCCTTGCATGGTTCCCCCTTCCATTGACCCAGAATGGCAAGCTGATCTTGCCCTGATCCTGACCCCAGAAGGTGTGGACTTTGGGATGTTGAGAACAATGAGAGCATGACAGTTCTGTGATCTCTGGCTGCAATTGTAAGAGGGTCTGCCAACATAGTCTGCAAACAGGACATTAAAGTGCTCGGTCCCTCTGGCATCTTTATGGTCCTCTTCAGCATCAAATGGCAAATGAAGATTCTGGGATCTGCTGTAAAACTCACATTCACTGCCAGTGAACAACAAAAAGGCTTTTACAAATGAAGCATGGTGTTATGACAACAAGAACACTTTGAACACAAAAGAGTTCCTATTGGTAATAGGAACTCCCGTCCCCTGCACACCATAAAAATGGAAGAAGAAATTCCAATCAAATTTCTATTTATATTTTCCTTAGTTTGATGATTTTAGTATTCAAATTTGAAAAAATAAGGTGAGTACAACCAGTACATTCGTTAGTACACAAAAAATGTATATCTATAGTTGATTCATTCTTTTTTGTACACTCTTTTTTATAACCAATTCTCCCATGTCATTATAAAGAGAAAAAAACACAATATGTTTGTATACCAATGAGTTCAATTTACTCAAAGTTAATGAAATTAAGAAATAGTGATTATTTTACACATAACGAATTGAAACAAACATCACATAGTTAAATACAGAGCTCTACGCATTTCGAGAGTTAATTTCTCTCTTCTTCAGGAGCAGAATTCGTTCAAAATGTTCAAAAAATAATTTTGTCAAATAGATTTTTCCAAGAATCACTCTCGGTGAAAAGTGCAATATCGTTTTGAGTTCATGGGAACGTCATCTGTTGGCGTCAGTGTTCATTCGGAAATGATCTGAAAATTATATCATATATGCATTAGTGCTGAATGTAATAGTGAATGTAATGGTTGTAAAATCCAGTGACCATACGGTCAGAACCTGAGTGCTGAAAAGTCTTCTCGCAAATATGAGAGAGGATCTTCTTGCTTTCCAATTATAAGTAAGGTAAATATGTCACCGCCGAATCCTTATCATTAATGATCTGCATCTGTATGACCTAGAATTGTAAACATAACTATTCTCAGTATGCACGTTTTACAATTAGCTTACTGTATTGTATTTTTAAATAACCAACATGGTGAGTACACTCACCATTCAGATGTCTTTCAGAGTTCTCAACAGTAATGATTGTCATCTCACTGACGTGTTCACCAATCCGTGTGAAAAGATCGGAATGGTGTCAAAGTGGAACACTTAACTTCTATCAGTATGAATGCCGAAACACTTCGGAGTGCTTACCTTAGTAATTAATCCATTTTATTAGTGAAAATCTAGCTGCATTTCCTCGTGTGGATGCCGAGAAAGCCTGTTGCTAAGTTACCGTTCCCTTAAGTAATCACATGACTCGAATGCCGGAGTCATGTGATATGATGTGCTTCTGGGAATCGTAGTTCTTGATCATAGAGAAATGCTGTGTACTCAATATGGATTACAAACGTATAGATGATACTAATATTTACGGAATATATTCCTCAATGCACACTCGCCTTCAGAAGGAAAAACAATTTGTGGAACAGTAGCAACCATCTTGTAACAGCAATTTCAGAAACCTTTCTGTAAGGTATGTGGTGTTGTAGCCTTTTACGTTGTTGAAATTTTGTTTTTTGGTTTGCATTGTGTGACCTATATGATAACATCTTCTATGGTGCATATCGTATTAGTTGACTGCACTCATTCAGAAAATATTTCTTGCCATTTGTGAATGATCACAGGATTGCAGGATTGTTATTGAGAAATGGAAGGAGTGGCTGTTTCCATTTCTGATTTCTGAATGCTCAGAATTTGGACAGCTACTATCTTGTTAAGTGGTGCTGCATATCTGCAGCTCTATGTCATTTTTCAAAGTTTATTTCACTGGATAATTCATCAAGCAAGCATTTCCAGTGAGAAAAGAAGAGCCATATGTCCAAATGTTTCTTTTGAGTGCTGTACATTTAGGATTGAAATGCAGGTTGAAATGTCCTGTATACCCTTCTAAGAGTGGCTCACAACCACAGGTACGCTGGACGAGTGGAAGAAATTAAGTAGGAACAAAGCTTGATTAGCTTGGGGAAGACCTTTCATCAGAGGCGTTGCTGGAGGGGCGAAGGAGGCTATAGCCCCGGGTCTTTTGGTTGTAGCCCTGGATAGAAGCTCAGGGGTTACAAGCAAAAGTCTAGCTAGCCCCAAGTCCCGACAGTCCTGACATTAGCATAGCCCCAGATCTTTTCCAGACCTAGCAACACCCCCTGCCTTCCATGGTTACTGAAACAGTGCTTGGACATTTTCCTCCACACATGGTGAAGTAGGGATGCAATGTGTATAGGTCATGAAAAGTATAGTGGTGCTTGTGATGTTAAGGTGAGAATGGACAGCAGGATAAACCAGTCTCACAGAAACAAATGTCTTTCTCTTTTTGCTGATGAGGAGAAGATGGAGACCCTTTGTTTTCTTTGTGAGGGGAATTCAAAAAGAAGAACGGTACTATTCCATGTCCTGTACAGTTGCCAACAGTGTATCAATTCTCATCTGCGTAAAAGGGTGTATTTTTTTATAAGCATCCTCTGTATGATGAATATCATTTTGAGGCAACTGATGGCTTCAGTGAGGAGCCAGGTATATCTAAGTAGCTGGAGAAGACGTGATCAGATTTGTTGATCCCAGCGACCAGTTTTGCACAAATGGCTATCTCCACTTGCCTTTATGGTGTGCAATGGGCTTCTTTGAATTTTTCAAAAGGCCTAGGGTCTGCATTATTGAAGGAACTCATCCTTATACTGAATATTGCACATGCCTCTAACTGTTTAGGTAATGATGATTACATGTGTATACATGATTACAAATCAAAATACTCATTTATAGATATAGTCAGTAGCCATGTTAAGTTCCTTGAACACAGTTTGCATTATTACAACTGCTCTGTTACTGAATGTTCACTTTAAAAAAGATTCAGAATTGCATTAATCAATTAGAAATTGCTGACAAATCCTCTGATGACACTTCTTGTCACAAGCAGTTGCATTGTCTCTTTGCCTCGAAGCCTGAAGCTAATGTAAGCCCATACCCTGTATCTTGTGATGGAGAGCCCCTTATAGGAAAATATGGGCATTCTTTTCATTGAGATTGTTGCACTTACAGGGAAGTACTTGCAGCAGTACAACTCCACAGAGAATACTATCACAGATGTATTATTTTTAAATAATTACCTTTTTTTGAGACATTTTAAAAATACATACTTAAGAAAATCAAAATGTTGCATGTCTTTGGAACATTGGGCAACTGTTCCTTCTAGTTGCACACAAATGCTAAATATCAAAGACCTATCATTTTGGGAGATATTTCCTGTTCCGAAAACATGGTTTGTTACTAGTGCCACCTACTGTCAAGTTCAATTTTTATCATTTTCCTAAAAAGTTTCAGAGTGTCTTGCAGTATTGTGTAATGCATCTGTACATTTTAATGTTTATGACACGTTATAGATGCTATATTATCTTGTGCAACTGATCCCTTGTTCGGAACACCATCTGATTACTCAAAAAGCCACAATCCCATACCTCAAAAAAACACAGACACACCTCAGCTACTGGGCCTCCGTGCTGCCTTGTATGTGAAATGTCTATTACTGCATCAACAAAGTTACGTTTCAGAAATGTGCAATGTGGTTTTCAGTCTGAGATGGGTTCTAATCCATTTAAATCGTTGGCTTGAAGCAAACACCACGCGATGCATAACTTTGGTTTGGGTCACACACAGTAAATAGACTTTAATTGAAAGGTAGACAGAAATATAGCAGGCAATAGAAACGTCATCTGTTTGGTTCCGGGGTAAATCCTACAGGAAATCTGGATTTCAGTGGTTAAAACCCAGATTATTGTCCTTCATCACAGTTAATGGAAGAGCTTTAAAATGAAGCAATTTCAATGCACTGCATGACATATCTCTGTATGTCACTGTAGCGGGTATCTGGAGCAAGAGAATGATTTGAATGCAGCCTGAGTGCTTAACCGAGCATTCTTTATTTACCACTCCAAAGATTAATGAGCCTTTTCAGCAAGGCAATGTTCCTATCAATCATAAACAGGCTGGGATTAACCCTTTGCTAGAAGAAGAAGATCTCGACCAGTGGTTATAGAACGATCACCAATACACCTTTTCTTTCTAAGATTTTAGAGAAGGTGGTCACCCTCCAACTGCAGGAGCATATCGAAACCCTCACTCTTCTGGGTAAACTCCAGTCCAGAGTTTACCATAGTCATGGCACAGATGCAGCCTAGCTACATGTTTTCCCTAACAGATTTTATGGATTTGGATGAACAAGCAGATTCCTTAGTTGTCATGTTGGACTTTTTGTCCATCTTCGATACCTTTGACCAAGATCTGATTCTTCAGTGGCTTCAATCTGTGACTCTGGTTTCAGAAAAGGACACTGGGTGGTTCCAGTCATTTCTATCTGACTGCACTAACTGTATTACATTAGCCAACTTTTTAACACAACTCACCCTTCTAAATTCGGTGTTGCACAGTGATCTGCCCTATCTCCCCTGTTATTCAATATATTTCTGAAACCTTTCCATGAACTAGTTAAATTCCAAGGAGTTGGGTTTCATTGCTAGGATTCCCTGTTCTGTTTTCAACTTCATGGGATTCGGAGCAGTGACAATTTCCATCTCCAGTCCATCTTTGAAAGAAATGAGCTCTGGGTGAATGCAAATTGGTTAAGCCCAAACAGCAATACCACCAAACAGCTTCAAATCCACTCAGGCAGGAAAGGAAGACCAAACCTACCCCACACACGACTATGACCTTAGATTCTCAACACCTCTTTAATCCATAAGGCAAAGACTTTAGGCATTGTAAAATTACCTATCCATTAGTATGAGCCTCCATAAATATGTAATTTTAGTAGTTCAATCTATTACATCAGAATGTTTCAACAGATTCACCTGTATTTAACAGATGAACATCTTTGGTAATTGCCAGCGTGATAGTCGGCGCTAAACTTGACTACACTAACGCCATCTACATGGCTGCCCTGAAATATCAAATCCATCTACTCCAATCCCAACAGAATAGTGTTAGTAGATTGGTGACCAATGGACCCCAAAGATCACATATCACTCCTATACTTCAGCACTTACATTGGTTGTCGGTGGAGGTCAGGATTATCTGTAAAGCAGTCACGTTGGTCCATAAATGTCACACAGCACAGCACCAACATATTTGACCTCACTGATCCATTTCTGCAAACCTGTTCATACTATACGGCCATCTTTCCTCACACTGGCCACCCCCTTAGATTCAACCGAAAGGCATCTGGGAGACATTTATTTTCTGTCCACGGCACTCAACTAATGTATTCTTTACCAGAATCAATCATAATCATTACGACCTATCAAGTTTTAAAAAACATGTCAACACCTTCTTCCTTCAAGTTTATTTTTCAAAGTAGTTTTATACATTTAATTTCTTACTTTACTGCATGCTGTGTTACGCTTTAGCCTTTGGGCAGTATATAAGCAACCAACAACACATAATTAAAACATAATTACTTATGTGTCGGTGAATAGCCAAAGAGGTAAACAATTATGATATGGGTTACTTTACATTTTGCCAGTGATTGGGATTAATTCAAATCATTCCATCCATTACTTTTTGATTTTGGTAAGTCAATGCTCAGCTTCAGACTCTTGTTGCTTAAGAGACATTGGGCCTCATTCTGACTCAGGCGTTAAGGGGTTTACGGCGCCGTAAACGGCGCCGACCCTTAACGCCTGATTACAAGGTTCCCTTTGCGGGATGGCTGTTTAACGCCTGCTTTTTGCAGGCGTTAAAAGCCATGCCGCAAAGGGACCTTGGCGATAATTACGGCACCGTAATTTACGGTGCCATAATAATTGCCTTTCCCCATTCCCATTATTCCCTATGGGGCAAAAATGGGAATGGGGAAGGGGCCATTGGTGAATGGGGAATTACCGCCCCACTCACCTTGGAATGGGGCGGTAATTCCGCCATCCACCATGGCGGAATTGCAACCTTAGCGGCATGGACCATGGTGCTAATAGCACCATGGTCCTCCGCCAAGGTTGTAATGAGGGCCATTGATACATTTTTTGGGAGACCACGTGACATTCTCTATACAAAATGTATGTGTCTTTTAAACAGGCAAATACAGGGCATTTTAAATACACTACATCTATGTTCCTGTTCTCACATTGTATTCCCCTAGAACCTCAGCCCTCTATTTCTAGATTTACCCTTTTCAGTCTATGGGGACAAATTGGATTTTATTTACCTTTTGAAATGTGGCTTCTCATTTGGGAAAAGCAGCCAGACTCCTCTCCCTGGAACTACTACACCCAGCAAGGCCCTTGTTCTGAGGTCTGCTGTCTCCAGTCTGCTTTCCAATAAGTCTCCAGGTCTCAGCTCAGCTTCCACAGCCACTTTTGGTTCCACTTCTATTCCTCCATGTCCATCACATAATTCTAATCTCCTTTCCTATTCTGTGTCCCTGCAATTGTATCTCTGTTGACTCTTCCTCTGAACTTGTGGCAGTGATGTGGTTTCCCATTCCAATGACCCAGATTGGAGGGAGGGACTAACGTCTTCTGAAAAGATTTATTTTTCATTTTTGGGCCCTAACTTTGGATGTGAACATGCAAGGTTAATATAACTAATGTTATCAAACTCTGCAGAGTGATGTGCATGATCAGATGCATGAACAATCACGCTGAGATCAAATTTGGAGGAGTTGCGTGGTTTTCCCATTTATCTCACAATCTTTAAATGGCACCCTGTGAGGGTTTTTCCATTGTTTAATAGATATGAAATCTAGCTACAAAATGCAATTTGTGTTGTGTTAATCCAACTTTGCATCTTTTTAATGATTATATTATTAATTTTAATGATTATATATTTTGGTCTTAACGGGTAACATGTATTTTGCTATCGAGTTGGAATTGAAGAAATGTTGGCATCATCATCATATAAAGAGCAGCATTGATACATGATGAATTATACCCAGAGGTTTCCAAGCGCGGGCCCGTGGATTGAACCCATGTTGCTCCATGCCATCTTGCTTCCAAGGCGAGCACGTTGCCGCTGAGCTATCCTCCCGGTTGTATACTAATTGACCTTTTCACAATTGATCTCTGGAGAATTGACCTTGAGAGAATTGACCTAATTTAGAAGGTCAATTAGGACATATATGCGGGGGAAACCCCCCCACCACCCCTACCCAATCCAAAACTCCCTGCAACACCTCACCCAATCCCCTTATATTATTTATAATCCAAAACCAACCCAATACATATATAAAATAACTAAAATAATATAAAGGTCAATTGTGCAGAAGGTCAATTAGGACCACTATAATTAGGTCAATTGTGCAAAAGGTCAATTGTAAAAGGTCAATTTGGGTAATACCATCCTCCTGAGACCTTCTACTGCATACTCCTTTTTCATGATACCGATGTATCCAGGCAGAATTTCTTTGGCCTCTCATGAAAATCAGATAAACTGCCACGTAGAGGCAGCTAATGGATTTTTTATGAGTCCTATGTTTTGGCAAATGGTGAGAGGTCTCTTTGAAGCCCAGAGCAGACGCTGGTTAGCCGGAATTTGGCAGTGAGTTTAATGGGCTGTTTACCTAGAAACAGCCTTCAGCCCAATAGATCAATAGTTCTGTGTGGGCTCATGTCTTGTAATATTGCATTCTTGAACTGGGGTTTCTAGTGTAAATTGAATTCACAGACCTTTTCAAGTACCCCCAAACTCCAACAGAAATATGTTTGAACAAGTATTTTCCAAGTTGTAAATACACAATGTGATTTAAAGTAAAATACATAGAAGGAAGAACAAAATGGGCCTTCAATAATACTTCTTCATTGGGAATTTTACATTATTTCAGTTAACATGAAACATATGCAAAATGTTATCGGTGAAATTATAAACCATTTTCAAAGCTACACAAGTGCAATTTATATTCTCTCTATTGGTACTTGGAACAAGGACATCACATATGGCTGCACCTCAAAGTTCTGGGCCTTGTCTTTCCAACATGTGGCATAGTTCATGCTTGTTTTTCAGCCCTGCATTCCAATCTGTCATGCAGTAGCTGAAAGAAGATATGCAATTCACATTTTTGTCTTTAAAGGTGAAATCAGGTATTTCAGTTTCTATATTCAAAATGTTCCCATTTAAATAATCACAGTTTCCAGCCTGTCTTTAGCATTGACAGTAAACTGCATTGAAAAAGACCATAAGAACTGGTTGCAGCCTGCTAGAGTCTCTGTTACTTTGGTGAAACATGTTTTTAAGCATGCATGTGTATTTGCTCTTTGCAAGGACAAGCTTTTATCATGACAGTGAGCAAGAAGCAGACATTTCCAACAAATGAAAATCTCAATTCACTTTGGTTTTGCCCATTATTCTTTACTGTTAGGTTTCTGACAGGTTCCCTGAGTTTAGCGGATCGCAACGGCTCCAGCCGGGACATCTATTTATTGTTTTGCCTTGCAGTAGCATCACTGTCTGTAGCCTGGGCAACAAATAGTTAATGATCTTGCAATGAAAAATGGTCTCAATTGTTTCTGAAAAGAGTGTACAACGAGCTAACAGATTCCAAGAAATATGCAAGATTTTTATTTGATTGGTATAATACACAACAGATATATTTGCAAAATTCATGTGAAATTAAAAACACTCGAGTAGAGAACATGATGGAAAATAATGGAATAGAAATAATTTTCTATAAAAAATATATTCTAAAATGGTTTTTCCATTGTTTTCCCAGATAGAACCATAGATATAAAAATACATTGCTACTCATTAGGTGATGAGTCCCCAAGGTGTTGTAGAAAGAGGTCCCTGATGGTGCAAGTACAGTGCTGGTACTCACAAGCAGTGGTCATAGTGAGTTGAAGAAGTTGCGAACACTGCTCCTCTACTTTCTTCACATTTCTGCATTCCTACACTTATGTTTTAAAAGGAAACATTCCAGAACATTTTCTTTAAAAAATAAAAGTAAAGGAAGCTGTAAGTAGGAAGGAGCACAGGTTATGCTTGCAAGGTATGGCCCTCAACAGTGCTGAGTAGCTGCATACTATTTAGAAATGCGTACTGACGTCTGACATTGTACAGTGCACACGAAGCACACATGCACTATACGTCATTGCATAGGCCGGTCCTCAGAGTCTTTTGTTCTCCTTGCTTAGCAGCCCTCAGACTTACATTTGTAGTCTCAATGAGGGTTATGCAGCTCCTGCAGCTTCAGGGACCAGCATTGCAGGTGCTCCCACCCACCAGAGCCTCCACCAACATCTGTGGTCTGTGCAAGCACAGCAGCTCCTGCTGTGGTTAGCATTAACAAATCCACATATCATGAGAGCTAGCAAAGGCAAGCCCACCCTTTGCCCTACGAAAGGACTGTTCCCTGGAGGTGTCACCTGAGCAGCTATCTTCATGCTTGCAAACCTGACACTTCCGTTCTGAACATCGCAAAGTGAAATCAAGCAAACAGAGAAGGAAAATGAGGAGGAGGTCTCACAGTTGTACACAAAGACCACCTAAAGATCACACAAGCACCATTACTAAATATCCCAAACTGTGAATCACTCCTCCACCTAGCCAGGAACCAACAAACCAATCATTCATTCCTACTTGTCTACAGACTGCCCACACACAACCCATCCCTCGAAGACAGTTTTGTAGACGCCATTTTTAAAAAATATATATTTCATTTGCATTTGTTGTCAGACAACAGGATTAGGTTTTGCAATACTGTGATCATTTCATATCGTGTGACATGATACAATTTCTAACAACTATTAAACCATAAACAACATATAACAGGTAATGTCTTTTTGCTACTGCAGTAGGTTTGTGTCAGTTGGAGTTTGTTTAGTGTTCTGTTGTTTGCGTGGATATTGTGGGCATGTTTATTCTGGACGGTCGTTCCGCTTTTTCTTCGTGTTGTAGCTTAGTTATGAATTGTTTCTTTGGTCTTTTCAGGCGGGCTTGTCGTCTTTTGAGGAGAACAAGTCTCTTATTAGGGCTTTCCATGATTCAAACGTGGCGCTTATGTCCTCCTCAGCGCCTTTGATCCCTTCCTCCCAGGCCTTGGTCTGTGCCACGGACCATCGCTCTAGCTCCTTGTACCATGGCTTATATCGTGGTCCTCCAGGTGTTTTCCATGCCATCGCTATTGCCCTTTTTGCTAGTATGCACACTAGGTCCATTAGTCTCGCTATGTGTTTGTGCTTTCTCAGTCTGGGGGATGTGCCCAGTAGGCACTCTTTTGGAGACCAGTCGTATCTATTCACCCCCGCTTTCCTGCAGGTTTGCTCTATTTTTGCCCAGAAGCCCTGTATTTTGGGGCAGCACCAGAACATGTGCATTATGCAAGCCTCCTCGTTGTTGCACCATGGGCACTTCGGCCGGGACTCTTTGCTGAAGCTTGCAATTCTGAGAGGTGTAATGTAGGTCCTGTGGAGGACATTTAACTGGATTAGTGTGAATCGTGCGTTCCTGGACACTTCTTTTGGGTTCGTCAGTGCCCTTTCCCATTCTTTCTCAGATAATGTGGTCTCTAAGTCTTTCTTCCATCTTTCTTTCAGTGTGGCACTGCGGGATTGGGCCTGTCTGCTAGTTGGGCATATATTCTGGACACTGGCCTCCAGCCATCGCTTAGATTGTACATTTCTTCCAGGATGGGGCATGGTGCCGGTTCTTCTGGCCATGTGTCCCATTTTCTTTTGACAGTGTGTTTGATCCGCTGGTACCATAAGAATTGTCCCTTTTACAGGCCCTCATGTTCGCGTATTGTATCAAAGTCTCTGAAGACCCCATCCTCAAACATGTTTCCCCAGGTGTATAGACAAACCGTTTCCCACTTTCTCATTACAGGTATGTCAGTAGGCATCTTGCATACATCAGCTAGCATTGGGGTGTCAGGTGAGCAGGGGTGTTGCAAGTGAAGCAGTGATATGGTTTTGTCCCATATCTGTCTGCCCAGGATTACTATCATGGGCATGTGTGTTGAGCCAGTTGGTGGATTCCATATTATTTCTTTGAGGTGTGCTGGAGCTATCAATTGCTGCAGATACTTGGTTTCATCTGTGACTTCGTCTGATAGACACCTCGTTACATGGCTGAGTTGTGCTGCCAGGTAATATTTCTGGAAATCTGGCAGTTGTATCCCTCCTTCCTTGTGTGGTAGTGTCAGTATGTCTAGTGGTAGTTTGTGTCGAGCTCTGCCCCATAGGAAGTCTCTGAGTAATGTCTCTAGTTTTCTGAAAAAGGATGGCCTGATGTAATAGCATACGTTTTGGAATTGGTATAGGAACTTCGGGAGTATAATCATTTTAGTGATCGCAGCTCTACCCATCATGAACAGTGGTAGCTTGGACCAGAACCTCATTGATTTTCGTAGGCCATTTTTGACAGCCACCGTGTTGGATTTGTGTGTGAGCTCTGGTGTATGTTTGATGTTAACCCCTAAATACCTGAACACTTCAGATTGCCATTCGATTCCCACTTCTGGTAGTTCTGTTGCGTCCTTCCCACGTAAGCTTGCTAGTGGGAATGCGTATGACTTTTGCTTGCTGAATTGTATCCCGGAGTAGTGTGTATAGTTATCTAGTATCTCCAGGACTATTGGTGCATTAGTGCTGGGATCGCTCAGGTATTAGAGGACATCGTCGGCGTAAAGGGATATAATGTTGTATCTGTCTCCAACCTTTATCTCAGCGTCGAAGAGCTGCTTTCTAAAGTATATGGCAATGGGCTCTAGCCCCAGGATGTTTAGCATGGGCGATAATGGGCAGCCCTGTCTGGTGCCTCTCTGTAGTTCCCATTTCTTTGACACCACTCTCCCAGTATTCACTCTTGCCATGGGGGAGTTGTATAGCACTTTGACCCATCTTACAAAGCTTGGTCCAAACCCGAACTCTCTCAGTAGCTCTAGCAACCACTCCCAATATATGGAATCGAATGCCTTGATTGATTCTAGTGATAGTATTGCCATTTGTTCCTTGCTGTCTAATGTTTGTGCCATAATGTGTTGTAGTCGGCGCAGGTTAGCTGTTGTGTTGCGGCCCGGGACAAATCCATTCTGGTCTTCGTGTATCAGGGTCTCTACCACTTTTGCCAATTGCTTGGCCAGTATGGCTGTTAGAATTTTACTGTCGTAGTTTAGCATCACCAATGGGCGTTACGAGTCTCATTCCTCAGGAGGTTTGTTTGGCTTTAGTATCGGGACTATCAGCGTTTCTCTCATGGTCTCCGGCATGGTCCCCAACTCGTAAGCTTCCATGTATAACTCGTGTAGCAGTGGAGCCAGGGTTGGCTCGGATGCCTTATAGAATTCTGGAGGTAGGCCATCACTTTCAGGGTTCTTACATGTAGCTAGGGATCTGATGGCCTCTGTTACGTTTTCGATGATGATTGCTTCTTCCATTGTTTCTCTCTGTTCTTTGCTGAGTTTGGAGAGTCCTATTTCCTCAAGTGTATCTCTAATGTCTTTTTCCGGCACCTTGTTTCCGTGAGAGTAGAGTTTGGAGTAGAAGGCAGCAAAGGTGTCGTTGATCGATAGTTGTGTCCTGTGTAGCGTTCCAGTTTTGTCTTTTATTGCTTGTGGAGGGTGCTTCGGGTGCTCTCGCTTGCACAGCCATGCCAATAGCCTGCTTGGTTTGTCCTCCTCTTTGTGTGCTCTGATAGTACGGGTTGTGTAGTCGAATTTGGATAGTCTACCCCACGTCTCCTGGCAGCTATCTCTGATGGTCTTTAGTTTTGACTCCACTTCACTAGTGACCTGAGCGTTGGTTTCTAACTGTTTTATTTCTTCTTCCTTGGCCTCGAGTTCTTTTTTGTTGTTGTTTCCGAAACCCCCCCCCCCCGGCTCCGGCAATTACCTCCCCAGGTGTCACTACTGTCAGTGTCTTCCATATCGTGGCCCATCTGTCCACACTACCTGTATTTATTTGCACACATTCTGCTAGTTTTTCTCCCAAGTTCCTCTCTGAATGCTTGATCTGTGAGAGTGTCTGCAGGCATACCCCAGAGTGGGATAGGAGGTCTGGGTCCTTTGGTTTCCCACTGCATGATTAGGGGGGAGTGATCTGATATTGATCTGCCTAGGTATTGTGCTAGTTCTACTTGTGACATTTGGTCTCTATCAACGAACAGATAGTCTATCCTGGTATGTAGTTTGTGGGGGGATGAGTAGTGTGAGTAGCATCTGTTAGTGGGGTGTAGTGTCCGCCATACGTCGACCAAGTCTAAGGAGTCAACCGTTGTGTTCAGGGCCTGTGTGGTTGTGTTTGCTGGGTGTTGTGGTGGTTCAGACCAGTCTAGGGCCCCATCTCTTACACAGTTGAAGTCCCTGCCCCATATGAAGAAGCCTACTCTGTGGTGCGTGATTCTGTTACATATTTGTTTGAGGTGGGCTGGTATGCCGTGGTTGGAGAAGTAGGACTTCAGAATGCATACTTTGGTTTGTTCTCACACCCCACATCACCAGGTATCTGCCCTCCTTGTCTGCTTCAGTCCCTAGCAGTTGGAATGGTGTCTCTGGGCTCACCCATGTGAATACTCCCCTTGCCTATTTAGAGTAGGGTGCCCCCTGTCGCTCTCCTCCCCAGAGCTCTTTCAGTTTGGATGTGGCTTCATTCATAAGGTGGGTTTCCTGGAGTAGGGCAATCGATACTTTTTTTCTTTGCAAAAAGGATTTGATCCGGTTTCTCCTCAGGTATGATCCCATACCTCTCACGTTCCAAGTCATTATTTTAAGTTGTGTTGCCATGATCTTGTCTGAATTTATTGTCCTGTTTCCAACCATCCCCTCTTGTGTGTTGTCCTCCTGGATTGTGCACTTTTCTTTCTTGTAAGTTGCCTCCTTATTTCTGTGAGTTCTGGGTTTTAAGGCCCCTTTCTCACAATTTGATTGTACCGTGTTGACAGTATAACAAACGTAACTATGCACGTGGATTGAACCGTTGCGCCCAGCTGCTGCATGCAGCACACAGCGCTCAGGTGCCCTCGGGCTGTCCAGTCCCATTCTGGGTTTCGGGCGCGAGTGGGTTCGTGCTGGCAATGGGCCTGCACTGTTCCGTTTGTGGGTTGGGTCTTTGTGCTCAGTCAGGGGGGCCAAGCAAGTCCCTCAGCCTTCTTACTTTATCATATTGTTCCAGTGGTCTTGCCTCATCTTTGTGCTGTTTCTTGCGTTCCTGTGGTCTCTTCCTTGTCGTCTGCTAAATTATTGTGTTCCATCCACATAGTGGCCGCTGCCGGTGTTTCAAGGAATATTGCTCGGCCTTTAGGTATCACCTTCAGTCTTGACAGCTAGAGCAACATGTATTTCAGGTTTAGTTTTCTGAGCCTGGCCTTAATTGGTATGAAAGAGTTTCTCGCTTTTTGTACTGCTGGTGTGTAATCAGGATAAATTGTGATTTTGGAGTTGCGCCGTTCTATTATACCTCCTACTCTTGAGTATTTGAGGATGGTCTCCCTGTCTTGGAAGTTGAGGATTTTAGCAATTATCGGGCGGTGGTATGAGCCCGGGGGTGGTCTCTTCTGGAGTGATCTGTGGGCCCTTTCTACTCCGAAGCCTTGTGTCAGGTGGCTCGCTCCAATTTCTTGTTGTATGAGAGATTCGACATAGCTTGTCGGGTTTGGGCCTTCTGTACCTTCAGGCACCCCCAGTATTCATATATTGCTGTGTTGTGCACGTCCTTCCGCATCCTCTGACCTGGCTTCTAGCGTCTTCACTTTCCATTCTAGCTCCTTTACTCTGAGGGTCGCCTCTGCGTTGGTTACTCTTTCCACCAGGTTGCGGGAGTCCTGGCGCATTAGCTGCATGCCCGTCTTCACCTCCTCTATTTTTGTATCTATAAATGTTCTGAGCGCAGCTATAGCTTCCAGTACTTGACCATCTTTGTTCGCCTCGTCCGTTGCTTTCTGAGTTTCTGTTCCGGTGCCCCCAATTTGTGGCATAGTGTGGGGCTTGGTGGCGGCAAACAAGTCCTTCATGGTTGCCTTCCCCTTGTTTCTGGAGGATGACATTTTAGCGTTGTGTCGTGGTTGCAGTGTAGCTCTGGTAATCTGGGCGTAGGTGTTTCACTGCTGGCGTTCCTCGGTTGGGTTGGTGGTTGTCCCGGTTGTGCCTCGGTCTTAGTCTGTGTGGATGCTGTTACTTGTGGCTAGTATTGTGTGGTTCAGTAGTCACAATCTGCCTTGTCTTTGCTTGAGTTGTGATTTGTTGCAACCGAGATATCTTGTCTTTTCCGTCCAGGTGTATGGCTCCCAATGTGTTGTGATCCTTACAGTTGGGGAGAACCTATGCGTTGTTCTCTGTATTTTGTTTCCCACTGCCTTCTCTTTTGGCTTGTGTGTGTTGCTTTCTGTGTGCCTGCTCACATTCTCCCTTTTCTTTCTTGGTTTGTGTGTTTTTTTTGGCGGTTGGGGTGTCGCTTCACTTCCTCGTGCCATCTTGGTTCTCTGTTCAGGGGTCAGAGCAGGTCTTATGAGTGCCATCCCTTTTGTATTGCCGGCGCGTGGGGCTGTGTGACCCGTTGGTCTAGTGCAGGCAGAGCCGTGTTTCCTGGGCACCTGCTGTTTCATTGAGTTTATCAGCCCGCTTTGCTGGTGTGCCCCCTTCCGCTCTATGTTCCGATGTGTAGTGTTCACTTGTGGGGGCTACCAGCTGTTGTGCGCATTTGTTTTATGTAGTTGTCCGTCTCGCCCCTTCACCCCCTAGCTTGAAGGCTCACCTTCTTTACGCTGACTTCTGCTTCTGGAGCCGGTCGTGTGTCCTCTTCGAGCGTCCGCTCTCCCGCCTCCGCATCCAGCATTGTCGGGCCTGCCTCTCCTCTCCTCGCTCCTCGCTCTGTGCTGCACGGTGTTCCGGGGGGCCCTCCACCGCAGTGTCTGGCTCACCTCTTTGCACTTCTGGAACTTGTCCTGTGCTCTGCCACGGCTCCGCTGTGGTGCCGGTCTCGCTGTCTCCTGCGCAGCTGTCCGGCTTCGCTTCGCTGTGGTCTGGGCAAACTGGCTGTCCTTACCTGCTTCCTCGCTTCCCTACCGCTGGTCAGTGTGTCGCCAGGCACCACTAGGCGGTTGCCCTTGCCTTGTTGCTGGACCGTTGGGGCGCTCTGCCCTTCCCCCTCCTCAACTGTTTGGGCTCGATGTCGCACCCGCCATTTTGCTCGGCTCTAGGGGGTCCGCTACAGAAGGGTGCGCTCGTCTCTTGCTGGTCCGATTTTTGTCGGGTTTGCTGGATTACTGCTGGGAAGCACTTGTACTTCCTTTCAGTGTGTTCAGTTTCGCAGGTATATCGTTTTGACCACTGGTACAGGATCGTATCTTGTAGACGCCATTAGCAATATCATCATAAAGTACGAGCAGCTCATCATATTAGGAGACTTCAATATATGGTTTGAAGTAGAAAATATCAACGTAGCTAAATCATTAACATCTCAACTAGCAACAATCCAACTACTGCAAATGGTGAAGAGAGTAACCCACTGAGCAGGGAACACCCTAACGGCAATATCCTGCAAAACAAACCAGGTCACAACTGCACACCAATGCATATTCTCTGGAGTGTGGAGTGACCACCTTATAATACCCTTTGTGATCCACACACTAACACTAATACAATCTGCCCTTCTAAAAATCCCAACTCAGAATAGAAGCTGGAAATCCCTAAACACATGGACGGACCTTAACACCAGACTAGAATACAGAAAACCATTGAGTGCTGTCCTGGAGACACTTCACTTAGAAGAAATAAGTAAGACACTCCAAAAATGTATCACGGAAACATTAGATGCTATTGCACCGAAAAAGCCTTTCTCCCCTTCACTAAAGAAAAAGACGGCGAGATGGGTCACACCCATACTCAGAGCCCTGAACAAAACAAACAGCAAACTGAAACAAGCATGAATGAAAAACTACGACCTACAGAAAAAGTTCGAACATTAGAGACAGATCCAACTATATAAAACCGAAAGCAAAAACTGTACTACATTGAACGCATTGAAAAAGCAAGCAACCCCTAAAAAGAGATGCTGAGCATCATCAATGAGATAAGAACCCTGACAACCTGCAACATCACACAGATTCAGTCCCAGGAACTGTGTGACGACCTTGCAAACTACTTAAAAAAAGAAATCTAAACATCCAGCAAGTCATCAAGAGTATCCCAAGAACACAAACAACAACTCCACCAACCAACCAACTCCGAAATAACTACAAGACTAAACTACTTATCGGCGACCTCAAAAGAAAGGTTACCAACCTAATGTAAGCAGGATCCCCAGCAGACCCTTACCCAGCAAAACTCTATGTATATGAACAAATCCTGGAACTTGTAGAAAGCAGTTACTTGACCAGGCACAAGTACCTTTCAGACCCATGAGAGAAACAGAAACAGCACTACTGCGAAGTTCAAAAACTAACGCTGACTCCAATGTCACCTCATCACTAATGCTACTAGACCTTTCAGAAGCATCCGACATAGTCCAGCAGGAGACTCTCATCGAAAGAGTGCACAAAATAGGTGTTAGCGACATGGCCTTGCTATGGGTGAAATTCTTCGTAACAGAAAGAACACAAACAACCTGGCTAAGCTCCTTCAATTCAGTGCCATGCACACCAATCTGTGAGGTCCCAAAAGGCTCATTCATCTTGCCACAATTCTTCAACATCTGCATGACCCCACTCATCAACCTCATGAAAAGACAGGAACTCACCTACTACAGCTACGCAGATGACACACATATCATCTATAAAATCAACACTACTGGAGAACAAGTCCAAATGCCACCAACTGCCAGCAAAAGCCTTAAACTTAACCCGGACAAAACAGAAATTGTGATCAGGCCCAACTATCCTTCGGACCAAAATCACATTCCATGGCCTAGGGAAATGGTAAACTGATCGGAACCTTCAAAGGTATTTACAAATCTCTAAATATTAATGGACAACAACCTAACACTGGAACTACAAGTCAACACAGTCGTAAAGAAATGTTTTTTTCACCTATAAACAGATTCCACCTTTCCTCACCATCTCACACACAACACTCGCTGTCATCTTCCTTATCTTGTCAAGAAAAGAGTATTGCAACCAACAGCATCTACCTTTGAATGCCGGATTACCTCACCAAAAAATGACAGTGAATACAGAACGCAGCGGTAAGACTACTCCTCAGACTCAACAAGAGAGAGCACACAACACCAGCACTGAGAACCATACACTGGCTACTGTCAAAAAAAGGATTTACTTCAAAATTCTTTGCATAACACACAGAACAATACACGGCCAAGTAGTGGAATTCATACAGGAAAGAATCTCTTTCTACAGATCAAAACAAACACTCAGATCCAGCAATGACAAACGCCTCGAACCAAAGCAATACTCAAAACTAAAATATGACGGATCAGAGTTCTCTTGCACCTCAGCAAAACTTTGGAACTCACTCCCCAAGGAACTACGAACAACAGAAGAATATCTACAATTCAGAAAACTACTAAAAAGCTGCTGACTCACCCACCTAAACAGGAAATACCACTGAGAAAAAAATACAGACAACGAAAATAGGAAAGGTCCAACAAACCATTGTTAAACCAAATCGAACTACTCACCACTCAACCGTCAAATACAACACACACATACTTCCCACAGAACAAACCGGAAATGACACAGCAAACAGCTCACCCCATTTGTAAAACCAAATCAAACCAAAACGAACTGGCCTGTCCCAACGAATGGAAAGCATAATATCGGTAAAAACTGCAAAATAAAGAATTAAGCCTAATTGAAACAATGCAATTTACAAGAACACATAGACCTCCCTCACCACTACCTTACTGAAAACCTTTGTCCTTCGTACAAATTCACCACTCAACCATCAAATACAAAACATACATACCCCTACCACAGCACAACCGAAAATCACACACCAAATGGCACCCTTCTGTAATCTCACTCAACCCAACACACTAAATTTCCAGGACTACCCAACAGACACACAAAACTATCCCATATAGAACCACACACCTAAACAACAGTGAACCCATACCATCTAGACCATCTAGAAGCAAACCCAACACACAATTACCAATTTATCCAAACTGAAACAGCACAGCAAAAAGCTCTCTTGCGCTATCCCACATCATAAGTAACTCTCCCCAACCCTCCTTGCTTTTCAGATCAACCTAAGTGTCTGGAGACCATGAAGATGGCAGCAGTGTGCTGTATACATCTCAGAAACATAACATAACTCTACTGCCTAAACTACTTGTGGCAGGCCATAGCTTTGATAATCACAGAAAAGGCTGTGGAAGAGCTCCTGTCTGATGCTGTTTCCATCTGGGACACAGACAAACTACCAGCAAAAAAAGGCGAGTGGCATAGAGACTGTTCCACTGACAACAAGTGGGCATTAGAGTAAATGCAACATTTCTGTGTATGGCAAGCTGAAACCGGGCTCAAGTGAGAACGGACATGCATTTATGTACGAGTCAACTAAGGCATGCATGTTTGACACCTTCTTAATTTGCTAATTGTATTTCAAATTGAGTTTTCAGGGACCATCACTGTTATGTCCCAGCCCTCGGCGTGCGCGCACGAGGGCTGGAGGAGTAAGCTAGGCCGCACGGCCTGTGGCGCAGCGCCAGCGGGAGCTCAAATAACTCCCACGCACACACGGGTGGATGGTCTGCCCCAGAACTGCCTCCCGAGCACGGGGGCGGGGCTTTTATTCAGCACGCCCTGCGTCACCGCGTAGCGGGACGCAGGGCGGAACATAACAATCACTGCGCATGAACATGTTGAGAGAACGCATTATGAGGCCCTCAAATGACACATGTGCAGGAGACAAATAGGCATAAAATAACATAAATTGTATGCACTTGAGCATCTAGTGTAGGAATGAGGCCCTCACTGCCACCAGAGGTTCCACAACTTCACGGCCTGAAAGAGGCAGAGAAATGGACGCGCCCCACGTGACCCAATTCACTCTTTATGCTACAGGAGTCCCCCATCTTGGTGTAAATAGGTAAGGACATGCCCTCCCTTTTCGACAATTCGACTAATGCATTTGTCCCTGGTAAGGAGAAACCACGTTTTATTTAGTTTCAGCCCACTTCATAGAAGGCCCGAGGCATGGGCAGTCTGTGCCATTGCTCTGGGCCCCGTGCTCTCGGCCCCGCAGGTAACTGCTGACAAGAGTATAGGAGGCAACAAGGGCAGGGTTGCTTCCAGACCCAGGCCTTTCTTTATGCCTGTTTAAGCAGGCCGTGCTGTCAGCTTCTAAACCCCTGTGATGCGCTTCTAGAGACAAATACCTCCTGCCCACCTCCCCAGCACCCCATTATAGCCTCACAGGGCTTATTGCGCTTCGCTCTTTGTTTAAAAGTAATGGTCAATTTAAGAACCTTTTTTTGGACAAGGGGTTCTAAAGGGGCATTTTATTCTGAAAGCACATGCAGAAAAACTAGTTGCTGCACAAATCTGTCTTCTTTGAAGACAATTAAAATATGTTGACTAAAAAGAGTTGTGCACTATCCCAATAGTATAATAATATCTTTAATGTGTTTTAGTTTAAGTAATAAACTTTACACATATACATTTTAATAACGTACAATCTAAAATATACAATACAATGCAATTAAAAAAATTAAACATTATCCAAAACAGTATAAAAAATTTTGAAGAATCTACAAATAGGTCAATACAGTATGATTATACTCAAGTATAGATCATTCATTGTCTCTTATGTTATTAACAATTTAAGATACACGTAATGTTCTTTCTAATCCAGTAAACATAACACATTAAATTGTAGGGTCTGGCCTCCTTGACACTGACTCCATTTCCCTATGAAACCCGGGTCTAACCGAAGACTAACTTTCCTCATATAGATATGTCCAGTTTGTCTTCCACTCTTAGCCAGATAGAGTATAGTGCGTTTAACAAACGCATACTATTAGTGTTAACACAGTAGTTCCAAAACAACATGTTCCCTATGGTTTCCCAATTGTGCACATACTTTCCCAAGTAAAATTTTATATCATCGTTCAGAACCTGGCATTCAGTGAGAACATGCTTGGCTGTCTCGGGAAATTCCTGGTTCTTACAAAGACGGCAATAGCGTTCTTCTCTGGGTATCTTATCTATTACACCCTTAGTCATCATTGTGGGGAGGTATTCTATTCTCAGTAATAATATAAACCTTCTGAGCCTATGGACGGACAGATCATCAAATATTTCTGTGGTTTCTTAAACGTAAATAACCTGTTTTGCACAAATTTATACCTTTTTAATTTACGAAGATGTTCGTAGTTCTCAAGCCAGTCCCAAAGCTCTACCCGTCTCGCCATGCAAGCCTGCATAGCCTCCGTATAGATCCCTTCACGTTGTTTCCAACAAATTTCACTGAGCAATTGTTCCATTTGTTTTTTGAATTCACTAATGGTACGATCTTCATTATTACTCAGGGCAAATGTCGTTAATAGGGCATTGCCCGTATCGTTCATCATTTTTAGGTAAATCCCGGCTCTCTTCCTTAGTATCTGTGCTTTTAATGATATTAGCCCCAGCTCTAATCTTAACAGAGACATAGGGATACATGCCGGAAGTCCCAATATCTTTCTCCAAAATGTTCCCTCGATGATTTGTAGCCAATTTAAGTCCATTTTAGTCAAGGATTCCAGGCCATATATCATCATGGGCGCTAATACTTGTATATAGAGATGCCGGGTACCCCATAAGGTAAAACCACCCTGTTTAGTTGTAAAACTTTTAAATAGAGCCGTAATTTGTGCTGCTCTTATTTTTCGATTGCGTTTACATATATAATAGTCACCTCTGGGTTCGAATTCTATCCCCAGCTATTTATATTCCGGTACATGGGAGATTACAACACTATCGATGCGGAGCGAGACACGAGCAGATCTCTTACTTGTGTATCTCATCACGTGTGTTTTCTCAACATTGATAGTAAGCCCATTTTGTTCAGAATAATCCCAGAGGGCTGTGGCTGATCGACGTAAGCCACTAATTGTGTGATCAAAGATCACCAAATCATCAGCATATGCGAGCACAAAGCAGGGGGTTTTGCCAATACTAGGAGGGCAGTTCTTTACCAGGGCTATAGTCGCAGGGATGTCGTGTACGTATAAGTTAAATACTAGGGGGGCAGTCACACATCCCTGTTTAACCCCTCTATTCTGTTCAACTTCATTCGACATATGGCCTCTGTGATCTAATTTTAATTTCACCTTGGTATTCTGATGTAATAGTCTAAGGTAGTATAATAGATCATCTGGGCAACCGAGTTTTTGTAGCTTCAGCCAAAGTTTTTCTCGGGGAATGGAATCAAATGCTGCTTTAAAGTCTATATATAGTGCATATAGGGGAGGTTATCCACTTTGTAGGGCTCTAGTACGCATATAGTCCATAACCAAAAGATTATGGGAAGTAGAATAATCTTGCCTAAAGCCACATTGGAATTTGCATAGGATATTAGCCCGATCAACCCAAAGCTGAAGTTTTTTCAATAAGAGAGAGGCGAATATTTTACTTGTACTATCCAACATAGAAAGTAATCTATAATTGTTGGGGTCCATTCGATTGCCTTTTTTATATATAGGTATTAAGATGGCTGATTGCCAAGAGCACGGGACTTTCCCTTCCCTCAGAATCTTCGAGAACAATATGTTCATTAGAGTGGCCCAGAAGTCCGGGTTACTCTTAATTACGACGTTAGCCAGCCCGTTTGGTCCAGGTGCCCTGGAAGATTTCAGCAATTTAATTGTAGAAAAAATGGAATCATAGGAGATATCTATCGTGGGCTCAGTTGGTATATTGCCCAGTGGGGTCTCCTCGTTTCTGAGCACTAGATTGCGAATTTCCAGGAACCTGGTCCATTCATCACTGGAAATGGGATTAACTATTTGCCGAGTTTTGTTCCCTCTGGCTTCATTAAGAAGTGCCCATATGCTTCGAGTTTTACGAGAGCAGATAGTCTGCACTAACCTTTGCCAGGATTTATTTCTGTCGGAGCTTGCCTTAATAATGGCCCTGTATTTATTCTTCAATTTCTTAGTAATAATATTATAATTGTCCCAGGTTGAGCTAGAGATCTTAGCTCTTCTTAATTCAGCCCTCAAAGTTCTTTTAGCATCACGGATGAATCTATTGTAAGTGGGCAATTTTTCCTGTTCACTGATCATAGTTCTAGCCGGAGTAGTAGCATACTTGTCAGAGAACAGGTGAATCCAATTCTCGACTCCATCAATGGACATCATCTTAAGTTCTTCCAGGTTGGGATAGCAGTTTTTATGTATGGCTTCGTCAGCACGTAACACATTCTTATCTGACCATCGAATACATGTCCCGGCATGATTAACTTTTAGGTCACCTATAGTACTCAATTGAGTATGTGCTACGGGGAAGTCAAACAAACATGCCATAATAGCATGGTCGCTCCAACTGTTTGGAATTACTATCATATCATCCACTAGGAGCATCATACTAGATGAAACAAAAATATAATCCAGGGTACTGCTCACAGAACCATTACTCCATGTATGTCTGCCAGGATGATCACTTTTAGTGCGGCCGTTTACGATCGCAAAATCCCAGTTATAAAAAAAGTGCTCCCAATCTAGACCTTCACCCTCTATTTTATTATGTTCCATAACACATTTTTCATACAGCTTTGGGTTGGCCGTTTTCCATTCTCCCCCCAACATATGGTTGTTAAAGTCACCAACTACACAGATATCTACATTCCCTTCAATGGTTGACCAACTGGCTAATAGCTCATGTAACGCTTCCTGTAGGGACTCTCGACATGCTGCCCCCGGTGGATTGTATAAGCACACAACCAAATACTTTACAATAGGCTTCCTGTCTTTATATACTATCTCGACGGCCACCATTTGATCATCTTGCCTCCCATCAATCCTCGTCGACCCAAGCCAATTAGCTACACCGATCCATAGTCCCCCAAAGGGCCGTCCCCTTACACCTCGTTTAGCATAAACCTGGTATCCCTTATAACCATCCAAAAATAAGGGGTTCATTGCAAATGTTTCTTGTAGACAAATACAGTTATAGCGAGATAGTTGGGCAATTGAACCCGCTTCATTTAAGAGATGGGAAAAACCCCTGCAATTCCATGATGCCAACGTTAATTTTCAGTGGTCATGTTCAACCTTAGATAAAGCCTCCGTCAACCATTTCAATACAGATTGGATCTCAATCTTGTCCATCTTTTTTCCAATTTGCAAATTGGGACAGGCATTTGCTAGACTGTCTGTAGCATTTTCAGTCTTTGGAAACAGGACTCATTATATTTTAGTTCAGCGTCAACCTCAATATCTACTGTTTTCAATTCTTTTTTGTATGTCCTTAATAATTGAGCAGTAGATATGAATTTACAATGCAGAGCTGAAACCTTAGGATATGATCCTGACAAGGGCTCAAGAAATTGAAAGTCTTCTGATTGCAATACTCTCAATTGAGGAACAGAGAACAATCTCTTCAAGTATTCAGAACTTGAGAGCTAGACGCCTTTGTCAGTTTGATATAAATTTTTGATAATGCAAGTGCGATTTCCCCATACTACATCGTTCTCTTTTATAGTATCTGTATCAATAAAAACTGAATTGTGGGGACTACCATGTTCACTCGCTATCTTAAGCGCCTTCTCTGTGATAACGTCATCATCAGGTATGGTGTCAGTTATTGAATTTTCAAGTTCCATTGCCCCATCAGGGACTTCTACGTTCTCTGCAATCAGCCAACTCGTTAAGCAGCCATTTCCTATAGTCCTTCGTTTCTTCGCCTGAGCGGCTCTTTTTTTTGCTTTTTTAGAGCGATGGGTAGGCTTATCCGTCACTGATGTGGGAGACCCGTGGCTGCTTGATCTAACCCCACCAGTTGCTTGCTTAGCCACCCTATGCTGCTTGCGAGTAGATGGTGTATTTGCTGTTATAGCAATATTGGAATCAGGGAGTTGGTGTTCATGCAATTCATTTGCTATTAAGATGGCTTCGGATAAGTTACCATCTGCCTCTTCAGCCAGATTCCGTCGCTGCTCGTTGACACTCATCAATGTATTTGTATTTGCCAATATGCGCCCCGACATCTGCAATAATATTGTTAGTGCAAATTGCAGAGATGCCACAGAAGCTTGTAATTCGGCAATTTCTGGCAAGTCTGAGTAATTCCTGCTAGCCTTCTCTGTTTCCCTGTCCAAGGATGTATCGATGACTAGGTTAGGTGATGTAGATAGTCTCTCCAGTGTCCCAGCTTGGTGGAATATTTTATCACTGACTTTGGTCTGACTCTCTGTCACAGAAAGATCAGTATTCTCCGTAGGGACTACTGTCTGAGGAGTCATGCCCCTCTGTATGTTTAAGCATAAATCCAATAGGGAATTATTGTCGATATCTTCAAAATTAATCGAACTACCAAGATTAGAAGTGTTGATCACTGGTTCCAAAGGTGTCTCGAGGGCTGTAGAATTGACATCAGCTGGTAAGTTTAAAGGAAAAAAGCCTGTAATCTTTCCTTGGTCTATGGGAATTGCCTTCTTGCCTTTATTCCTCTTACTTTTGGATTCTTCCATTATGGGCATCATAGCTGGTTCCTGTTGTTTCTTCCTTAGATTGTATTTGGATATGGCAGATTTTTTAGGGGGAGCCATCCGCTCTATTCTAGAGCCAACAGGCTAAATTAATCCAATTACGTAGTTAATGGAAAAATCCCCCCCGTCTCCTTTGAAGTCAGTGGCTTAGGTTAAAATTAAAATCTCCCCAATCCAACATCAGACTAAAATTAAAATTTATAGGGAGAAGGTCACAAAAGGTGAAGATGACAATGGTGACTGGTGCGCCCGATGTGCTCGATTTTATTACAATCAGGCTGGCCACCCCAGCTACTGAGATCAAAAGAGGCAGCAAGCCACAATTAGAGAGGTATCCAATTCTCACATTAGCACCACCAGCTTTTGGGTTCACCCAAAAATTCCCCCTAAGAGCTTGATGGAATTGCACCAGAAATCGGTTCAAAGCGCCTCCACTAATTGATGGCCAGGTTCACCAGCAATCACTGCGCACCTTCGCCGTTCACGGTGCACAGTCACTATTTCGCGCTATATTCACCAATAGCAACAACAATGTTGCGTTACGTGGCAGCGAGGCTTTACTTACAGGATCGAGGACCGACCTGACCGCCTCCCTCAGGTACTAAGCCGCTCGTGAGCATTACCAGCAGCAAATCCGATATCGAGGGACCGCCTCTTCTTCCTCCGAATCATGGCGGTTGCCCTCACTCACTCCTCGCCGAGCCGCAGCACTTAGGTGGAAAGGGGGGCCACAAGGAAAGATAGCACAGAGTCACTGCGCACAAGCACACTCTGACTATCTTGCCACGTAGCCACTCAACTCGGCTCGGCTCGCTCGCACAACCTACATCCACGTCCGAGACGAGTTGTCAGAATAAAGGACCCAGCCTCAAGCCTCAAGCCGCGCCTCACGTGATACACAAGACGTATTACACGTCTCCTTCGAGAGGCCGCTTCCGAAGCGGCCTCTCGGAGGAGACGTGTAGTACGTCTGCATTCAGTGTGCATTCAGTGTCTGCATTCAGTGTGTTAAATAACATTTTTATTTTTGGGGGTAGAATGCCACAGTTGACTAGCATTATATAAAGCAGGCCTTTGCCAAACTATGCAAAATGTTACCACATTATAATTTGTTATGATTATGTCTTGAAAGACAGCCTACAAGCCATGTTTTAAATAATTTTGTGGAATTGCATTCTGGTATTTGTAGTCTTCAAGATGGGGTGAAAATAACACAACATTTGTACTCTTTTTGGGTAACATATTTCTATAAGAATTCCCATATTGGTGTAGTACTTTAATTATGATGTGTGTGTTTTTTAAGTCCGATTTATTGTTGAAAGCCTTATGATGTGGTGAGGAGGGGAACGGATAAGAGGGCACATTTTTTGTGATGATTTGCCAAGGCCCATGGATGTGGGAAGAGAGGTTGCTGGACTGAAGATGTTCTACCTGGTCCTGTGCTGATTTGCAGGGTACAAGTTGAGATTGTGGGTTGACAGCATCCACCAAGTTTTTTCACAGTGCTGACTTCATCCCCCTTGGGTGTTTGTTTTCGCCCACCATCATTTGAACCCAATAATCCACAAAACTACATGAGTGTCTTCAAAGCACATTGCTTGTATTGGTATTTTGCTTTCCATAGAATATTTCAATATAGATTTTGGGGTTAAAAGGTGCACACCTTTTATACTTTACCAGCAGTGTTCTAGGAAATTCTCCTCTAGCTGTTTTTCTTTCCTTCAGGTATTAATGATTAATTTTGTGAAAGACAAGGCTCATTTCTATTTTGATTTTTCTTCCATTAAGAAAGGCCAGTTGAATTAAATGTGCTTATTTCACTTTAGGATACGTTCAGTCCCTGTGCATATATGTTGATGATCCCCCACACTTTTTTCTGGACTTGAGCCTTGTGGATGACATTGAAGACCTAAGCAATTGCTTATTCTGACTGCATCAGTACCTTTCCCCTAAATAGACTCTGTTATGATTGCACTATCCTGCAGCAAAAGCACTTTGCCCTGTCTGGCCCAGGGCCAATCCCTGCCCTTACATCCTCATCACAGTACTTTCTTTTGAGGTACCCATCCCTACAAATGATTCAGCTCACTCCGTTGGCTACTCCAAAATTAGCCTCGCTCCTGATATTGCTGTAGCCATAATATTAACGTTACTATTCCGATATTGATTGTCAGTTTATTTGATCCCCACATATATTTATTAATGACTAATTTTGTGATATCATTTTCTGGCATGCAAGTACAGGGGCCCAACACATCTTTTACCGCCCAATGCCCCGCAAATCCTTGGGTCGACCCTGGCCCAAGTGGGTATTTGGGGTTGGCAAGTTCAACGCCCAATCCCCTTTACCCCCAAAGAGCACGCCATATTAACGAGCATCGAGCCACGAGGCAGGTATGCCCCCACTATACTGCTTGAAATTGTCACCGACACGTCCTCCTGCCTCTCATTTCAGTACAGAAGCCCACAACACGGTCGAATTGCATGGGCAATGCAAATAAGGCCTGTTCGGGGAGCTTTGGGCGGGTCATTGAAGCTAAAAGAATATTTGCCTTTAAAACATGTGCGTAAAAGCAGTTCATGCTTTGATTCTGGGGTGTTGAATGCCCTCATAGGTCTATAGGTGAGGGGTGGTAGTCGAAGGTATACTTCCACCACACAAGTGTCTTTTGAAGTGTACCTAAAGTGAGCGGTTTTCCCCATATTATATTATAAACCATGTCATTTAGGAAGGATGCTTTCGGGAGGGGGGAATAGCAGGCAAAGACCCCAGAAGATAATAAAAGGCTCAATAAAAACCTATGAAGATAGAGGGTGAAGAAAGGGCATGAGCGACACCTTAAAGAACGCACCCAGCGTGGAGCTCTGCGCCATCTTGCGCACATGCTGCCTGCGCCACGGGACCTGGAACCTGGAGGGTTTGCTTCTGAGCCCCATGTCAGGCATCTGCCACCTCTGTGCTCCTCCGATGCGCACATGACAGCTGCGAACGCTTCCAAGCGTGACCTCCTTTTCCCAAGCTCTCTAAATGGAATTAGTGCCCAGTGCACAGCTCCTGCCAAGATTTTCCACTGAGGCCAGCTTTTCTATCGCTGGGCAATGCTGCAGGGCCTCCCAAAGCGAGGCAGGGTAACTGCTGGTACCATCGGGCAAGCTTGGGAGAGGGCCAGCTCCCCCAACTATCTGGACCTGGCCCCTCTCCACTCCACCACTTAGACAGGAGACAGCAGTCTCCCTCCAGTACAAAGCAAAGGAAGGGTGAGGTGAGAAAATCACCTCACCCTTCCAGTAAGCAGCAGGGTGCTAAGCGCCCTAAGGATCTAACATAGGCAGGCAGAGAGAGCAGGAACACCCCCCCCCCCCCCCCGAGGAAACCAATGAGGAAAAAACTAACAGCCTAGGAGGATCTGCAGGCAATTAAATTCAACTTTTTAAAACATAATCAATCCATTAGTAACAGCATTTAAAGTTTCATTTACATTAGAACATGACAGTGCTCATAGACACCTCGGGTATTTGTATTTGTATTTATTTTATTAGTAAAGTGCAGCCTTGCCCTGAGGCATCTGGCGCGTAGGTACAAGAAGGTGGTTACAAGCAGGAATAACCTGTTACGACAGTGTAGCAGTCTTAACAAAGATAATACAATAAAGCTTACAACAGAACATGAAACATCACGGTGCAGGATACATATAATTACTCCAAGAGCATAACGACGAAACTGAAGCTGGTGTAGGGATGAGAATAGGGTGAGCAGTGCTAATGTAGTTAAGGTCGGTGCATATGATGAAAGTGTGGTAGGCTCATCAAGTTTGTGAAGCCAGATTTTGGTTTTGGTTTTGAAGGAGAGGAACGTAGGTTCTGATCGTGTGGGTGTGAAATCAACGCTTTCTGTTTCTAAGAACAATTATTTCCATTGCCCTTATGTCACATTAACAATGGTGTCCTTTAGCAATTTCCTTAAGCAACTTGAATTCGTATTATTTTCGAATATCAAAAGCAGCAAAATATCAGGCACATAGCAGTGCTGGAATTAAAGCTGCACTCCCCACAAAGATGAATTAATGTATTTAATTCCTTTAACGTTTTCAGAAAAAAAAAAAGAAAAATAAGTAACATCCAAAGGTTGAACTGAAGGGGACACGCTGCGGGAACGCCAGGAGCCGGTGAGAGACTCCTGGGTGTTCGCAGGTGACCGAGAGCAGCGCTTTACTTACCGGAGCCTGGAGCTTAAGAGGAGGAGGGTATTATTTGAAGCTTAATTCCCCTTTCAACATTATGTCCATTCATTCTTTCTCTCTTGGTTGCTTGTTGTTTAATGATTTGGCTTTGGCATTGTCGCTGACACGCCCGGATATCCCTGTTGCCTCTGGGTGGACTCACTGACTCCCATTGGCGTCCCTGGAATCTTCTGCGGTCTACTGGAGAAGTGTGTTTGTCTGTTTCCTTCATCCGACTGCTTCCTCTTGCTTGCTTCCTCTCTCGCGGCTTCCACTCGACACGTCTGATTCACTCCAGTCTCCAGTAAGTAAAGCGCTGCTCTCATTCACCTGCGAACGCCCAGGAGTCTATCACCGGCTCCTAGCGTTCCAACAGCATGTCCTTCTCTCGCAGCCTCTTCATTCTACGTTGGCGGGCTGCTTTGCTCCACCACTTCGGCAATTGCCTTTCGGTTTCTCCAACTTCACAGAGAGACACAGTTCTCTCCCACCAGCAGCAGACCTCAATTCCCTGCTTCCCTTGCCTAGGCACAGATCTATGCGAGCAACCACTAAAGCGCTTGCTGGGCTTGAGGCCTCTCTCGCTCTGCATTGCTCGATTTCTCCTCCTTGTACCAGTATGTTTGACATTCTGGGAGATGAAGTTCGATTTTGAAAATTGATTCAGACAACCTGAATAAACATTTCCAGTATGATTAAATGGTGAACGAGTTCTGGATGATTGGAGAGGGTAATTTCCCTACTCTTCATAAGGAGTGGATGTACAACAATAAGCCACGAGGGTGTAAGATATGGGAGGGTTATTTTCAAGAGAAAATGGGGGATACCATATCTTATCTGATGAAGTTGTGACATCTCCCCGGAGATTGTCCCCCACCATGTGATCTTCCCTCATGTAGCCCCCCCCAGGATCAGGTAGCAGCTGCTGTCCCCTGGCCACATGGGAGGAGGTTGCTGCCGGGAAATCAGTGATGACTCCATCAGATCCATCACGCATAGCTTTATCATTTTGTAATGTTCTCAAATCTCTTGGGAAAAGCTACATCAGAAAGGATAGCAAGGACCTAATCTTTGAAACAATAACTCATGTTTGTGCTGCCCTCCTCCTGGCAACCATAAAGGTCTCTAGAAGTAGGCAGAAATGGAAACTCATTTTCTGAAAGGACAGCAATTCTAAAAGGAGGCCTAGTTCAGTGAGTGGTGAGCGTATGGCCCTTGGAACGTGCATTTATAGTTGGATGGGATTAGACCAGAATAATTCTGAGTCCAAATAACCGGATAAACTCAAGAAGATGGCAAGTTACTGTTTTGTTAACAATTATCTAAAGCAGAGAGGGTGATCTCCACAAAAAATACAATTCTTATACTTTATTATGCTTCAGAGTGACATCATACTATGTGGCACTAGTGAAAAACCTATTGAGGGTCGGGATTGGTTAAGGGAAACATCTAGATATACAATCATATAGGCGCTAAGATTTGTATTGACTGTCTGATATCAGGTGGACAATTTATGCCTACCTCTTTAAACATGTCATTTCAGAAACATCAGATACACAGTGTTTCATTGGTCTCACAAGCTATAAGGTCCTTCGTTATACAGACTGATACAATTGGTTGGCACGCTTGTGCCATGTCTTGAACATTCAGTTCATTTAGCAGCACGTAAGCCAAGACTCAGGAGCAGGGAGATAGGACATGAAGCTACCTCACCACCCAATTAGCCCAGCATCTCTCATCACCCATGCCTTCTGCCATGAAATTGTCTTTGTACTTGGCCTTGCAGAGTATTCTCGTCCTAGGAATTCTACGGGAGTAAGGGCACTCGCTATCATGTCTGGAACTCCAAGTTCAAGCCTATTTTCAGCCTCGGCTCACATGACAGGAGACCACGTTTCTTGTTCATTCTACAGCTTTTAAATGCTCTAAACAAATTAAGACTTGGCATCCTTTGTGTTCTTTCTTGCACCTTAACGTGAGAGGATTCGTCTTCTGCACACTCGTTCTTCTTCAGAGTAGATAGCTGACCTTGATTTCTCAGTTCTTGACTTCAGGGCAGACAGCTTCATCACGCAGCTCCACTAGCCAGCTATTCTACTGCGAAACCGCTTCTAGTTCATTCTCAATGATTCCTCGGCTTACTATTTCATGATACCAATGTCCAGATTCTATACAATGGCGGCTTTCCGTGCATTCTATTTACTACTCATAGCTAGCCTATACGATGACTTGGTCTATCTTGAGTTTCAGCATCTGTACATTCTTTATGCTTCTGATTTCTGCAGAGCTTTTTTATCGTGCAATCTTCTTTTACACTTGAGAGTTCACTTAATTCTTTACTTTGTCCTTTCTCCTTTAGGATCTATACATCATCTTCATTGATTATCTCTGGATGTCGTGCACACTTTCTTATGACATCATCAGTTCATTCTCTTAGCTCTTTCTCATATTCCTTCATGGAGGTCCTCCTGTAGGCTGTCATCAACTTGAGGGTGCATTCGATATGGTTGTCTTAATGGATCCCATCTTCCATATGTTCTCTGTATCATTGGTGCAGTAGCTGAGGGTAAACAGGGCATGGACTCATGGCTCCAATACAGGAGAGGTAGGGGGTAGGATCTCCTGTAGATGTCTGCTCCTCTACATTGGCATGATTGTTCATGTTTATTTAATGGCAGAAACTCCAGCAGGTCTAATTCAATGAAATGTCAGAACTGGCTAACGTTGTCATCCGCCGTCACGGCCATTGCCGTAATTGGCGGTTTTATCCGCGTTGGAGCTGGAGACACAGAGGTAGAGTGTTTTAGTCCTTGCTCTGTGTTCTTGCTAGCAGTCCCAGTTAAGTGACGCAGCGCCGCTGGAAGTATTTAAACTCCCCGCCTCCGGGTATTCGCTGTGTTGCAACCCACTTTGGACACTTCCTGTTTCTGGGTTTCCTGTTTTTCCTCCTGTGTTCCTGTTTCCTTCCTCGGAATGCCACTATTTCCTTCCGCTACTCCGGGTGGTACTCCGGTGTGCCTATTTTCAGTTTCTCTCTCTCTTCTGATTCCGGGAATCCTTCCCGTTTCTCTCTTCCTGTTGGCTCCTCCGAGCTGGCTTGCTGCACACCTATTTTTCCTCTTTCTGGAACCATTGCCATTTATTCTAACTGCCACAAGGAGCCTCCATCTCCCCTGACTCGACGATTGGACTTCTTCTACTCAGCAATCCGCCTTGCTCCATTGCTCTCTTCAGCGACTATTCTGGCATCGGATTGAAGAGTCTACACTGCTTCGCAGGGTTTTTTCCCTTTTGGGTTTTTCCCTGATTCCGGCTTGGTTCCGGAAAGGGAGTCACGGGACAGCTGTTTATCCAGCGGTCACTGTGGCTTCCCTCCGTGACAAGCACATTCATCATAAGAAGGAAAGAGACTATCTTGCACGACGACGTCTACAAGAAACTGCCAACTCAGACAGCTCAGGTGAGCAGAGTGTGCTTGTGGGGGAGAAAGAGTTTGAATTGCACCACTCATCATAAACGTGGCAAAAAGGCTCCCATGTTGATAAAGCCCCAAAGTCTGTAGTTCCTGTGATGTTTAGTGTGTTGAACCTGCATCTTTTCATTAACATTCCCCCTTTAGTTGATCTATCAACTACTACATGATTATCTTTCATGTGATCGAAAGGATTATTTGGCACCCACACCTTCCTGGCATTTCTGGGATCCCCCCATATTCTTCTGGGCTGTATGGCAAGAAAAAACAATCTCCATCCCTTCACAGGCAACTTATGTTTTTATGAACTTCTCTATATCATTTGGGCGACCAAGTAGTGTGCCTAGTGGACCGATTGGACGTCTTATTTCAACCCTGCAAGACTGGTAAGGCTTGACCCCGCCAGTACTTTCAGTTTGTTGCTCAGTGTCTTTAAAAAGTGGAATGTGTCTTTAATACGTTGTAGTGTCAGTGACACCATGGGCATAACATTGCCCACGATTCTCTAACAGCAACACATGATCAGTTGACAGCTGCAAAAAACAACAAGCAAAAAGACAAGAAAAAAAATCAGCAGTTTGAATGCATTGCTCATCCATAAGGGTACCCATGAAAAAACCGAAATGAGCCAATCATCCTTGATCGACCCACCCTCCCTTTCTATAGGGGTATGCAAGTTGTGCAATGTATTTATTGCTTGAGTGAGAGTTCCATTGTCCGCATCATTGGAGGGTGAATAGAAACAATTTTGCACACAAGCCCCTTCAATTGCAGTGGCGGAAGAAGGAGGTGGCCCAGGAGCCAAAAATTTGTTGACAGGAGTAGCAGGAGAAGGAAGGAAGTTTATAAGAAGTGGGAGACACCTATCGAAAAAGAGGAGATTGGGCTGAGGGTTCTGGACCAAGACAGTGCCATTCAGATAGGCATTAATGATGGTCTTGGAGGAGTGGAAGAAAGTCAAGAGGACCTCCCACCGCATGGCAACATTAATGGGAGAGGAAGAAAAGGGAGAGAGAACAGAGACCATGTGAGGGGTCCATAGGTCTGGAGCGGGCATGCCAAATAGAATGTGGTCAAGAGTCTATCTGGTGGAAGCACTGATGTAGGTAACAGCGATAGGGAAGCCTGGGTTGTAGACCTGGATGTCCCTCTTGAACTTCCTCCTTCCTGACGTAGTGAGAGCGCTAGGCTAGGCAATAGAGTAGCAGTTAGAGAAGATAGGAGAGACGGAAAGCACCATGGAGAGTGCAAGAAGGACGTAGGGGAGGAGGAAGAGAGAGAGAGGGTGCAGGATGCCGAGGGGGTCACACAGTAGGGAACACACAGAAGGGGCAGACAGGTACACTCAACAGTACAAAGGGTACCCCGAGCGGGGTAGGGTCCTAAAGAGTGGGAGAGAGCCTAAAGGACACAGATCACAGTACAGCACTAACCACAGTTAGGGGGGACCTAGAAAGTCAGAGAGAGCCAAAAGGACACAGATCACAGTACAACAGTAACCACAGTTGGGGGGGGGGGGCGACTAGAGAATGGGAGGGAGCCTAAGGGACACAGATCACAGTAAAACAGTAACCACACTTGGTGCGGGGGCTAGAGAGTTGGAGATGACCTAAAGGACACAGATCACAGTACAATAGTAACTGCAAATGAGGGAACCTAGAGAAAAGACAGAGAACACAAAGTACAGCTAACCACTGGAAAGTGAAAACCTAGGATTGCGCAGGGACAGAGTACATTATATCAGACGGTTAGGTGGAAGTATGTGCAAAGGCCGGGAAGTTTAGTAGAGAGCAGTAGTAGCTGCTCCCACTCTCAGCACCTTTCTTACCTTTCTGATGCAGATGTTTGCAGGCTGTGTCACGCAATCGCACTCTGTGCCGCTACCCCTTTGGCACCAAACACCAGCGTCGCACAACACTGCAGCCTTGTCCTGTGAGGGCTTTGCCGCAGAGGGTCTGATCCTCGGTCTTAAAGGTTTGGATGCATGGACATAGTCACAACGTATTAAGTATTGACGGGCAGCATCTCATACGCACCTGTGTCACACAACATAGCAGCCTTGTCTGGCGAGTGGTGGTAGTTGCCTACCTGCCATGCCACCGCAAACCCAATATATGTCAGTAAGGGCTGCGGTACCTCCTTGAAGGTCGGGGATGTTAAAAGTCTAGTTACAATTTTTGTTTTGGCCCCAAAACACACTGCCACTGCTTATGAAACACGGAGAACCGACACATTTTCATTACTTTGAGTTTCTACTGACCAATCCAAGTCCACCTCTCCACATATTTCTTCCATATAGCAGAACATGTACTGTTTATTGCTGATACTGCACTCTTAAGTTGCCCAAACATCCCTCCTGCTCTATACCCAAAGATGCTTTAGACCCACCCATCTTTGTAAAAAACAGCAACTATCATCTGCAACCTAGGACTGCCACAATGATGCTGGCCCCGCCCTATACCATTGGTACATTGGTAGGCAGTGCTGTGAAAAAAACGTTGATCTTCCTTGCTTGCTTTTCCTGAAAGGCAGGCCCTTTCTACCTGGAGCCTTTAGTATAATTCTTTGTGTATTCACTTCCTCTTTTATTCCCTTGAGCCTCACATAGCTGTCATCATATATCAAAGAATTAGCTCTTACCCACACAGTGACGCCTTTATGGATGGGCAAAAGGGGCACTTGCACTGGGCCCCCACCTTGGAGGTGGGCCCCACAAGGCTGCCTGACTTAAAGAAGCCTGGTCTCATTGTTTGCAAACTTAAAAAGCACATGTGAGGATATTTTATGAGGTGCTGATGAGACTATACATCTTTTGGCTGTCCGTTGTTGACATGTACATTCTGCTTTGATCAATTCAGCCTTTAATGATGTCTGTGTTCACCTTGTTTGTGTGTTCACTACGACAGAACTCCTGTAGCATTCTCAGCTTTCTGGGGGATTATATTGATCATTTACAATAGCCATAGTTGAAATGTATATTGATACATTTGAGTGTTTTGATGGTTAAGAAGCTAGCCAGGGTGTTAAGCACTCTTTGCAGAGATCTGTGTTCATATGCAAGTTGGCAATACGAAATTCATGCATGGTGGACTCAGCCTTTCTTATGTCTCAAGTTGATAAACCTGCATGAATATGTACTTTGTTTTGTAGCACAGACTGTGCAATTATCAGCAACGCACCTGCACCAGATAGTGGTTGCTATAAAAATGAACACAGCTTCAGTATGGTGATGGTCTAGACATTGGTTTGCTCAGACGGGGACTTGCAAAACCTAGGCAGCGACCCCCAATGATGGGCATAAAGATTTTAGTCTGAGAGGTGATTAGATATGCAAATTCAAGACTGTGGAACCAAAAGGTTCATGCCAGCAGACAATGCAGTGATCCTGGGCAAATCATCTGATATAAATGACATTACTGTGCTGTCTTCTGTGAAAAGGTTTGACTTCTCACATGTTGGTGGCATTATTTAGCCCATTACTGGATTTTTCTTTTTATGTAGGCCATTTGAGTAGAAAGGGTTCTACACAGAAGAGAGCGGATCAGATATTACAGATATTACAGGACTCTGGCAAACATACTTTAAAGCCTGCTCATTTGGCTCAGAGGTTTTTCTGCACGTTTATAAATAATTTCACATGCCTACGTTTTGGACGTATTTGAAGCTTTAAAATACAAAAAAGAAAGCCACATGAAAGCTTTTAAGAGTACATCAGTTAGTATGCTGATACGTATGTGCTTCCTTTGATGGTGGAGGCAATGAAGCTAAAATCATTCCCATTTCGCATAAGTTTCTATAACATTTTGTTTTTAAAAAGTGTCATGTTAGGTTATGTGATTTTTCTAATTTCCAAGTCAGTTCTATAACATGGGATTATTTTAGTTCATGTTAAGTGCTTGAAAAGAAAGTGGTAAAGTGCAGAAATTGCAAAGTGAGCACAAATCAGGTTCACCTCTTAACCAATGTTTGATCCTGGGCAGCTCATTTAATATTGTATTGCCTAACCTGTCAAAATGTCCAGTCCCTAAACCTTTCAAAATTGTCTCCCTTCAAAATGATTTTTCTCTCAGGGTATGATCTTCAAAAAAGCCTCACTCATCGTTTCACTGGCTATAGTTCTACTTCCTCTATAATAATAGTTGGAGTTAATACAATGCACACCAAAGTCACTTGTTTCTTTTCTCTCTAATGGCAACATTGCCTAAAAACCATATACCTCTTTGAATCTTAATCTGTCTGGGTACGGGCACCTTCTTGGTAGCTTCTCATCTTTATCCACTATCTATGCTATGGTATGTTTAGCTTTCTCCTTCCTTTCAATTGGGCTCCTGTATCCATGCCTGAGCACTTTTGCATTCTGGATTATGTGCATCTTTTTCATACGATCTGTATCCTGCAGTTGTACTATGCCCGATTTACCTTCCTTGTGGCTGCTATTGATAAACTGTTTCCTGTATCTATGCTAGAACACGAGTACCCTTGTCGTTGACTGCTAATGCTGGCCTTGAAATGCTACTTGTTTATCATTTTGATTCCTGCAAGAATGAGGAGGGTAAGGGGACTGACATGGAGTAACTGTGCCTATTTTGATTGCTGTGAGGCAACACATCAAGCTATGTGTTGTGATCCTGATGAGGGGTGCGCGGCCAGATACTCCTGGATCCCTTTATATCTTTGTTCGCCCCAAAGCTGTCTGTGCCCTGGCCCCAAAAGTGACTAGGATGGCCCTGACTGTATACTATGTGTCCCTGAATCATTCCTCGCACCATACACAAGGCTAGGTGCACTAAACATTGTACTACCTCTGGTGGCATTTCTTGTGCTATAAACAGACTGGGTGTGGCTGTTGCATGGGGAATCAATGAACAAACAAAGCAGGGCTCACTCAATTTCTCTCTTCCCACCACCCTCATGTGCCAATATCGCGCATTGTCATCTGCATGGTGATGCACATCATTAGACCTGCCTGGAATAACACTTGGGCAAGTAATATCCCTCCTATGTCTAGTCATAGAGACACTAATATTCACAGGTGCATATGCATTGTTAGTGCCATTATAAGTCCCTCCCTTTATAAGAAACCATATGCATTCAGTAATGATGAAAGAGACATAAGACAGAAGACAGAAGAGAACAACACAACAAGGCATTTATTTTCTGAGTCCCTGTGTGCCCTCTTCCTGTTGTGAGAAGACAAGAGGGTCTAGCTGCTCAAAAGGATGTATTGCATTTGAAAATGTCAATTGGCCAATACTCCCCATTGCTTCCCCCCTTTCCGCCTCCTTCTGCTGTGGGGAAAACAGGGACGACAGGGAACTTGTATCTTTCTGGACATCGCTGAGGTGGATCCATCCCTTTCAGCCATCTACTTTGACAGTTGTAGGAGTGGCGTGGATAACCTTGTGTGGTCCATCGCATCTAGGATCTCTCCACTTGTGCATGAAGTTCTAAACATAAACTCGGTCACCTGGAAAGAGCTGTAGTTGCTGCTGCTGGGACGAATCTTGTTGCTGCTGTGATGAGTCATTTTCCGATGAAGTGCTCTGTTGATGGTGGGGCCCAATCTGGCTATATATAAATCTGACAGATTGTGTTATCTCCTTAAGGTACCCCAGGAATTTATCCCCTAATATTTGCACTCCGCTGTGGGTATCATAGGTTGTGCGTGTGGGTGTGACAAGTGTGTGCAGCCTCCTGCCTGGTCTCATGAGGAGTTATGTGATGGTCAGAGCCTGATTGATTTCTCAAAGCAAAGAGAGCAAGGGAAAGACAATCCAGCCAGCTGTTTTTAAACATGTCAAACAGCTTGGCAAGTCTTTGTTTTAACAAACCATTGAGGCGTTCCACCACCCCATTTGTTTGTTCAGTGATAAACACTACACCGCTTATGCTTGATTCTTAACAAAGAAGAGATTTCTCTAAACATATCATTAAAAAAGTGAATTCCGTTATCCGACCTGTGTACATTGCATGGTCCACAGAAGGGAAACACTTTTCGGACCTAGAATTTCACCACAGATTTTCATCAGAGTGGACGTACAGATCTGCGTTGATCCATCGTTAAAATGGGCAAACAACAACAATTAAATAACGGTAGTTAGTGAATCTGTTAACCATATGCAGATATTTGAACGGTCCCGCAGGGTCGAGCAGGGTTGTTCTGAGCATTTTCACCATGCGGCCAGTAGTGTATGTTTGTCAGGTGGTGCAATTTGCTCCTGCACATTTGGGATTAACCAATTCTCTTGCATGTCGGCAGCAATGTGAAATTTGGATGCATGTGCTGGAAAGTGTAATTGATCGAGGGTGACAGTAAGCAATGATTGGGGCATAACTGGTTTTCCTGAAATGTTCTGTCTCCAGACGAGGTCTGTAGGATACATAGAACACCCCCTGTTTGTCCATAGCTCCTTTTCCTGTTCCTGAGCCTGTGCTTGCATTTCAGTGAGCTGGGCCTCGCAAAGGGCATTGCAAGGTACTGTATTTTATACTTGCTGTAGTACTAATTCAGGCAAAATCCTGAAGTCTGAATTGTGTATATAAGCTGCCTCTTTTGCTGCTAGGTCTGCCATGTGATTGCCCTCTGCCATTGGGCCTCTGTTTGATGTGTGAGTGGTGCATTTCACTACTGCAACTGCTATAGGGAGATACAATGCATCTATTATGTTAGAGAGTAGTATGGCATGTTGCACATGCATGCCATCTGATTTTTTAAACCCTCTACAGGCCAGAGTGTACTGTAGATGTAACATAAGCTGAGTCTGAGTAAATCACAGTGGGGCACACTTGGGATAGTTCTGTCAGGGCCACCAATTCTGCTGCTTGTGCTGAGTAATGTGGGGCTATGGTATGTTTGCTAATACATTGTATTCTCCTGGTTCAACACTCACTACTGCTGCTCCTGTGTGTCTTACTCACATGCTCTGATCTATTATCAATGAACCATCGACAAAGAGTACCTGTCCTTCTTCGAGTGTATCCTCACTAACGTGGGTAGTGCCTTCAATGGTGTAGTCGTATGTGGCACAATCATGCACTGTGCAGCAGAGGTTTAGTGTAAGATGAATAATCAAAAATCCAATCTCAACAATAATTACATAAACCCAGGAACAATTGCTTAATCATGGTAGGCTGCTGGTGTTTTTTTTTACTGCGGTTGCTCTTTCTGTTGTTATTCTTCTACCTATCTGTCATTTTATATGTTCCAGGTATACTACTTCTTGATGGCAGTACTGCAATTTTCCCTTGTCTACCTTGTACCCCTTTTCTGTCAGTAAGGTCAAGGTTTTCACATTGCTCTTCGTTTGCATTCCACAGTATTCCACAGTAGTAGGTCATCACTGTGCTCTGTGTCTATACGTTCCTTGGGTCCATTTGCAGCACACAGTTGAAAATGATGGGGGATTTTACCGTACCCTTGGGGCAAACTAGTGTGTTGGAATCTCTGTCCTCTTATCAGTGAACAATGTTACGTAATGGGAGTCCGGGCGTAATGGGATCGAAAAGAATGCATTTTGTAGGTCTATAACAGTGAAGTGAGTTGCCTGTGCAGCAACATCACAAAGGATGGTGGCAGGATTGGGGACCACTGGGAATTCTGCCTTTGCGGTGCTGTTCAATGGGCACAGATCCTGAACCATTCTCCACGTTGACCCCTTTTTCTTTTTTCACTGGGTACACAGCCGTGTTACATGGGGATTCTGATTGTACTATTATCCCCTGCTGTTACAAAGCTACATGAGTTGGATAAATGCCTTCCCCTGCTTCGTTTTACTCAGGGTAAAACTGCACCTGGTTGTAATTTTATGTGTACTGCCCCTATGCTTTTCAGCAGCCCCACCTCATGTGGTCTACCCTTTAAACCGGGGTAAAATTGCACCTGGTTTTAATTTTATGTGTACTGCCCCTTTGCTTTTCACCAGCCCCACCTCATGTGGGCTACTGGTCGACAGGTGACTAGGCACCCTCTATAAGTCCTTCTGCAATTGAGGCAATGCCTTAGTGCTGAGTATGGTGTGGGGTACCTCTATGTTCTCCACTCTTACCTGGCAGGGTATGTATCTGTCAAAAATGATCTCCCCTTCCCTTTTGGTGTCCACAAACAGCTGCTCATCAAACACATCTCTCAACCTTCATGTTGGGTCAATGCATAGAACTGTGCGCCATCCAAGTTAATCCTCGTCTGTGCTGCACAAGATCACATGGTCTTCTTTGGTGAGAGCTGCATCGAGATGTAGCATGATAACTGTACATTTCTCTATTTCCCATTGAACTACTGGTCTAAATTGAAATTCAGCTAGTATGCACAAAATGTCTCAAATCCCTGGCATGCGTCCAACAATACTGTAACCCCGTAGAGGAACAAATCTGGATGGAGCAGTTTTCCTCTCAAAGCGCTATGTGCACACAATTGCTGCATTACTGCTACTGCCCTAATGTGGTATGTACCTGGTGTTGAACACACTATGCCTTCTTTTGAAAATGAAATTGTCATGTTCAATTTACCAATGAGATTTGTACGTAGGAGATTAGGTTGTGAGTCGTGTGAATACAATAGGGGGCTAGGTCCTACGTCCGCACAGTTACTGGTAAGTCTTCAGCAAAAGGAACCGATACCACAGCGCCCAGAGAAGCCCTGCATGTCCATTATTTTGTCCAACAACGTGAATGCCTCTTCCATGATACAGTATTTTGTTGCCCCTGGGTCCACCAAAAGAGGACTCCTATCTTCATACCTACTCAGGATTCCTCATTTGAGTCGGCAGTTACTGATAGCACTGGCCATGCTAAAGCTCTCTGTGGGCTATCCTATTGAGCGCTGGTGATCGACCCTGGTGACGGAAAATGGTTTCCCCCCACAAGCTTGCCCCTGTATAGTGAGTCACCACGCCATTGGCACAGTATTCTTGTCCCACACCGGGGTGGGTATCTGAGTGAAATTTTGTGACTGGGTGAAATTCTGTGTCTGGTGATGCACCTACCATTGGTGTGATGCAGGGAACGGGGCATATGAGGTGAGGGCCAATGGTTGTTGCAGGATCTGCATGTTATATTTGGGTTGGTGCATTGGGGTGTTATTCTGGAAGGGCATAGTCAACCTGCTCCTGCATTCTCATGGAAAATGACCTATCCTCCCACAGGACCAACATTGATGACCCATTCTGGGCTTCATAGCTCCACATCCTCCCTCTCTACCTCTCTGGAACCTGCTTGTCCACTCTGTTAACTCCTACATGTCTCTTCTGGGACCCACTACCTCTCCCTGCAAGGTGGCAGGCTCTAGTTGTCCACCCCCTGTACCTGTTATTACCACCCCTTTCATGTTCAACTTTGCTAGTTTTTTCTGAATTAACTTTGCATCTGCCCTCTGCGATTGCTCTGTCCGATCCTTTTCCTTCTCCTGTTTCTGTCAACAATAATGTACTATGCGTGCGCTATTCCCACTACCATACTCAACTCTGTTTGCACTTCTGCTGGGAGGCCCTTACTCAACAGGTGATATAAGCCAGGGATATTTTTGTCCCATGGCTCCAAAATTTCTAACCTCCACATCTCTTGTATCTGCTGTATATAAGCTGTGGAATCCTCATCTATCTTCATTGTACGAGGCATGATAGAATTCATGTCCGGCCTGTCGGGGTCTATGTCCCTTAGAACTTTCCATACTTGCAACCTACAGTTATTAAACGGGGCACCATCACGTGCGGTGTTGCTCAACGTCACCCCCTTAAGCCCTGCCTGCCTCCAAATCTTGTTTGTGTAGTGTCCGAGCAGGGAGGCAAGCAAACTCTTCATGTCCCCCACTGCTAAGGCGATCTCTGCTGTGTGTTTCTCTAGGGCATAGATACGCTTGCCGGCCTCCGCTGTAAAGGAGGGCAAGGTATGCATTATGTTTTCCCAGTCCATATGGGGCCAGGGCACATACTGAGGTCCCCGTCCCTTCTGTAGCAGTGGGAACCGTGTTCGCTGTGGTTTTTAACTGCAATGTTTTCCCTCGCATCATGCCTTTGACCAGGGCCATAAGGCCGAACCGCGGTCTAAGCCTGTGGCTCCATGGGGTTGCCTCCTCTGATGCTTCGGACTCCCAACTTTCATTATCCTCCCCTCGGCCTTTCTTTGGCATATAATGAATCATTGTTGGCCTCTCCATTATTAGTATTATCAGCCTCTATTTGAGGGTCCTTCACGACCTTACCATCTATCTTGATGAGTATCTGCCCCACCTTCCAGTGATCAGTCCCAATGGACGTGTTACATTCCTGGTTTCTTCTCGGACTCTGCAATGTTTCTTTTAGTTCCTGTTCTGCTTCCTCTAACGGTGCCTCCACCTGTCGGTGGGCTCTGTCCTCCATTGCCAAAATCACTCAATCCTTGGGTGCACCCTGGGGTTTTCCTTTCCACCTCCCTCATCGGGGGAGTTGACTGGGGGTTTGTGTACATTTCTGAGGTCCGTAGAGGATAGGACCAATAAGGGGGTGGTGGGACAGCTCGTTTTGGACCCATGGTGGTAGCCCTCTCCACCCCACTACTGGGAACACTTTTTTCCTCTACAAACATGTAGATGTAATGTGCAGTGGTGATTTTTGAATTGCTTCCCTTTATAAGTTGACAGCAAATATGAATATGTATGCAAATGGTCCATTATCCACTTATCGTGCATGCCCTCTGTGGGCCACGGTGTAAAAATTTTCCCCACAGTTCATTGAACCCATTCCCAATGATATTTTCAAATCTTTTTAGTATACTGCGGCAATGCTTTACACATGTCCTCCCATTCTATTACAATACTGTAATCAAAGTTAACTCAAAATCTGTTAGCACTGGCCCAGTTGCTGTGGCTCTTGCAAAAACACTAAAAGACGTATCCCCAATGTGCACAACCTAACAATAAACAGTTTTAGCCATGCAACTGCTAACAGATCCTTGCTCTGAGTACACTACCAACCCAACCTGACAACAACCTACTTTATGTAAACTATTACTAACACCTAACAGCAAGAGCGGTTATATACACATTCATATACAATGGTTGATCATGCCTGCAATAAAATGCATAGATCTAAACAATAAACACTATTGCATTAAAAAAAACATTTATATACACAATAATGTAGATTCTTCCTTTGTCCCCTTGCATCGAGATGAGGGTACCAAAACCTCCTCAAATTCCCTTCTCTAGAATCGAGGGATATCCCTACTATCAACTACATAATGTTGTCTTTCCTCACTTAGAGGAGCATCCCCACTCTGCTCATTGATTCATAAAATAACAAAAACCACCACATTGCTCATCAAAACAATTTTTATTTTATTGTTTTTTATAACATGCTTAATACCTCAGATCAGTTTCAAAGCAAAGCGCAGATTGGGGATTTACACCTCTGTTGCTAAGCGCGGTCTTGCTTCCAAGACCAGCACGTTGCCCCTGTGCTATCCTCCTTTCACTAATATTAAAAGAAATTGCGTGTGCAATAGAAAATGTGCCCTCAACTTGCTATGTACTCTGAGTCACCTCAATGCTGCATCCCCCATGAACTGCCTGCACAGGCCAGCTTGGCAGCTCCCACTCCAGAGATCAGACAGACATTTGGGAAATGAGAAGTCTGCTCACCTATCCATGTTTGTGCACACAAAATGCTCAGAGGAGGCGGGCTCTGCATTATGGGGCATGTTGGGACACCTGCTCCCGCTTTCCCCCTTTCACCCTCGCTGGCCTCCCTTGGCACTGCGCCTACCCCCACATGTGAGGCCAAAAACCTTGGGGTCATCTTCGACTCCACTGTCTCCTTCTCCTCTCACATTTCTGACATTTCAAAAAAATCTATCAACTACATTTCCTCAGAGGTACTGTACCTTTTCTCACTTTCCATCAGCGGCTCACTGTTTCCAGAGCCCTAGTTCTCTCCCGGGTGGACTACTGCAACAGCTTCTTCCTCAACCTCCCTGCTTCCACCCTGCACCCTCTGCAACTCATCCAGAACAGAACCGCAAGACTTATCCTTGGCCTCAAGCCCAGGTACTGCATCTCTTCCGGCGCTGAAATCCCTTCACTGGCTCCCTGTGGCTGCAAAACCCTCTGCATTGTCCAAAAGGCTTTCTGGGGCCTAGGACCTACTTACCTTCAACATTACCTTCCTAAATACTGTCCCTCTTGAGCCCTCCGCTCATCTACCTCCAACCATCTGTGGGTGAGCTGGTTCTCCAAGCAGAGATGGAGGGAGATCCCTTTCCTCAGTAGGTACCTCCCTCTGGAACAGCCTCGCTGCCACCCTACATTTTGAGCCTGAAATTCTCAAGTTCTGGAAACTCCTCAGGACCTTCCTCTTCTCCTCTTCCTTCTCTCCCATCCTACCCTGCTAACCGAGCTCTCTGCTCTTCCTTCTCTCCCTCCTTCCACACAGTTTATTGACTGGCCGCCTGGTGTACTGCAGAGTCTCACAGGTCCCAGGCACCCCTGCCAGTCCTTCTACACTTGCCGTAAGGTTCTTCAACCCACTGCACTTGTCATAAAACCTTGAGAGCTTCTCTCTCCAGACTTCACCAGTCTCTACTGACTGGGTGTACTTGTTCCCCTACACTTCGCTTGTCTCCCGCACTTGCACAATCTTTATACAGCCCTGCCGGAAGATCGTTCTGTCTGTTCTCCCTTGTCTTCACCCCCTAATGTGCACTTAGAAAAAAATGCAGAATAGCTGGCAGGCCTATTTGCTGTATCTAAACTGTTAAATGTATAATATTCACTTAATCTGCCTTTTGCAGGGCGTTATCGTCTCAGAAATTCAAGGCCTCTGAGCGACTGTTGTTTTTCCCTGTGTTCCTTCCCTCCTTGGGCACTTTGAACCACTTGCCTGTGTATAGGCGGTTTATAAATAAACATTACCATACCATACCATACTATGTGGCAGGGGGACCCCCAGCGTCCTTCGGGGCTATCGGAGATCACGTCGGGGTCACCAAAAATGTAAAAGTAGGCCCAACAAATCAATCCAAGGAAACAATAATGAGAAGCACGGGTTGCACAAAAAACAGCAATAATGCATGCAATCAGCGGCCGGGAGATCAGTCAGCTCCATAGAACTGAAAAACTGAGAAATACTCCGCCCACATTGGGTTACAGTATAAACCACAAAATTAGAATACATCAGAATAGTTGTGGGTTAATCCCACAATCCCTATTGGCTCCTACCTATGTAATAATCTAAACAACAACATACATTACTCTATTATATTGGTTAGTACAATTCTAGTGATGTTTTAAGTTCATCCCCCTGCAGATGACCTTATCGCATAGTGGAAAGAGTGAGATCGGCATCCCATGGCAACCACCTAGATTCATCAAACTTCTTTCCCATGGATCCAGACATCTTGGCAACCCAAAAAGTTCTCAGACCATGCAGCCCCTCACATTGAAGGACACTTTTTGCAACTATCATTTTTAGACATGTTGCTTTCTCCAGCACACCTTCTTCTATCTAAGCCAAGAACAGAAACTGTTAATTTGCAGGACACTCATATCTCTTGCGAAAAAGAGGGCCGCATAAAAAGCGTGCTCGAGGCTCCATTCTTGGGGAAATCATTTCTTGCACTTTCTTGTCGTACTACTAGCCCTCTGCTAGACACTCAGTAGTTAGGAGACTCTTTAGAGGGCAGTAGAGCCAAGACTGTGTTCCCATTGAAACATGTATTTTGTAACTCTTGTATCTGTGCTTTCCATCTGCCAAAGACATAGCTGGATCATTTTGTAATGTACCCACATCTCTAGGGAAAAACTTCTTGAGAACAGATAGCAAGGACCTAATCCTTGAAACAATAACTAATGTGTGTGCTGTGCTCCTCCTGCCAACAACTTGGCAACCATAAGGGACTCTAGAATGAGGAAGAAATGCAACCTAATTTGCTGAAAGGACAGAAATTCAGAAGTGAGACCTAGTTCAGGGAGAGGCATGATTTGTGATGTAAATATAATGGCAGAAACTCCAGCAGGCCTAATTCAATAAAATGGCAGAGCTTTGGCTAACGTGGCAAAAGGCTCCCATGTTAATAACTCCTGAAATCTGTAATTTCTGCGACGTTTAGTGCGAACCTGCATCTTTTCATTAACATTGTCTGGCTAGTAGCTTGAAACTTTAATTTCTTCCCCATGCTGGGCCAACAAGAGAATGTTCGTACATGGGGATGGTATCTGGTCATTGCATTGAATCCATAGCATCGACACACCAATTCATCCAAGAAATAGCATCGAAACTAAATGCATTGAATGCATGTTTTTGGAAGGTAAAGGGTTTCTTTTTGTTTTAATGGGGTTTAAAGGGTACAAAAATAAGGGTTGGCGGGAACCCCAAAAAAAGCACATAAAAAAAATGCATCCGATGCACTTTTTTTTGATGCGTTTTTGTAGATGGATTGGTCTGTCGATGGAACGACTAGGAACCCATGGGGATACTGGCATATACTGACAGAGCCAGAATGAACATGTTTTCTTATGGAATCATTGCTCTGTGAAATGTTACTGGCCACGCACATAGTTGGCTGGTACATTTGGGTGTCACTTCCCCCTTGTTTCTGGGCTAGGTAAAGTTTTAAGGTTTGATTAAAACACATATGTACATCTTTCACCTACTGCAGTGGGCAGCGTGTCCCTGCTTCAGCATTATAATCATTGCGCATGCGTGGTCATCCATGCAGGCATGGAGTGTGGCATGGCTCATTCTTTGTTGCCAAGCTTGGGGCCGGGGGCGGCTCAGCATGGCTTGTAGGGGACCCCCACATTTTGTGTTACTCCACTGAATGCGTCAGACCCCGGTATGTTTGGGTTTCAAGCTCAATGTGTACTTTACTTTACTTTTGCATTTGGACTGCGCAACCAGTTACCCATGGGCTTAAGGGCGCACATATAATGAATTCGACATACACAAACTATTTCAGGGGCACGTTTTGTCCCTGCGACGATCTGGTTGGGTCGATTTCAAGAATTTAGCAGAAAAGAAGAGTTTTCAGTTTTTTCTTGAACATGTTGATTGATTTTATTTCTCTTATATCTAATGGCAGCTTGTTCCAAGCCATTGGTGCGCCTATGCTAAATGCTCCCTTGAGTGCTTCATTGGTTTTACAGTGACGTGTCTTTAATTGGGATGTGTTATTTGATCTCAGATGCCTCTGGTTCTGCATCTGCAGAATGCATTCCCTTAAATATACTGGCATTAATCACAGAGTACATTTATGAGTAATCAGGAGAGTTTTGAATTGGACTCTTGCCTTCACTGGCAGCCAATGATGACCACGCCTCACCTCCGAGACATGGGGCCTCATTATAACCCTGGCGCTCCCGTAATGAAGGGGGCTGGTACGGGACCAGCCCCTGTCATTACGGGAGAGTCGATTACGAGGTTCCCTTCGCGGGACCCTTTAAGGACGTCTGGTAAAACCAGGCGTCCTTTCCGGGACCCGCGAGGGGAAGAGGGAGGTAATAATGGGCCAGTTGTTATGTGCCCGTTATTACCTCCCTCCCCATTCCCATTTAGCCCTATGGGGGCTCAAATGGGAATGGGGAATGGTTCCTGCAAGGAGGAATTACCGGGTCCTCCTATGTCGGAATGACCTGGTAAATCCTCATTGCAGGAACCCGGTAATGAAGCCCGGTTTGGAGGCAGCCATGGTGCTAACAGCACCATGGCTGCCTCCAAACTCATAATGAGGCCCATAGTCTCTCCATTTCAGATTCTTAATCACCCTGACCGCACCATTTTGGATGACCAGTAGGCAGTTGATCTCGGCTTGGGCAGTCCCAGTGAGGAGGCTACAACAGTAGTCGATTTTTGCACCTATTATAGCTCTCGCAATCGTCTCTGCATTGTCCTGCGTAATAAATGGGCGGAGGTGTGCAAGCAATTTTATATAATTTGTAGAAGCCGAGACCAGACTGCTCACTTGTGCTTACATGTTTAAACTTGGTACAGTGTTATACCTAGGTTTTTAACTTTTTTCTGTACGCCTATCTTGCGATTAGCAAAGGCGAAACTGTTAAACATGGGGTTTAGTTTAGCCAATTTGTTTTCCGTGCAGACCACCATGAGATCAGATTTTTCGTTATTGAGGGTCAGGCCATTTTGTACCATCAACAGTTCATAGACTTGGTTAATGCAGTTTTCATCCAGACTGTGAATATGAAAGGGCTGATAGAAGAGCTTGCTTTGGTTGGTGAAGCACTTGTTGGGTGATTGTGTTGTGCAAGTGTAGAAGCACATATTCATCACATCAAGCGTCTATTTTGTTTGTCTTAAAATCCTGGTAGAATCTTGATTGCCAAAACAAATAGATGGTTACTTCATTTCATATTATTGAATGTTCACAGTTCATTTTTGTTTGAGTCAAAGGAGTGTGCATTTATTGTTTACATAAACTCAACTACTCCTAGACTACTTTCGGGGCGTTATTAGTATCGAATAAGCATCTCTTAAAGACTGTGCAGACAAAGAGAAGCAGATTTGATAACAGCTTTGTGCTACATAAAAATTTTAGGACTTTCCCTAATTACCTTGAATTTCATTTGTTTTAGGAAAGATGCAGGCCACTGGGTCACTGGCTTTCTTTATATTTTAACTATTATAATTCAAAAGAATTTAGAACTGTTGTCATATCAGGTTTGACAACAGATAAAAAATCCAAACAAAGGCCTCTTTTTTATAATTAGCTACAGGAAATCCTACTAAAGTCCATATAGCGTTTACATCTGTATTTAGTTTATATTTGTGTTAGGGTTTATATAGCTCAAACCAAGCTAGGACGCAATGAAGCAACTCAGAAGTAATTTGGAGTTCGCTGAGAGGTGGACGGGGAGGTTCCAGGTGATATTATCTTGGATATGCTACACTACAGCAGTGGTATATAACAAGGAGTAGCAGGTCCTAGGTGACCCATAGACAGTCTCTGAATAGCAGGTCTTGAGTCCCCCTTGTGAACTGCAGGAGCGCTGGAGCAGTCCTAATTGCGACCATGTTGGTGTTCCAGTAGGCTGGGGCATAGCAGGAGAAAACCTATTTTCTGGTTTTCTCTTTGCGTGCCTCTTTAGTCTTGAGCCTTTCAATAGTGTGGCTGCTAGAGGAGCGTCTCCATCCTAAAACTGCAAGGTTTGTGTATAGGTAGGCTGGGGTTTGGGCAATGATTCCCTTATATGTGATTGAGGCAGTTTTGGAGAGTATTCTAGCCGGCTTTGGTAGCCAGTGTAAGATATCCAGTGAAAATTTTGCAAACAAAAATGTATTCAGTTAAGGAGGGTTTTGTAGGCTTGTGAATGCCTGATATAGGATTAGGATAGGGGTTAGGGTAATTATAGGGGTTAGGATTCGAGTAAAGATTATGGTTAGAATTAGGGTAAGGGTTAGTGTGGTTGTGGGGGGCTATTGATGTTGAGGCATGGGTAGTGGTCAGGGTAGAGTAAGTGTCAGGCTAAGTATTAGGATAGGGGTTAGGATTAGGCTAAGGCTAAGAGATGAATGCTTTAGAAAAGTGTTAAAGAAATGGATAGGGAGGTTAATGGGGGTGATGATGTTGGCGTAGGACAGGAGTTAGGAATACCTTGGTAGAGTATGCATTGGGGTATATGTTAGAGTTACGGTTAGGGTAAGGCTAAGTTTAGGATTGGAGCAAGGGTTTGGGTTGAAGAAAGTACTATGGAACTTGTGGGGAGCTGGTGATGGGGTTTGAGTGCTTCACTGTTAATTACCTATTTAAATTGTGTTTTTTGTATTGAGTCGTATGCATATAAAAGGCTTTAGCGCGCTGAAGAGTCAGTGTTTCTTTATGGGTTCATTGTAGAATAATGGTTGTAATTGGAGTTAGGTTAAGAGTTAGTAATGTAGTGTGGTTGATGGCAGAGGTTTTATTAGGGGGTTGGGTGATCATTAGGGTTTACAGTCTTGTACTTTTGTGTATTCAAAAATGCTTTTTTGTCGACCTTATTATTGCCAACTTTTTCACTCTTTGCATTGCGTTAAATTGAATGACTACATTTTTTAAAACAACTTTTTGCTGACTTCTTTTTCACATGACTACATTTTTTCTAGGGACATTTTCACACAGATCCCACTGTAATTCTCTTTGAATGAGACACATGTATTCAAATATCATATTTCCCATTGTGAGGCAAACAGGAGTGAGCTGAATGGCCAGGGGTGTCGATGGGATAAAGGTGAGGTTGGAATTTTCTGGTGTGAATTTATCAGGGCCTGAATCGTTCAAAATTCCTCAAATGAGAGGAACGGTATTTTGTTCCAGAGGAGTGCCAGGAACCAGGCAGTTTGGCCTTTTCTGTTAACATGTTGCTGCCATGAGAGATTGCTGTCAATAACAGACCTGAGAGATTTGGCACATGCTGCATTTATGTGGTGAATCCGTCACGGTGCATGTCTTTCAGCCACCCTTGGATTGTCTCCTATTCAGATGGATGGCCTTGTAGGACAAATTCTGTTTTGGTGGAATTGAGTTTACGTTTGGACTGAAGAGAAAGATTTATGGCTGAAGAAAGATTTATGACCAATGAGCACCCCTTCTTTTGCTCACATTGACCCGCTGCTCCTCCAACCCTACATGTTGGTTGCTCCATGCTCTCGCCCCATTCACTAAACGGTCAATTTCCACTACTTTTTTGTTGCACTTCTACCTCAAAAGGGGACTAAGCACAGTCAACACAGTGTTCCTGACTTACTAAACATTGCTTCTGGCTTATATTGCATTTGCGGCTAGAAAAAGGCACACAGTGTTCCTGGAACAAATTGCCCTTTATTTACAAAACAGTGAAAAAGTCAATTTTTAACAAGGCACGATTAAATATGACTTCCTAGACTGACTGGATGGTAAGAGATATATCTCCAGGCACAACTTCTTTGCATGTAAAAAATAGGTATGTATGGACCAGTAGAAAAGGTTGGCCAAGTCAAATGAGGGTCGCTACAAGGTGTAAACCAAAAAATAATACGCTCCTGGAGCAGTTTTCCCCATTCCAATCTAGCATTAAGGAAGACATGGAAATCTGTAGATAGGATTCAAATATGACTTTGTAAACATGCTTTCATTGAAAGTGGTTCACTTTCCACAAAGTTTAACCCACTGTCAGGGAAAAGCCTTTAAAAAATGTTGTTGATTTGACTTTTCCCTTCCCCATGCCCGTCTTGGTTTCATGGCACTTGAGCCTGATTTTTGTCTGAATCAGGTCTATTTGTTTATTTATTTATCTAATGATGATTTATAACGCACCAGCAGTGTGAGGTCACTTCGTAGCACTCTTTCACGGTGAAAAGAGAGGTTGACACAAATGGCATGTGTCGAATGTTTTTTTTGTTAATCATCATATCTTTCCAACTTGCCGGTCTCTGACATAATTTTCCGCTTCCACACTAAGCCACCAGTCATACCCTTGGCCGAGCTACAGTCAAAAGGGGACATTTTAGTGGCGAACAACAAAGCAGGCGTGGCAACGTACTGCAGAACGTTATCCGCCCACCTCGTCACGGCTGTTTCATGCATTTCCCGAACAGCCGTTTTGCTGTTTTTTTGTGGTTATATTTAGGGGGTGGTGATGTATGTATGCATTTATTATTGTTGTTTTATGTAGTGGACGAGTGGCAGGTGTGATAGTGGTGGTATAGGCGACTGCAAAAAACTGCAAAAAAATGTGGTGATCAAATATTCCAGATCCGTGCAGAAGACCATTCCACTAAAGCAGGGGTGCACAACCTGCTTTGCTGAAGGGCCGAACGTACCACACAATTCCATAGAGTGGGTCGAACTATCCATGGGAATAAGAAAGTGGTAATGGCATCGGTCATATGGGTTTTAAGGAGTACTTTTTAAGTAATATGTTAAGTCATATTTTATTTTTTACTGTACCAAGTGATGCATAACCATTTAAAGGCATTGCCACTTTTATTTATTTGCATTATGGGACTGAAATCATGTTTTAAATAGAAGTAAAACTGCACATATCATCAAGCAAAGACAAAACCTTTTCCTAAGAGGCTTCACACAACTGATATGGCAGACTTAGAGACTAACTGGCCCTCATTACGACCCTGGCGGAATTCGGAAAACGATGGCGGAAATGCAATACCGCCATCGAATAGCGCTCGGTGCGACTATGACCCGTCACCGCAAAGTACGATGCCATTAGCGACACCGTAGTGAACGCCAACGCTAACTGCACCAAGCACGCGCGCGCGCGCCATGCCAAACCGTAAACACCACCATGGCGCAACGGTACGCCAATTCCGACCCCAGCGGACATGTACCTAACGCCATCAAGCATGGCGGAATGCACCATTCCGCCATGGTGAGAAGTACGGCATCGCGAATCAACCGTAAACGGCCCCACTGACTGCCCGTACACCGCTCCCTGCCCACAAAGTACAACTCCCCGTAGGTGCAACGAAGCCACAATACAACCAGTGAAATGCACAAGTCACCCATGCATGCCAACGAACAAATGAACCTCAAGAGGGGCCAATGGGAGCTGCAGGGCACAGATGGCACGAATACAGAAGCCATCCCAATGGACATGACCACAGTCCCCCACCAAGAAACGCACGCAAACACAGGCACCTGTGACCAGCAATATTCAGAAAATCACAACATTCCACCAGTCCACCTGGCTGACCGGCATCTGTCACACAAAACCCAATCCCCCGCCCCTGAGCATGACAACATTCAAACTGTCATATTGGCAGCCCCCATCCCTGACCTCACGGGCTTCGTAGGCAAACGCGCCCAGTACAGGACCAAGCAACAAAACTCCGAAGCTGGAACCCAATGCAGATCCCCTCACAATACATCGCTGCCCAAATAGGAATATGCCACATCACTTGCAAAGAAGAACGCTACACGGCCCATATCAGAATAGAATTTTAATGCACATCAATATCACCAAGCCCATACAGCCATCAGGCCATGAACTCCAAAACACATTTCACCATTGTGGGCTGCATCCGCAAGAAATGACCAGCCACTACTTGTGTGACGCCCTGTTCCCTCATGGTACACAGAGCCACATTCACGTACGAAAAGGCAACATGGAAGCGCACAGAACCGCAGGGCCGTCCCAATGGGGAGGCACTAGTCCAGCTGAAAGGCCGAAATGTTGCTCCGAGCCACCAGTACTGCGTAAGGGCATGTGGCCCATTGGCGATCGTCCCATAAGATCGTAATGCTGCTCCACTGATTAACACGAAGCAGCAGGTGTCGGGAGTAAAACCCATCTGCAGGAGTGGCATACAGATGGCAGTGGCAAAAGGGGAGGAGATACCTGTCAACCAAAAGAAAAGAAACAGAATAGAATGGCCATCAGAACTACATTCGAACAACTCACTTCAATGATCACACTAGATCCACAGCCATATGCATGCAAGCCCACTCCAAAGGATCATCACCACCCCAAAACCACTTGCGAATCATAACTATCTATATCGAGGTGAAAACACCATCACAAACGAGTGTACCTGTGCATGCGTCTGTGAAAACAGAATCCTTCAGATGGGATTGGTAACGTGCATGGACACAAGTGTCTGAAGGCGCGTCGAGACAGGGAGGGCTCAACAAGGCCAGATAGACGATGGTCCCACTATGGCAGCCCTGCATCACATAGCGCAGGGGGGGCGGACAGATCCCAAGAAGCCCTGTACATGGCAAACTCTGTATCAAATCACCTGCCCATGCATCCATTCATCATTCCCTCATCCCGTAATGAAAACGCCTGAATATTTACTCACATAACATTAGAAATATCCATTGAGTCTGTGCGTTATGCAGCCTGCAAAATCCACAGTGCCCCAGCACGTAATTCCAGTCTAGTGAAGTAACATGTATTTGGGAACGTCCTGCCTTATCGTCCACTACGCAATTGCGCATCCCATACTATTCATATCAATCATAGCATTCTCGCCATGGCCCCTGTCCCAAGGACATTGAACAATAGAACGTTATATTTGCAGTCAGACCTGTGGGCATCTCCTCGCCGCTAGCTGAAAACCGAAAGCGCCGCCCTTCGAATTCCTCATTTGCAACATCACGTCGAAGAGGCATCTGTGGCCGTTTGAAAACACTAATTAATCCATCGAGTGCGGCTGTGTGTGAAAATGGCAACTGCCTTCACCCACGAATGGGACGCCCCGCCCGTCGTTGCAACTCGGTACAGTGATGAATGAGGGCCCACCGTTACTCGAGTACTACGTTCCACTGACCCTTCACAACTCTGTTCGCGACTGCACAGATAGTATGTGAAACAATGGGACCACAGCATAATGAACATATCAACCAATGTTACACGGCCATCGGGTACAAATACAAGATTGCAATAGCAAGATGCCATTCCACGAATTGCAGCGTTGTGCGCGGGACGTGCTCGGCCAAAGGGGAGAGCAGTTTGCACAGGTGGAATGAATCACCACAGGTGGAGGCCATTCAGCCTGGAAACACATAAATTGCACAGCCAGTCTCCTCCCACAACCACACCGAAATGCTACCGGCAGGACTCGCGATGTTGGCCCTGGGGGACCTGATAGCACTGCAAGTACTCCAACTCCAAGAAGAAGACGAACACCAACTACAACCGGCCACACGGAGGAGACGCAGGAGGAGGAGGAGGCCAAGGCAGGGCCAGCAAGGGCCGCCAGCACAGCCACTACCACCACGCAGGCAGCCCGCAATCCCACGCCTCCGAGCACATCCGTTCAACCTCACTGATGAGCAGATCCACACCCTCTACCGTCTGGACCGGGACACCATAACCGCCATTGTGGACATGACACAGGCTGACCTTGTCAGCATGATAGATAGCCCAACCGCCATCCCACCCCTACTGAAGGTGGTGTCTGTACTCCACTTCCTGGCCACAGGCACCTACCAGCACACAGTCGGACAGTTGCATGGCATTTCTCAGCCACTGTTCTCACGGACACTATTGCAAGTGCTCGATGCCCTCCTGAAGCACGCAGACGACTACATCTCCCTACCACGCTCGGAGCTGGAAATTACCAACACAAAAGTGGGATTCCATGCACTTGCCGGCATACCGGGTTGCATTGGTGCCATCGACTGCACCCATGTGGAATTGGTCGTCCCACATGCCATGGAGGCCCAGTACCGCAACCGAAAACAATTTCATTCTCTGAATGTACAAATGGTGTGTGACTCCAACAGGATCATTACACATTGTTGTGCCCGATTCCCTGGATCAACCCATGATTCTATGGTCTTGAGGAACTCTACAATACCACGCTACATGGAGCGACACGCAGGGAACAGATCCTGGCTACTCGGTGAGTCTCATTTCATGCATGATGATGTGGGGTATGTGATTCGGCAATGACCTGGCAGGAAGGGGGCGGGGGGGGGTGTGCGTACGTAGCAATGGCATTCCACATCATACGTTTATCGTCCACATACAGGTGATGCTGGATATCCACTGAAGAGATGGCTCCTCACACCAGTCCGGAACCCACAGAACCAGCATGAGGAGGACTACAACCATGCCCACTCACGTACCCGTGTAGTCATAGAACAGGCATTCGGCCTACTGAAGACTCGTTTCCGCTGCCTCAGCAGGTCTGGCGGGGCACTCCTGTACCGCCATGAGAAGGTTGCAAAGATGGTCATGGCATGTGTCATGCTCCACAACATGTGCGTACGTAGAAATGTGCCCATGCCCCCTGACGCAGAACTGCAAGCACCTGAAGATGGTCATGATGAGGGTGGGGATGTGGCAGCACCTCAAGGAGTCTGCGAGGCACCGGAGGCCCGTGACATTCGTCAGCATCTCATTGATGTATGCTTCTAGCACTCACGCCTGGTGGCTGATACATGGACACGGGACTCGTGGCACTGTGTGTGTCTGGGACATGCACAATATGGACTGTACGCCTATGATGGCCTCGTACACAAAGATCAATGTCCACACATCTCATTGGTTGATCGTGCACTTTTTATGGCATATGTGATATCATGTTGTACACCCTATCGACCCGCCACCCAAGTGAGCCCAACACACCCCCTCCACCCTCCCACCTCCCCCCCGAACACCAGTGTCCAAAGATGCTCATCGTCAGTGGGCAGTCGCTATTGCAAGCCCCCTCTGCGGGTATCAGGGGCACCCCTGCCTGTGGAGCGCAGGTTCCTCCCAGATCTACGTTGGGGGCTGCCCTGGACGGAACTTGCAACGGATGATGTCTCTGCCTGCTCACGTCCATGCATGTCCCTAAGGGTTTGCGAGAGCTCAGTGAGCACACGGCGCACTGCGGCAAGTTCACCACATACGTCTTTGGACGTCGCATGCAGTTCCCCCCTCAGGCTCTCGGTGCTTCTCTCCATTTGGACTCTCAGGCTCTCGGTGCTACTCTCCATTTGTGCCCTTAGTGTCTCTGTACCTCTCTCCATTTCTGCCCTAAGTGTCTCAGTTGATGTTTCTATGTCTGCCTTAGTGCCCCCACATTCATCGGCATGGTCCTTGAGGAGCGTGGCCAGTTGCTGCTGTTGCACTATTAACTGGTCGAGGGACTGTTGCCTCTGCTGGGCCATGGCCATTTGCGGGGGTGTCACAGAGGGGCTGTTGTCCTCATGTTGCCCTGCCACAGGGCTTGTGGGGGATGGCCAGTCGTCGTCTTGTGGGTGCCCCTGCGTGGTATCCTCATGTAGTACGGGATGGGACAGACAGGGGGATTGGGACAGGTCATGGATGGATCTGACTTCGACATCCCCGTCTTCTGTGTCGGAGCATGCTGCCATCAATGGGGTGTCACCTATGGTGCTGCTGCCACCGGAGGCAGTGCCTTCTGTGGCATCCGTTGGGGGGACCTGTGGTGGTGGTGTTGTGGGCATGCTGGCTGCTGGGGTGCCTGTTGATGTTCCCTCCTCTGTGCTGCCACCTGATTTGTGCTGCTGCCGTGTCTTGATGCGTGCAGCTGAGGTGGAGGGTCTTTGGCCGTTGGTCTTGGCCCTCTTTGCAGGTGTGCTGGTAGGGGTGTCCTGCAGCTCGTCGTTTGGATCGGACCCTGTGGTGGAGTAAAGGAGGGCGAGGGTTATTGGTGGGTCTGTGGGAATTGGAACGGCATTGTATCACATGCATTGGGGTGGTACCTGAGGGTGATTTGGGTCGGGGCCTTGGAGGTGCTTCCATTTGTGTGTGGAGTGAGGGTGCAGTTGTTTGGCAGCCTGCAGTTAGGGTGTGCCTGCTGCACGTGTAGTGCGTGTTTTAGGGGTTTTTAATTATTTATGTATTTATTGTGGGTTTTAACGTGCGCTATCAGGACGATGTGTGTGGACGTTCTCCTGGACATGTGTTTCTGTTGCACTATGGGGACACATGGTGCTTCACATGGATGGACTTTGTGGTTTTGGCATTGTTTCATTAGGCCCACCTACCTGATTCTTCGGATGTCTGCACTCCTTTCTCCATCCCTCCGACTCCCTCTATGCTCTCCATTCCGATGGTGGAGGCACAGATTTCTTCCCAGGGGGTCAGCTTGATGGGTGATTCCGACCCTCCCCCGGTGGCTGTGGCAATGTTGCGGTTGGCAGAGAGTATGCTGCGGACGCGTATCCGCAGGTCGTCCCATCGCTTACGGCATTGCTGTGGGGTGCGGAGTGCGGTCCCCACCGCACTTACCCGCTGTGCCACCAGAGCCCATATGGCCTTCTTGTTTGCGAGTGCCGTCCTGGTCATTTGCGTGGAGAAGACGACGGCAGCATTCTCCTGGAGGGTCTCTGTTAGCACGGTGAGTTCCTCACGGGAGAAGTGGACCTGCCGCTTGCGGTCGCACGCTTTCTTCGATACTTTTCCCATTTTTCTTGGTTTCGCTAGGGTGGATGACGGGTTGGGTTGTGTCTCAGGGTAGTGATTTTAGTGGTTGTGTGGTTTTAGTGGTTTTATAGGTGTACGGCGGGTTGTTTCCCGTTCCGGGCCCGTGTTTTAACTTCCGTTTCCGTATATTTCCGGTCACCGTACTTTACGGTAGGCGCACACTGCGGTGTCCGCTGTGATGGGTGGCGGTATTGCACCTAGGGCGCCGTACGGCGGCGGTGTGGGCCGTTTTGGGTTCATTTCCGCCATCGCGGACTTTGCACTTCCGCCATGCCGTGGTGCTCGTGCCCGATGGGTCGGAATGGGCGGCACTTTGCTCCTTCTTGCAATGGCGGAAACGCTATTTACGCTGTGGCGGTCCGGTCAGTCACTTTCCGCCAGGGTCGTAATGAGGGCCACTGACTTTAGGCCAGACAACATTTTATCATTAAACTCATGAAACTTGGAGAATCTTAAATAATGTCCCGAAAGGCCGCAGACAGCCCACGGGGGGGGGCATGTTGAGCACTACTGTTCAAAGCCTAAGGGCTCCAGCTAGAATGTTTGCATCATAAAGGATGTAAAAGAAGCACTTCTTCAAACTCTCCATGTATTTATTTGTACATATGTCGAATATACTGTGTGACATACCCTTTGGGTCCAGTTAAGCCACCATCAGCATCATACAGCACTAAATGAGTATATTGAATAAATACATGCACATACATATACACACAAGATACACAGAAACCAGTACAGTTATACACACTGTGTAAATGCCAAGGCAGGCCTGCATACAATAACAACATCACAACACAAGTTCACATAAGCACATATTCACAGATATTCAGTGAGTGCACACATGAAAGATGTTTCTAATTCATGGTCGTTTGCTTCACACTACATTCGGCATCCTCAGGGCACTCTGGGGTACTGCAATGGAAGCAAGTCAGGAGAAAAATGAAGTTGCAATGATCAAATTGAGTAGCAATAGGGGAACTGCAGGAGCAGATAAGACCGGAAAGCTGCCCGCGAGCCCCTACCAGGGAAAAAGGGGAAAAGGGCGGGCACCAACCTCAAAACGGTGAGCCAAAAGGACACTTTAAACTCCTATTTGCGACACGTGGTGGGCTAGCTGGACAAATAGGTTCTGGTTGTGGAGAATGCTATCTGCGTCACAAACAAAGGCGTGGCATCGTCTGAGCCGTCGGCCCCAGCTCCAGCATCGGCCTCAGTGCCAATTTTTCATAAAATCCAGATTGTGCTGACTTCCATCGAGTCTAATCAAGTCAGCACCCGGCTCACTTGTATGGCGAGCCCTGTTTTAATAATAGACGAAAAAGCCAATTCATGAGAGCGAGAGAGATCTAGAGAGTAAATTATCTTAGATAAAAATATACAATGTATTATAATAGATTAAAAAGCACACATAAATATAAAATACACCACACAATAATAATAGCAAAGAAAATATCATGGCAACCTATAAGGAGGACGGTGAATACATAACTCCTTATCACCAAAAAACATACCTTTCCCTCTTTTTCCAATTCAAAAACGAAATACAGAATTAATCCCATATTTCATTGATGAAGTACAGAATTATCACACATTTAATTGAATCATTCACTGTATTCAAAAGAACAGCCCAACATGTTTCTGTCCTGGAACACTGTGATTGTAGGACATTCCACAGGGATGTAAACAACTTCGCCAATACATTGACAACAGTAATCTTATGGGGTACTCATAGGAAAAATGTTTCCAACAACATGAAAGCCTGTAAAAAAGGTTCTTCAATTAGGCTAAATGGGTTGTAGAGTGGTATGACCCATCCATTAATTCTACAAAACAAAATAATTAGCCTATTATGTGTACAAAAAACCCTAAAACCCTTCGTATATCTCCCTTGCAGGTTATTATGATCTAAAAACCATTAAAGTCAGCAGATGTATTACTGAGCCTAACCATCAACCATAATACCTCATCCTTTTCCAATGGTATAGGCCTGTCCAATGAACTTAGGAAATGCACTCCGATTGTGCAGATACTTGAGCAACCATGTTTCTCTACACCATGCAGCTATAGCAAAGTGACAAGAATTACAATTACTGATTCAATTCTACCCTCCTAACGAGATCACATACCTCCCAAACTACTGTGACCTTCCAGCTGAGAAGAAGTACTGCAAAAGAGTAACACCAGTACCATCGGTCCTTGACACACTCCAACAACTTGAAATGCTTCCTCAGCCCATACCATATTTGCCACAGGTGGACATCATGCCACTATCATCTATTGAGATACATGGTACGTGGCGAACCAGAAGAAGGATTCAGATGATTTTGTCTCATGGTTCAAAGGTTTTATTTAAACTAAAAAGATCAAAACACCTAACTCGCCCTATTTCTATGATGGAGATTCCCTACCTAGAAAAAGAAAAAGCCAGGGATGTGTGTTTACGTCCAAAATAGTCATTTTTAATTTGTATGCTATGCAACTAAGTGGCCCTATGTTACACATGGGAAAAGGACACTGCCCCTTTAAGGGCAGCCAAGGAGAAAGAGCGGGAGGAGAGACGGAAAGGGAGGGGCTAGGGAGAGAGGAAAGGCAGTTAGAGTTGAGAGGTGAATAAAGTTGGTTCGTAGTGAATTTGGCTCCGTGTCGTTTGTAGGCCTGAGAGCGTACGTACGAACGAGGTCCAACACTGGCGACGAAGCCGATACGACCCGTTGCGTGCCGGCAGCAGTTTGGAGGGCCTGTGAGCCCAGCAGTGCGAGGAGGGCCTGTGAGCCCAGCAGCGTTCAGGGAGGGCCTGTGTGCCCAGCAGTTAAGGAGGGCTCGTGAGCCCAGCAGACCAGGTGGGCCCGTGTGCCCTGCGGCATCAGGACCGGAGAGCCCAGCAGTGGTGGCCTGCCAGCAGCAGACCAGCCGACCAGAAGATCGGGGAGGACCGTGCGCCCAAGACTGGAGAGCCCGGTGGCGAGGAGCCCGACAGCGGAGGACTGCCAGCTAACCAGCCGACCGGAAGATCGAGAGGCCCGTGCGCCCCAACTGCAGAGCCCAGCAGCGAAGAGCCCAGCAGCGGAGGCCCACCGGCAGCTGGCCAGCCGACCAGGTGATCGAGGGGCTCGTGCGCCCGAGACTGAAGTGCCCGGCGACGGAAACCCGCCGACAGCAGCCCAGCCGACCAGGACCGCAGCGCCCAGCAGAGGAGGTCCCGCGCCCCTCGACAAGAAGAGGACCGCGGACGCCAACAACGAGCGGAACCCGCGGACCAGAAGAGGCCCACAAGAGGAAGGAGACCACGAGGGAACTCAGCAGGCCCACACGTCACGGAAGAGGAGACCCGCAGGCTCGCGGCATCCACCCTCAAGTAAGGAGTCGGAAAGGGGTAGCGAGAAGGGAACCCCGAGTCCCCCACCCACGTGACACATCAGGGAACCAGTGAAATCACCCGAAGGTGACACCTGCAAAAGGGAACCCCGAGTCTCCCACCCACGTGACACATCTGTAGAGACACCCGAAGGTGACATTTGAAAGGGGAACCCTGAGTCTCCCACCCACGTGACACATCGGTGAACACACCTGAAAAACAACATTTTGCAAGAACCCGAAGGTGACATTGCCAGAACGCCACTCTGCACACAAAAAGCAGAGGGTGAACAACGTCCCCCAGTGGGCGAACATACACCGCAGCAGTTCAAGAGAACCACGGTGCAAAAGCCTACCAGAGCACCCCGAGCATCCGCGACGCAGCACTCCACGCTACACACCAAGATACCGCCATGTCATCTGCAGACGCGGCAGACCCTAATGCACCACCACCACCACCGGGAGCTCCCTCCTCTCATGCAAGCCTAATGAGGAGACCTGCCCCGTTCACGCTAAACCCACACCATGACCAGGGGCAGAGATGGGAAGAATGGATGGAGGAATTTGACGACTTCGTGGGTGCCATTGGCACACAAGAACCTCCCAACATACTGAGCATATTTGCAAATGTCGCAGGGAGAGAAATCAAAAATATTATACGCACGATCCCTCCACAAGATCGCACCACATATGCAAGACTCCTGCAAGCCATTAACGAAAAACTGGTCATCTCACCCAACCGGGACTATGAAAGGTACACTTTCAACCAATGTGGCCAGCTACCTCACGAATCAATAGGGGAGTTCGTAATACGCCTTCAGAGGAAAATATCCAAATGTGACTTTGCTAACTTTAATGACGAAGAAGCCATTAGATTACGCATCATAGAAGGGTGTGTATCCTCGATGTTCCGGAAGCACCTCCTCAAGAAACCCCTATCCCTAAAAGAAGTGCTAGACCTAGCCAGGATATACGAAAGAGTGGACATTCAAGCAGCAGCCATTGAGAACCCAAAAAAGGGAGAAACCATAGCCGCAATACATCCCTACGCCCGCCAGCCAAACACCCAACCAAGGACCAACCAGAGGTACCCGACACAACGAGCACAGGGTGACCGCCAATGCTATCGCTGCGGATTTGAATATCCACACAGAGGACCGTGCCCCGCCATTGGGCAACGATGCATGAGATGCGGAATGGAGAACCACTTCCAAGTGATGTGCAAAGAACTACTACCGGAAGGAGGATCAGCACGCCCACGATCTGCCCCTCGCACGATGGACGCACATAAAGAACAGCATCACCATGTGGACAGGAACGCACCTCTCGCGCCATCATATCAACGCCCAAACACAGTGAGAGCCTTGGAAGGACTTCAGATTGAACCAGACAGGAAAGACCACGAATTATACGATGCCTATCAGGATGACTTCATGCGGGAACTGGAACGTGAAGACACCCGCAGAGCGGAAGCACCAGACAACCGGGAACGTGACAGGGAGCCATACCCTTACCCCCCACCACACTATCCACCAAGTGGAAACGAACAGCCTCAATATCTGCAGGACGGCTACGACCGAGAGTATGTATGCCTTCTCAGTGTGGAGGAGGAGGACACCGCGGCTCCCAGAGTAACAATTCAGATGGGAAGAACCCAAAATAGATTTATTGTTGATACAGGAGCGACGGTCAACGTCATGAATGAAGACATCTATCGTGAAATAGCTTCAACATACCCCATCCAAGAATCTAGGACACATATCTTCCAATGGGGAGCAGCCCAACCCATGACATCAAAAGGGAAATTTCAATGCGACTTACGACACAGAGGCATCACAGTAACCGCCACGATACATGTGATAAGAAGCCCAGCTATTGGCCGCTGCCTTCTCAGTTACAGGACAGCTAACGCACTTGCCCTGATTGACCTACACTATGACCAGTCGGAGGTCATTGAAGGACTACCACTACCATGCGAATCCGTCAGGGCAATCATAGACAGACCATTGGCAAAAAGAGAACTCAAGAACACTTTCCCCAAACTGTTCGAAGGAGTAGGAATGCTAAAAGGGCCATGCATCAAACTACACATAGACAAAAACGTCAGGCCAGTTCCACAACACCCACGGAAAGTGGGTTTCCACCTCCAGGAACAAGTGTCAAAGGAAATACAACTTCTCCTCCAGAACGACATCATAGAGAAAGCGGAAGGGCCAACACCCTGGGTGTCACCGATAGTAATTGTCCCCAAGGACAATGGTCGCCTTCGCATATGCGTAGACATGCGCATCCCGAATACTGCCATCCAGAGAGAAAGGCACCCAGGACCAGGATTGGAGGACATGCTAATCAGGTTAAACCAGGCGAGGTTTTTCTCAAAACTTGACCTCAACCAGGGCTACCATCAACTCGTCCTGGATCCAGAATCACGGCCCATAACCACATTTGCAACGCACGACGGCCTGTTCCGATACAAAAGGTTAAACTTCGGCATCTCATCTGCCGCAGAAATATTCCAAGAGACCATCAGGCGTCTCATAGCATCAGAGACGAATGCATTCCACTTTAGAAAACACCTAAATAAAAAGGAAAAAGGGTAGGCTTTGTATACTAGCATCAGCAAGGTGACACAACGGTGGTTCCAGTGTTCAATGAGTACTGCAGGAGTATATGTAGTGTAACATATATCTTTATTCAGGGTACAGCTAAATCCTGGGCAAGGAACAAACCGGCGTCCCATCCGGCGGGCTAAGCTTCCAACCGCCACTCTGAGAACACCAGCACATCAACACTCCATATGCCAGCACCCACGCGGTCATGCTCGCACAAGACCACTGCACCTAACTATGACTCTCATGGCAAAGGAGGTGGGTGTTGTAATCCACGGCTGGCAGGTGTTGCTTTCTGGACTGGGGACCCACATCTAAGTCTGTTCAACGGTACTAGCAGTGTCGAGGGCGACATGGAGAGGAGCATGTGTGTGTCGCTATACAGTGTCTTGGCGGAGTCCGGGAGCACCCCTCCTCCCGGCGTTTTGCCGTCTGCTGCGTCAAGGGCGGTCGGGACAATTCTGTAGGAGAGATGAAATAGCACCAAAAGCGAGGCCTTATTGTTGCCAAGAGAACCTAGCAAGACTATTGCATCATTTACCAATCCAATCACTAGTTTAGCTCCCGTGCTGTCAAGTGAACTCTGTCCCAGGAGCCGGCAACACAAGGCTCCTCCCGTGTACAATACGGCATGTAGAACAGCAAAATTGGAACTCCTGGAGGAACTAAAGTAAGAAAGAAAAGAAAAGAAAAGAAAAGAAAAGAAAAGAAAAGAAAAGAAAAGAAAAGAAAAGAAAAGAGAGACAAGGTGCTAGTATCCCCTAAAAGGTGAGCTTATGCAAAGACAATGAACCTGAGGAAGAAAGAGCAGGATAGGGAGAATGGGGGACCCTAAATGAATCAGCTCACAGAGATCACCCACATAGATATTGGGTGGTAACAGCAGAAGCAATCATAGGCAAACATCACATTACAGGGCCTGGGATTAACATAACCAAGGCAGTCTGGATAAAATACTTACCCCCAGCAAAGTATCTATGATTTTGTCCCAGGAGGAAGTTAAGGCACTGCTCCTGAGGGCACCTAATCACAAGAGTTCAGGCCTGATCTTTGCCCAGCTGATGCATTGATGCAGGACCCAGGCTTCTGGGTGCCAGTTCTAACAGCAGTCTTCAAAGTAGTTGCAAATTGGGGCTGTCCCTTCTTCTTGGAAACAGGAAATACTGGTCCCTATTTTCAAGAAGGGTGGCGGAGGGATCCGTCTTGCTATCGGCTTGCTATCGGCTCATCTCTCTGCTGGATAAAGCAGCTTGGAAGACTTGTTTATTTGCGAGCCCTTGATTGGGCGATCATTTTACCACTTAACCGAGATACAATATGGATTTAAGGAGGCGATTGGCACCAACAAACAATCTCTGAACCTTCTTCTCCTAAGTAGTAAGTTAGTAGAGCACCATGGATTGTCCATGCATCTGGCTTTCATGCACCGATCGTCAACATTTGGTTGTGTGGACCTGGTGCAATTAAGGTCTTTGCTGAAGAACAAAGGGATTCCACCCCACTGTTAAATATTTTGGTTAGTTTGCAGATGGACCTCACAATAAAGATCAGATATGGTCCAAACGGAGAGCTTTTTGCTCACATAACATCAGGAAGAGGAGTATGGCAGGGCAGTGTGCTTGCCCGCCTTCTTTTCAATTTCCATATCAATGACCTGTAATTTGAAATTGCTGGCACTATCGACGTCCCAAGGGTAGTGGGTCACTTGCATCCACTTCTACATTACACGGACAACACTTTCCTGTTAGCTCTTACTCCAAAAGTGCTCCAAACCCTTAATAAATGTACTGATTTTATGGATAGGTGAGGTCTAGTAATTAATAGCATCAAGTCCAAAGTGATGATGGTGGGGGAAAGGAAACCAATGTCATTGGCTATCTGATGTAATAACTAAAAGCTGGAATGGGTCTCTTAATATGATAATTTGGGCACTACCTTCAGGTTCACTATTATGGCCACCCAGGTCGATAAGGTCCTAATCTGGATGAAGCAAGCAAATTCCTGTATCATTTGTTTTGCTAAAAACATCAGGCATTTTTCGAAACTACATATGTCCCAGTTGGACAGAAGCAAAACGGTGGACATAGTGGAATATGGTGAGGGTATTTGGGGGAATAGTAAGGGGTCCGCGCTGGGGCATTGTGAAAATGAGTTCCATTGCAAACTAATAGGTGTTCCACAAGGGGCCCGTCCTTTTCAGTCCATTTAGAGTTGGGAGTTATGTATCTACTGAATTACTTGAGACTGAAACCTCTTTTTATGTGAGCCGCAATTTGGATCAACCCCGGGCTGTTTAAACAAACATTATTTTTGAAGATCTATTCAGAAAACGAGGTAGCACATAAGATCCAATGGCTAGCTGACGTGAAAAAACAGGTAACAGACCTGGGGTTAGCTGACTGGTATGGGAACCCTGGCCAAATGAATGCTAGCTCGAAAAACACTCTTAAGTACCTCTCCTATGAAAACTGCAATAGTCAGAGAGAAAGTCTTGAGCTTGCAAAATTGAAGGTGAGAATGCACGCATCCCACAAGTGGACTGGGGCTGTCAGCCCTACCTATCCTGGGTTACGCAAAGGAACGTTCGCTCTTTGTTAGCTACACTTAAAGATTTTGCGAATGAAGATTGTAACTTGTAAATGGAATAAAGGTAAAGAGTCGCCTGGATGCAAGTGTGACCCTAAGGTAACGGAAGATGTTTTTTTGCCCAATGTACCACGTCGTATTGCAGAAGACTGTCCTTCTGATTTTAAGGGGTATGAATTGTATGGGTAACCAACCAGCTCTCTTATTTTTAATGATGTGCAACAATCCAGCTGTTTGTCGTGCATTGGGATTGTATTTATGTAAGGCTGTGAAACTAAGAGGGAGGTCTTTATCGTGAATTTTGGATTTTAATGTTGTTTGTTTTATGTATTTATTTACCGAGTGAAGTTTTACGGTGTATTTTCTCACTCCGAAATAAAGAAAGCAAGGAGGAGTGGACAGTGTGACGATATCTACTAGCCTATGGGGTTACTGTAAGGCTTTCTTAAAGTTGCAGACCAGTAATAGTCTTAAGAAATCTAAGTGTATAGGCTTGTAACCCTTGCATGTTATTTGTGACACACACACCTTGGTCTTGTATACATAATCCTTATTTCGTCATTGTTGGTTGTTTTCAATAAAAACTAAAAATAATTTTTAAATAATGCTGTTTAGATCAGTTGATCTGTGTAGGTTCTGAATGCAGTATCCGTACAATTGAATCCAACACTTAAACATGTAGACACACCTGAAAGATTGAAGAAATCTATAACCCAATGTCAATGCTGGCTCTACGCCACCATTAGATGTGTTCTGGTGCAATGCATGTGCATACAAAAGCACAGTAACACCCCACCCCAGCGCCTAGATAAAAACAACTGCATGCCCCACAATCAATAAATATGCATTTGACCTGCACTCGCTGCTCCCCTTTGCTCATCTAACCTATCTCATCTTCATGGTGCCAGCCTAACGATACCAATGATAGATGAAGCCAACATTTGATTGAACATGGACTGAAATGCACAGTGCGCTTATTGCCGCTGCTACTGATGACATAACTCTTTGATATTTGGCCGGTATAGTCTACCAATGATTAGGGTAGAGACATTGATATGATGGTTGATGCCAACACTCCTGTCTGAGAATACAATGCAGACCCTCGTAAAATACGTGTAGCAAAACTGTTTCCCCTCGATGTAATTTCTGAAAAACGCATTTACGCCACGCCACCCCTTTTCACTCCACCCTGCAAACTGAGCTAAAGCTGCCTCCATTTGGGGTTGTCAGGCAACGTTTACAATTGATTCCTACGGAATCAGCCTGCTTCTGGCTTGTGTAAAAAGCAGGCAGATTCCATAGGAATCCGCAGCCTTTGCACCAGCATGAAATGTCATGCTGCCGTAAATTCTATGGCAGAGAGGAAGCGAGATGTGGAATCATACCTCACGTGTCCCCTCCCTGCCATACACATAAAAGAATGGAGTAAAATTCCTGCAAACAAATTCTACGCATATGTTTTAGGAATTCATTTCACTGTAGGCCGTTGGGAACATGAGCACCAGCAGGTCTTTCTTTGCCAGTTCATTTTAGTGGTAATGACAATTACTTCAGTGAAAAACCTGCATGTTGTCCCAATTCACCCTATTTTCTCATACATCACGCCAATAAATAAATATATAACGAAATGCTCATGATGCATTTGACTATGAGGCAGCTCATACAGCACAGCCTCTGCACTGCCCAAGACGAATGCACACTGCGTATCCTCCATGCAGCCACTCTCTAGTACAGAGATGCGTTCTCCAGCATTCCCGAAAGAACCTCACTAAATGAAATGCTATCATGACAAATGCATTTCCTTTCCCTCCTCACAAGGGGTTCTCTCCAAATGCGCTGAACAAGAACCCAATCACGGTCATAGCTATCAAAGTTCCACCTGGGGAGCCGGGGAGCTAAACGGATTACGTGCTGACTTTTCACCTACGAGGCCGCGTTTAGATTCCCGCCCTGACGCGTGTGACTGAAAATCATTCTGATCAGCCGAGCGAGAAAGGGCTGGGGAGAAATGAGTCTGGTGGTCGCAGCTCAGTACCTTTCAGGCGGTGCTTCCAAATCACAAAACCTCACACCGACACATGAACCGAGCATCGACCCCAAGGGGTTAAACAAGATTGGCTTGGAACAAATGAGGTGAGTTAACAGTGTGATCAATTTGATATTCACTCTACAGAAGTGATAACACGTGAAATCGGGGATATAAGCGTTTGAGCGTTGGGCTGGATGTGTTCTGTTTTGTGTGTATGTAAGTGTTGTATTTGTGTGTCGTACAGTGCTAGAAGTGAGTATCCGGATGGACAGCAGCATGCCCTGTGTTAGACAAAAGATGATCTGGGAGCAAATTCTGGCACTCCTTACTGGCAGATTGTCCTTCACCAGTCGGGGAGTGTACCTGAAGGAGAACGTACTACTCAACAGCCAAACAAAAGCAATAACAAGGTAATTTTTGTAGATTAAAAGGATTAGCTGCATCTGTTTGCTTTTCAGCATCGAGTTGCACTTGCCAATGTGTTGTGTCATAAAGGATTGACTATTTTGTTAAGCAGTAGCTTACGGCAAAAAGCCACATGCATATTTGGGGCCCGATTCATGGAATTATTTGCGCAGAAAATCAGGGATTTGCTTGCCATTCTGCATGCGAAACCCCATTCCTCAATTCATGGAATCAACTGCGTGACACTTTTTCGTAACTTGCGGGGCCTTCGCGCAGGCTCGGTACATCTCTGCAGAGATCGAGTGCCTTTGATCATGACAACATGCTAGAACATAGCCTGCGCAGAGAGAGAGTAGGGGGCGGAACTCGGAAAAAGAGGTAGAACAAGGGAAAAAGTGGGTGTTACGAGGGACGGGCCACAGGCAGGGCACGACCACAAATGCGCACGACGAAGCATATTCATGATGTGACCGTGCAACCTCTCTCCTGCGAAATGCCCATGGAAATCCCTCCATCTCTCTGCCACCCGGAGGCAGGCGTAACAACACTTTAGCATAGGAATAGCAGCACAGAGGTGGGTTTGCATTTGGAATTTAGGGGTGTGTGTAAGCAGCTGGGGATCCAATCGGACTTAGGGGTACTCAGTTTAGTGTGGTTCAGGAACGGTTTACGGTGGTTAACACGCAGATTTTCTGAGTTTCTCCCGAGTTATGATACATCGTACGCATGTTGTCGGGGTGCTGATAACAATTACGGGGGACCCTGCGCAGTGTCCATTAGATGCAGGGCTGCTTGCGGGGGACCCCACGCACTGTTTGAAGGCTGCATGTATTTGTGCCCGGGGGAGCACGTAAAGGTAGCTGTTCTGGCTGTTTTTCCTTCACATGGTGGAGTGTCAGGTGGTGGGGGCGTCTTCTGGCCGAAACGTACCTTTATGGTTACTTTGCGCAGGAAATTCCATGAATATGCAGGGTACGCATTTTTGATTCTGTGCTCAGGTTTGCGCAGTGCCTGTTCTCGGCCTGCAGCCTTTACGGGAAGAATTCACACTTTTCCATGAATATGGCCCTTAGTCTGCATTTGATTCAGAACCCAGTGGCAGCCTCGTGTTTCACTAAATGAACATTCAACATATTACACCTGCCCTTCGAGACTGCATTGACTGCTTTTGGATAGTACGACCCTCTTTAAAGCAGCAAGGATTTCACTTGACAGCAGGGAGGCTAAACTAGCGATCAGATTGGTAAATGATGCAATAGTTTGGCTAGGGTCTCTTGGTAACAATAAGCACTTATACAGATACCATTTACCATTATGCCGGTAAGATAGCTCAGCGGGTTGAGCGCTCGCTGCTGCGATCTGAGCGTGATCTGCAGGTCGCAAGTCCGAATCCCGGCAAGGCCAACCCAGCCTTTCATCCTTCCGAGGTCGATAAATGAGTACCAATTTCGGTTGGGTGATATTGTATCTAAATAGGTGCTTTGTAAAGCGCTTTGGATTAAGGCGCTATATAAAATGACACATCATTATCATTTAAGATGAAAGAGGGAAGGTGACCATTTGAGTGCTCGCCTGGTCCTTACTACTAGTCTAGAGGTGTGATCTAGTTTCCCCATGCTACATATGCGAGTTGCATCTATTCCAAGGTCAAGCAACAGAACTACGGGGTTGTGGTCACTTTCAGGCCGATCCACCACTCTCATGTCTTTAACAGAAGACCAGTCTCCTAATTGAATCATACAGTAACCAATGGTGCCTCTTTTCCGTGAGCCACCCTTGTATGTTGGCCTCCCTGGGATGTCTGGGGCTACTCACCCAATGAGTGTTCTTAGCCCCCTCTCATGAAGGTAGACCAAGAAGTTCATCCCCCAGTCATCCCTCCTGGGATCTGACTTCAAACTGCACAGGATGTTAAACGCAGCATCCTCTTTCTCATCAAAGGGATCCTGATCACTGTACAAGCCTGTCTTCAAGTTAAACTCTCCCCCAATCGGTATTTATTTCATCCTTCCAATTCTCTAAGAGTTCATCTAATCAACAGCCTCAAATTATCTAGGGATTTGCAATCAGTGAGACTCCTCATTGCATTGTAAATATGTACTAAAATAAGGCTGTGGTGGCATGTAAAGTCAGTGTTCAGGAGTGTCTCTATGGATTGAATATCTCAATTCATAAAAATTCCAGTAATAAGACCCCCATGTTAGGACCCCTTGCAGCTCTTTTTTGCACTGGAAAACACACATATGAAGCGGTCTAGAGACCTGCTGTATTCCAACTAGCAGTGAGGAGAACTAGTCGACTCTCGGGGTGAGGGCCATCCACGTGCCATTAGTAGCAATGAGAACGACAATCGTTGTTGCCCATATTGGTGAGGATCTCAAACCTATTTGAACATGAATCCCCTGTGTTGGTACAAGAGGGTCCATTTTCAGGGCATGGGGATGACGGTTGTATCGCAGAACTCTTGTTTATCATGTTACCTGCCTCAGACTCCATGGCCAGCTCGACCAGGCCGGCACTGCGAAGATCCAAATATGACATGGGGTTATGATCTCTGTGGGGAGACCTCATAGGCCCATTCCTACTGCAGTCATTCGCCAGAAGTACCAATCCTTGTTGGACATGGGAGTAATGTCTCACCCTCTCTATTTGACTTGAAGCCTCGTCTGTCCGCGTGTGGATTTTAGAAGAACCTGAGTGGGACAGCCTTTAGAAAGGAGCAGGTTCTGGGGTCATGGTTCAAGGATTTTAAAATACCTTCTGCAAATAGAGGTGAACTATAAGTGATTACCACACAGTCTCCTCCAGATGTTTTAAGCCCTCTGCCCACCCATGCCACTCTTCTAGCCATTAGTATGTTTCGGCCAGGCTCCCAGTGAGCACCAGTCATAGGGGTTCATTATGACCCTGGCGGTAGCCGTGCCAGTAAAACCGGCGGGGCTGCCGCCAGAGTCATCTTTTTACCGGCACCCAGTTTAGGGGACTTACCGGGGCATTCCAGCCCCGCTGGATCTGGTAAATCCCTGAAGCCGGGTACCAGTAAAAACTGCTCCCCATTCCCTTTGAGCCCAATTGGGCTCAATGGGAATGGGGAGACTGGATGCACCGGCACCATTGATGAATGGTGCTGGTGCATCCGGCGAGTTCTGATCGTGGGTGCCGGTCCTCCCGCTAGGTCATACCTGGCGGGCGGGAAGGCACCCGCGATCAGAACTCGTAGTTTGCCGGTCTGGTATCAATGGTGCCGGTAGCTTACCAGCACAGTTACAACCGGACCGGCAAACTTATAATGAGGCCCATAGTGTTGATGTAATGGGTCACTGCCGATAAGCGAATTGGTTCCTTCTGGCTGGTCCTATCTGAGTGGCTGCATCCCAATGTATACCGCCACTAATGGGGTATCTCTGGGCGGCAAATGTAAATGTGTGTCCAGGGAGAGTTGGGAAGTAGACAATGGACTTCTCCTACGGAGATGATTAGACAGTCTTGCAGAAGTTGCAACTTCCCCACAATTCACAATTCTCTGGGTGTCGCCCATCGGGCCTCCCACTTCCTCTCCACTTATTGGTGTTGCTGTTCTCTTAGAGAGGGTATTCTTCTTAGGAGCAGACATTAACTGAGAACCTGCTCTATGCACAACGGAATTTGGTGGAAGGAGACGGACGGGTGGACACTGGTATTAAATGAAAGTACTTATTTTGGTGTTTTGAGATTCTACCAAGGCTTCTAATTTTACACATGTATGCACCAAATCTAGTTACGTCAGCCTGAAGTATTTTCACCACTCCACTAGTTTTGTTAAGGGCCAATTTCAGTATGTCAATGACCTCTTCATAAAGTACAGTTGATTTGCAGTTGGCATTAGGTATTGGCTGGGGAGTATGTTCCTCGGGTATACGACATACAGAGGCAGCTAGATGCTCCAATGAATGCAGCTGCTCCTGGGCTGGAACTTGAGATGGGGGCTCGCCTCTCTTGGATTCCTAGGATATCTGAAGAAATAAACCCTCTGAGAGAGATGGTGCACCCGCAGAGCCAAACTCCTCATTTTTCCAGAGTTTTCAGGGATGGCGGGCGTTCTTTCCACGCAACCTGCAGATGACTCTATCATCTGTTCTGGTGGCTTTGGAAATACGACCACCCTATCCCCATGCCCTCCACAGCCACTAAAAAGGAAAATCCTCGGTTTAATTTAACTCCAGAAGTCAGGCTCGCAAAGCTCCAGAAGTACCTGATGATGTGAGAGTGAAACCACAGAAACCAGCAGGTTTTGGCCACCGTGCTGATTTGGTGATCAGGGGCCGGGCTCAATGTAGAAGGTGTATTTCATACCCCCCTGCCAAGTTGGCCTCCCACTAACAGTATCATGGTGATTCGGGGCATCGACATCGATCTGATCAGCCAGAGTTGTGACATTGGTTCTAAGCACGATAAGAGGCCCAGATGCTTTGGGAGTGCCTATTCTGTGCCTCTTTGCGATCCTCCTGGTCGTCAGGGAGGGGGTGGGCCCATTTGGGGCATTCCGTTTCCCCATTGATCAAAACCCCTGGATGCTTCAACAATAGGCACATGGTGGCTTGGGCTTGGGAGGGTGAAGCCCTCACAATTTGTGGCAGCAGACATCACTCTGCTGTATGGCCCAGCCTGGGCTCAGAAGGCAAGAAGCTGTCACATTTGTCACCCAGGAGAGCAGTGTATTTACTTACTTATAAACTTATTTTTGAACTTTAAAAGTAAGTGAATACACTTCTCTCCGAAGTGAGAAAATGCCTGCCCAGTGGATGGTATCAGCAGAGCCCTTACGTTTAAGTTAAAGTTTTAACTGCTGGCTTCAACCTTTAGTTGGCCCCGTGCCCCCAATGATTAGCGATCTTTTCTTTAACAAAATAGCCTTAAAGATGCAGAGGCGTAGACAGGGTAGGCCCTGAGAGGTCCAGAGAGAAGCAGGTGGGAAAAAGCGGTTCTGTTAGTGTGTATTTGTGTATTATATGCATGTATGCATGTGAGGGTGTGTGTACGTGCGTGTATGTATGTTTATATACGAGGGGGTGTCTGTAAGCGCATGCACATGAATGAATGCAGTGCACATGGTCTACATGGGTGCACGTGTGCATGTGAATGAGAATTCAGTGTGAATGTTCTGGGTGCTGGTGTGAATGACAGAAGCTGTATGGGTGTGTCTATGCTCATTAGAGCATTCACATTTTTTTCCAGGAGCATTGCATTTTTTACTAGCATGTTTGGGCAAAACAAAGCCAACGTAAGTGTAAGTATGTGAAGGAGGGGTTCTAGTGGGGGGAGGGTACTGCAATGGGGTTGGCTAGGTCCTACTGTGGCATTGAGTTTTGTACTAATTTTAAGCTTGGTCAGTGTTCTTACATGGAGAAGGGCATGTTTCCTTAATGTGTCATGGCTACTGGTGTTAAGGTCAAAGTCAACACAAGTGTTCTGACATAGGAAGGATGTGGGGATGGGGGCATTTGTGCTGCCCACAAGGCAATGTTTTCTTACTGCTGCATGACCTTTTTTACTAGCATTAGGGGGAAAATACAACATGAGTGTTCTTATATGGGGGATTTGTGTAATGATAATGATTTGTTGTTTGTATAGCTCTTTCGCAAAGCACTGTACAGAGAACACATTTATATAAAATGATCACCCAACCGAAGTTGGCACTCATTTGTTGACCTCAGAAGGATGAAAGGCTGAGTTGGCCTTTAAACGTGCGACCTGCAGATCACACTGATGGCAGCAGTGAAGGTTCAGCCTGCTGAGCTATCCTATCAGCTAGCCAGCGAGGGCATGTTTTCTTACTGTGGCATGCCATTTTCTTTCTAACTGACATTCTTACAAAGCCGGAGCATGTTCTTACGTGAGGATACGGCATACATTGGCAGAGCCAGCATGAACATGTTTTGTTATAGTATATTACTGGCATTATGGGCAAAGCAAACATGAGAATTTCCTTATGTGGGAATACTGGCATACACAGGTGCACCAGAATGGATATGTTTGGACACAATCAGTATGAAAAAATGTTTTACACTTAGAGATGACAGACATAAAGTGGGCAAAGGCATTAGGAAAATGTATTTGGAAATGCTCCTGTGCATTGTTGAGGACTTGGCAACTAATGGACTTTTTATTCTCTTACCCTACAAAACCGATTGTAAAATGTGTGACCTTTTACTTAATGTATCACAAAAAGTGTACTGTAAAAGTCACCATTTTAACCCCTTATTTAAACATTTCTCTCTGGGAGAAAACCCTATCCGAACCCAACTTGGTTGCTTCGTTCTCCCACGCTTTGTTCGGTAGCTCCAACAGATTCGGTTGCGGGCAGAACAAGCCCATTTCCCTCTTGGTGCTCCCCTTAGGATGAGTCCTACTACATTAGCTCCAGGCCCCACTTGTTACACAATCCTGGTTACGCATCTGGTGAGTTGGGGTGAAAGATGCATCTAATGGGCCAAAGGAGGTCTGAACCAAAGGGAAAATTGTTGCTGTGTGAGAGGATTTGGACTGGGTTAATTTATTTTGGTAACCACTCTATGTCAAACCTCTATCTTCCCAAAATGTAATTAAAATATTTTCTATTTTATTAAAATCAATCGCATTCAAACCTATTGACAAGAAGAAAGAATCAACACAGAGAAGAGAATTCTAAATTATTCTGTATTCAATTTAGTGAGCTAATAGATGAACATATGTGTAACTGGAAAACAATAACAGTAAACCAAAAGCAAAATCAGACATTTAGAAAAAAACATTTACATACAGCTAATGTGTATTGATACAAAATTCATGAATTGATTCAGAAACAAACAAACCTAAACATGTATTATTCAAAGAATCATCATGAAACATTGGCCCAAAAAAAGAAACACAAGAAGGAAAGGAAGAAGACAGGAGGACAGACAGATGAGAAAAACAGAGATTGGCAATAATGTAAACCAAAAAAAGACCTAGAATTAGGTAACATTAAGGGAGGTGGAGGGGGGCAGGAGCATTCAATCCTTGCCGCCTAGTAAAAAACATTTGGACTAGACAAAACACTTGGACTAGACACTTATTGTGTGGCTCATATTCATGATTGTCACTTATCAACCGTGCATCTCGGGGACAACGCTGCTTAGCTTAGTGTCTTAACTTTTTAGCATGCCCTGGCTCCAGGTTCCCACCTGGCTAGCCCCTTCCTCCTCCTTTACAGCCTTCCAGACCTTGCCTTGGCTTAGGTTAACAGAATCCTTTGCCCCCTGCCTGTCTGACCTCTCCTCCGCTGGGTTCCAAAACCCGGAACCGGCAGTTCTCAGCAACTCACTCCATCCACCTCAAGGCAGCCTTAAGGGACCAGGGAACATAGTTCCGCAGCCGGGAGGGAAGCAGAGGCAGAGCAGACAACAAGCCCTAGGATGGGACCTGACAACAGGGACAACGTGGTGTGTCAAGCTGCATTGCACAACGGGTTGCAACTGCTTCTGACAACCCACCAGGGTTGCGTCTGTTATCGACACAACAATGGCCAACCTCATAGCTGTATAGCCGTGAACATTTTAAACACACCTTTTGATGAGTAGAGGGAAACATAACAGATAGCACAGGGGACACATACAAGACAAAGCCACTAATAAGGAAAAGACAAGAGGGACAGCAGTTGGGGAATTTAGGGGGGGTCCAAAGTGGAGTGTGGGGAAGGACTGGAACAGCTCACTAAAATATAATATGAATAGATCTCTGAAAGTCTTCCAAATTACCTTGTATTTCTCCTCACAACCACTTCTTTGGTGGGTTGATTTTTTCTGGCAGAAAGCGAGATAAGATTCTCCAACCAGTAGCCATAGAAGGGTTTTCTGTACACCCTCCACACTTTCAATAGCTCCCTCTTTGCAGAAAACAGTGCCATGAGCAGTTACTGCCCCGCCCCAGGAAGGAAGGGACAAGTCTCATTGGAGTCCCCCAGAGAAGATGACAAAAAGAGATTTTTCAGGAGTCGACAGTCAACAATTAATTCCTCACTGAGCCACACATCCACCCAAAATCCAACAGGTTTATCAGCTTTATAACATATGCTGCATTGTAATCAAGTAGGTTGATTAATCAGAACATAATCTGTAATCATAAATTGGTTTATTGAGGCCATGTGTTGAATTTAAGTGTGCAGCCAACATGTGTTTCGACCAAAGGTCATCCTCAAGGCAATAATTAATGATCTCAAATAATCCAAAAATGTCCTATGAGCAGGTTCTTTCTTCCCTTATATAGATACGAATGGATACAAATAGTTTCCGACCCTCAGTATTTCTATACAGATGCCTGGTGCTTCTTCTAAAATGGTCACCTGTAATCAACTATGCATCATATTATAAAGAAACAACAAAAGGTGCTGGGTAGACATTGGAGCCACTGTTGTAAAATTCTGTCATGATGACATGTCATTAAATTGAATTAATGACAGGCCTACCTTCTAAGGGGCAAAGCACAGGGAAAGGGTATTGCCATGGTGTTATGTTTTGTTAATAAGCTTTTATATTGCAATGTTCACAACTACAGCTGTCTTAAGGTGTCATGTTTTATGTGAAGAGTGGGTGCCCTCACCCAAGTGCTGTATAAAGGGCTCATCAGGGTGCAGCAGAAGCCACTGGAGAAGGTCGATCTTCATTATTACTCTTTTACTTTGTGTGCTCTTATGACCCTAAATAGATTGTAATGGCCTGCAATTAAAGCAAAAAAGATAAAAATAATAATATGATCAGTTGTGCAAACCTCTGCTCAATGTCTTTTTTTATAGGTTCACTCCCATGTCCATAAATGGTTATATGAACAGCTATCCAAAATATCTGTTTTCAAAAGTAATCTCTCTGTAGCTGCAAAGATTTCCTTTTTTTAAATGCATAATGTTTATATTGTCAATGTAAACTGTAATGACCTGGAATAAAAACAAAAGATGTAAATTAAGGGGTCCATTACATGGAGCATGAAGGGGAGTAACAATGGGTGCTGGGCTCAACCCACCTCGTCATTCCTCTGCTTTTGCTTTCTCATACGTCCAAACCTCATGTCATGCATGATGGGTTGCTGTCGTGTGGTGCCTCAAGGCTGGGTGTCCTACCGGCTGTTTTTTCTTTCTTTCGCACATTCCACTCTGATACTGACTGGGGTTGAAAGGATGAAGGCAAGCATAACCAGTAAGTACAACAACAGGTTTATTAGCCTTCAAGTATTACAGTTTAAGACCAGCAATACATCCACCAATATACAGGTCTCTGGATGTCAACTGACACTCCCCTGAACCATAACATTCCAGTGCTCTGGAAACCCGCAAACTCCATCCCCTGATCCACATTCCACAGGAGACTGCATCATAACACATCTCCCTCTTTTGCACAATATCACGGCTGGAAGAAACTAGATCTTGTCTCGACACTAAGTACACACGGAACAACACACATAGACATAATCCACCTACTGCAATGGGTGGATTTGGACATTTTCTAACACTATAACTATGTACACAACACAGAAGAAACAGTGTACATACATACATATGGAATAGAACCTAACATCATCAACTTTGGAAGAACTTAGAGCTGCTCCGAGCAGAGTTACTACTTAGGTTTGCTACCACTCATGGACTTGTCATCGATTTGATCCTCGCTATCCTTGCCAGGTTCCACACCTGGCACCCCACCACTCTCACAGCCCCTCTCAAAACTTCCATAAACTGAACAGGATTGGAATACAATGTATCCCCCTTATTTCTCACAACACCTTTCTTGACATGCACCCAATCGCCCGCCGCTATTTCCAAACCTTTCCTCCCTGACTTCTCATTTGTCTTCCTCACCAATTCACCTTTCTTTTTCTCCATCCTTTCCCTTACTTCTTTCACCACATCATCAGATTCCTCTACCCTACCTAGCCAAGGAGCTGAAACTCTGGTACTGGGTTTCCTTCCCCTCATGAGTTCAAATGAACTCACTCCCGTGGATGCATGTGGTGCCAATCCCAATGCATATATTCTATCTTTCACGGCCACCTTCTTGCCCCTTCCACATGCTCCAGCCATTTGCACAGCCTCCATTACACATCGATTTACCCTTTCCACCATTCCATTTGTCTGCGGCTGATACATAGCAGTCCTCTTGTGTTTCACTCCACACTACCTAATATACTCCTGGAACCCCCCTCCCCCAACGAAATGCCTACCATTATTGGTCAAAATGGAATCAGGTAAACCTTCCCTTTCGAAAACATCCTCTATAAACTTAACCATCGCTTGAGCTGACACATCTCACACAACTTGGAACTCTGTCCACCGTGAAAATAAATCCACCATCACAATGATAAATCATCCACAGCCATACCCACATCAACAACCTAACACATTCAAAGCAATTTTACACCACACCCTCTGCAGAGTGTCTACTTTCACAACTGGTTACATTTGCGCCACAGCATTTTTTCCCAACAGATTGCACCGTATACCTCTCCCCAACATGTTCTCTAAATTCCGATCAAGCCCAGGCCACCAATACTCAATTCTCAAAACCGCCTTGGTTTTTGACACACTTACGTGTCCTTCATGAAAAATGTCAACCAGCCTCCCCCTCAAACCCGGAGCACAACTGCCCTGTCCCAGCTGTACAAAATATCCCTCTTCACACATAATTCCATCCTCACTTCCCACAAACTCCTCTCCTCCCCACACAGTAACCTCTTCTCCGGGCATCCAACCCATACAAATATCATAACACTGACAAAAACCTCCTCCTCCCTAAACACCCTCAATCTTTCCTCACGCAAAATAACTCCATTGTGGGTAACAAACACAGTATCGGTAATCACCTCCTCCACGTGGTGATCATCATCCTCACCACCACTCTCACTCAGTCTCGAAACATGGTCTGCTAAAACATTTTCTTTACCAGGAATTATTTCCATGATAAATGTGTGTCCTTACATCCTGGCCACCCAACATGTCACTATCCTTGACAGCTTCTCTGGTCCCTTCTTTTAAAAAATGACCATCAACAGCCTATGGTCTGTCCTGATGACACATTCTGCACCCCACACAACATTCTGAAATTTTTCTACACCCCAGTTGCAAGCTATGGCCTCTTTATCCAACACAAGAGTCATTATTTTCCGCTCCTCTCAACATCCTCGAGACACGTGTCACAATCACTTCTTGACCACTCTCCTCAACCTGAGTTAAAAGTGCCCCAATCCCTAAATCGCTGACATCAACTCCAATAATACTTCTCCTCCTGGTATCAAACATGGCCAATGTCTCGCCATGTTAATCTCTTCTTTCATCCCTTGAAATTCCCTCTCACATTCTCCATCCGAGACAAACTCAGCACCTTTCTTGAGTAAACTCCTCATCTTGACAATCTTATCTGAGAAATTGCACACACATTTTTGATAAAACTCGATCCTCCTGAGAAAAGATATCCATTCCCCTTTCCCTTCAGGTGACTTTATCTTCTTGATCCCACTTACTAAGTCCCTTTTTGGCCTCAACCCCTCACTGGATATTTCATGACCCAGGTACTCAACCATCTCCTTACCAAAAACACACTTTTCCGCCTTCAAGGTAATGCCTCTCTGCTCCAGAATCGCTATAACCTTCCTTACATTCTTTTCATGCTTTTCCAAACTCTCTCCACATACCAGTATATAATATTGAAAGTAATGGACACCAGGTAGACCCCTCAATAGTCTGTCCATCACTTTTTGAAATACTGATGAGGCTTAAACAAGACTATAGGGCATCCTGCAGAATTGAAATATGCCCTCATGCGTGATGAAACTAGTGAGTTATTTTGATTGATCATCTAATTTTATCTGATGCTGTGCAGATGCCATATCCAACTTTGAGAAAAAAACGTTGCCTTCCCTATCATTGCCAGCATCTCCGTCAAATTGGGGAGAGGGTGTATCTCTGCAACAACGCACTTCTTCAATTCTCATAGATCCACAAAGAATCTTAACTCTCTGCTGCTCTTCTTCACCACCACAAGGGGAAGACCCACTCGACACTCCCTGCAGGTTCTATTATCACAGCATCCTTCAGCTTTCTCTACTCATCTTTCACACCGTCCCTCAACACCATTGTTACAGGACGCAATTTTGCGGCCACAGGGCTACTCCCCTCCCTGAGAGCAATTTTATGCACTATACCTTTCACACATCCCATGTCCTTTGAAAATACCTTGTGATTCCTGTCGACCACACTAGCTTTCTCACTCAAATGCAATACCTGCTCTTCCGTGTTGGAATCAAGTCTTATCCTCAGACCCTTCTGCTCTCTCCATCCCAAAAATGTTTCACCACTTTTGGTAACATATACCTTCCCCTGAGTTTCCCTCCCTTTCAACTGTAGATGGGCAATAAAACATCCAATGACATCAATCCTTCCGAGATTGTACCCACTGGGTCCTTTATCCGATGGCAACAACTCGCTCACACTTCCTCCCACCGCGTTCTTGTACACTTCACACAACATTAACGATAATTTTTCACCTGAATCCGCCATCACCCTCACAGGTTTCCTATTCACATTAACTTCAGCATATGGGCTATCGCACACGTCATCCCCACTACACATAACCATATTCACTGTCACTTCCTCAATTTGTTCATCCTCTTCACCTGAGGACTGATGTGTTTCTTCATTTACATACAATACCTTTCAACTGAGGGGCCCGGTACACCTGACATTGCCATTGCCGGGTCTCAACACAGAATTTCCTCAGGAAAACAGCTAGGATATTGCAACTGATCCTCCTATGAGGTTGTTGTGGCCCTTCGCCTTTTTTTTTGTTGACAGAATGTAGTCAACCTTTCTTTAATTGCACCAGTTATTCATTTGCCTGTTTAGATATTGTAATTCTGCACTTTTCAACCGTGGAGTCACTGCCCAGATGGTCTCTTCTGTTGTGCATGCTGTTTTTCCGTCTTTTAGTGCTCACACATCAATGTCTAATGCTCCTTGACACTGTGCAGCCAATGCCCTATGCCTGGTGCCTGACTTCCCAGTTGTATGAGGAAGTGTGCACACAATGAATGGAGGAGCTGAAAGGTAATGGAGGTAGGGAGCGAGGAGCACAGGTGGCAGAGTAGCCACTGTAGAGAAGGACGCAAGTCACTGAAGATCAGGAGCGAGAGTAGCGGAGGAGCCGCGTTAGAAAGGTCGAGTAGTCGCTGCTCATGGTAGGAATTACCAGTTCTGCACTGCTTACAAATGATCATGAAATTATACACCCAACAATAATTGCTGGAAGAATAGCAGGGAAGCAGAAGTTCTGTGCTAGGGGGAAGAGGAAAAAAGGAAAAGAGAGGACGGGCTGGAGAAAAGGAAATCGTGAGATGCACGGAAGGAAACAGAGCCGTGGGAAGGAACGGCCTAGAGATAGAGGGAAAGCAGGTAAAGTAAATACCGGGTTCGGGTGGAGAAGGCAAAGCTATAACTTCAGAAAGGCAATATTCCGGGGGTAGGAACTCAGCAACCTGGACGAGCATCACATGAGGTGAGGCCGGCATCCAGAGGGCAGAGCCATGTGGTGGAGGCCCACTGCCTGCAAGAGGGTGCTGGTGCAGCACCAAAGCATGCGCTGCAAGCAGGAGTCTGGTGGTATTGACAGGCACACATCCCTCGTCTTCTTCTTGTTGTTGATAGATTGCTTCTTTGCATGAGGCCGAGAGTAACAGCAAACATTTTCCAATTTTCAATTCCTTCTCCACTATATCTGAATCTGATTTACTTAAATTGATGGAATCCCACCGTCCCTCTGGTTTTCCCTTTGAGGTTTGCCCAGCAAAAATTCTTAAATAAGTAAGATCTTGTGTAATCTCCGCTCTGGCTCATGTAGATGGGAAGTTCCCTCAGCTCTGCAGAGCATGCTTAAAGAGGGCCCGCAAAAGCTGTCTTGTTCTGTAGATTCGAAATGCTTAAAATGGATCCAAGGTGAGCGCATGTCAGGCGAGCTCCACCTCTTCCTGGACTAATAAAGCGTGTAACGCCCAGTGCCCACTGGCTGGGTTTTTAAATATATGTGTTGTGTGTTTAACACCCTGTGGCCCATTACCTAATCAGAATACATTCACAAATGTACCCAATGTAAAGTCATGTTGTCCCAACATTTTACCTTGGTATGGGATGTTGTGACGTAAGCTCCTCCAGATCCCATGCAGGATCACGGGCTGTGCACACGTAGCACACACCATGTGATGCTGTCAATAAAAGGGGCGTACAGCTTCCTGTGCGCCAGTCAATACCACCGGACTCCTGCCTGTACCGTATTCGTTGGTGCTGCATCAGTGCCGCTCGGCAGAGCTGAGGGTATGTCCCGTCTACATGAATCAACAAAACAGCAAAGCTATCTTGCATTTTACGCCTCATCTCACTAACTTCACCCATCCCCCTCTCTTTCCTATCATCCAGAGCACCTGGATACCATGCAAATGGCAGGGGTTAACTTTATCAATCCCAGTAACATAGCATTCTGCTATAAGTGAAAGGTGTATATCAAGATTATATGCCTAGCTGGTGAAAGTTCCCAATATTCATGGAAACTCTGAAAGTATAGAGAGGACACAGGAATAAACATCTTTGTCCAGTGCACAATCTTGCCAAGAGAAAGTCCACACACCCTACTCCTACTAGAGACTTACGTAAAGGGCAAAGACAGCTGTGCACTGTAGTTTGAAGAAGGACTTCACATACAAATGCCAATTTCTATTAGAAATAGAAGTTTAATCCAACGTCTTCGCTTACGTTGTATGTGTATGCCTGTGCATTTTTTCACCGCTAATTTTTCTCCAAAGTTGACACTGGTGAAGTCAATTAACTGCAAAATGTCTGGTTGAATATCAAAATGAGTAAAACAGAAGCACACAAAGATCCTGACCATGCATATTCATGAATGTTGCGCAAGTTCAGAGAATCTAAATGAGTTGCCACCAGGTGACACAAATGCATCCCAATGTAGTGCAACGATTGCATTGATGACCTTATTTCATTCATTAAAGAGATGACCGTGAAAAGGAATCAAGTGATGAACTTGCCTATGCTCCTCAGAGAAATAGCAATGATTCTAAAGTCAGAAGACTATGCTTGATCAGAGTGGCTTCAATTATTACATGTTTACTTATCTGAAGCATGTCTTCAAAAGTGAAGGTATTAACAATCGGTGTGAATGACTAATGTGCTTGGACCCTGAAATGAATTCATTTTTAAGAAAGTAATGCATAGCCCAGTTACCAACTATTCCTGCGATGCGTTGAATCTTCAATGATGGCACTCTACCTTGAACAAAGTGCCTTGATTTTAACTGTGCTTTCCTACTATTTTTTTCAGTACATGGTTTAACCTCATTGATGATTTCACCAATTACTATGCTACCTGCGCGGCCCACAAGTTCTGAGAAGCACAGTCATTGCGAGATTTTGTGGTGGCAAGGGTAGGATCATTAATCAAGATCCTGGTGATTCCATGAGGGATATCATGTATGATGTCCTTGTTATGCAATATAATGTCCCATTGATGGTGTTTTAAGATGAACTATGCGACACAATGATAAGCCACAAGGCGTTTGTAGATGTCACCAGTATCCAGGAGATTATATCATTGGGTCACAATTCCTAGAAACAAAGATAGACACCGAAGAAAAGGGAACGGAAATGCAGAAAGAAAAGGAAGAAGAAAAAAGGGAAGGAAGAAAGAAAGGAAGATGTAAGGAAAGGGAGAAAAGGAAACAATAATGCAATGAAGAGAAGGCAAGTGGAGATTGGAAAGTCTGGCCCCCGCCTATGCATGTCCTACTGTATCATGAGGCCCAGGGCGAACTAGGCCAGTTGTTGCTGAATGGGCCTGTCACATGCGATGAATGGCTGTGCAATGTCACACACAATTCATAAATGGCAAGTCCATACAGCTGCTGCTATGTCCTGCAAGTGAATAGTCATCCCCACCACTCGGACATTTGGGGGTTCTGAACATTTTGAGGCTTTGACAACTCTTTTGTTTTCTTTTTTTTCTTCTCCCTGGTAATTCGATCTGGCCCTTTTCTTAGATGTTAGGGATTTATTTGATTTCAGAACCCAAAAGATCATGTGTGTTTTAATGTGTGTTGCTACATTTAATTATGCCCCTCTCAAATGAGTCAATGTGAATTTCTACTCCCTAGCAAATGCAACATGTTTGTCATGCTCAAGACACTCAATCTGACTGCTCTATCATGCAATGTAACCAGCCTTCTTATTAACATTCTGTTTCCTCACCATAGGTCCTCACCACAAAATCATGTGTGTGCCTGACACTCAACTAGCCACTGTGATTCGTTTACTCCCTTATCACAAAACGTTAAGAATCACAGCCAAGGCAGAAATTCTGATGGTCTGCTCATTCACCCGAAACTCATCTGCCTTAAAACTCATTTTCGTTCCCTTGATGTAATCAGTCTCCTCTCAAGCCAGCCACTGTGATTGTTCCTGCTTCACAAATAAATCATGCATCTTATCACATCATGAGGTCTGTGTTTCTGCTTTATTGGTTCAAACTTTGAGGTGTGTGTGTAAGAGACAGAGGGAAATTCAAACTTGCCACAGTGATGTTGTTTTCCATCAATACACTTTTGCTGTACATCATTCTCAAGCCAATTTCTAGGTATGCGCAAACTATCATGTAAGTGATATGTGAATATTGGTTTAGGGTCAAAGGTTTGAATACAAAGGTTCGAATATCAGTACATTCGAGTCAAAAGGACCGGACAAAAAAAGACAGAATGCACTTTTTTTTGCCCCCCCCCCCCCAAACACCTGTTTATTTGGCCAAAAAACAATGTTTTTACCTATAACAAAACCAAAAAAAAAAAAGGATTCAGTCTTTTTTTTCGGTCCTTTTGACTCGAATGTATTGCTTTCGATCCTTTTGTTTCCGAATTAATGACTGGACACTGTGAATATTTGCACAGGTCTTCTCGTCAAAGGTTTGGTGGCCCACAAATATTCAGAGGGGCTCAGGGATATAGACACGCGTCTTCAAACTACAGTGGTTCTCTCCCTGTTGCCTCCCCACATTAGAAAACCCCAAAATCCCTTCCACTCACCCCAATTTACCTGCAGGACCGTGACAAATTGGTACACATGTACCCGTGGAAACCACCAACTGACAATTGTACACAAATAACACTGTGGGAGTTGCCCCGTTGAAGGGGAATTTCAAATGCAGCAACTGCTCAGTGTGCCGTTTGACTGGAAACATCAAAGAAATAGACCTGAAAGGCAGGAGGTGGCAACTAAATACATTCACTAATTGCAACTCAAAATGGGCAATTTATGGGATCAAGTGCCCCTGCGACCTTCTGTACATCGGTAAAACAAAAAGACCCGTAAAACAGCGGATATGTGAGCATAGATCGTGCGTGAAAAATATGGTTACCGACAAACCTCTGGTAGCTCACTTTAAATTGGCTAAACACACTCAAGAAGACATCTATTGGTTTATAATTCAAACAGTTGAAGCACACCCCAGAGAGGGTAATAGAGATCTGACCCTAAGAAAATTAGAACAGAAATGGATTTACGATCTCAATTCGGTAAAGGAAGGCATGAATATTGCCATTGAGTGGAGTTTGTTCATCCATTAAACCCTGGTACAGCACCACCTGCTTTTTGAGTGGGCACTGACAATAACACCACCCATGACCTTTTTAGGTTGACAAATAAACACAAACACAAGTATTGATGAGATGGGCGCACTCTGTAACATACAGCCACACCAATATGTATACAATGAAGATCGATAAGAGGTAATCCTCTTTGAAACACACTTTGGTAGCCGGGTCCCCCACCTTTATATTCATGTGTGTGGGGGCGCAACCAATATTTTTTATATATTCTATGTTGGCAGTAAGAATATCGAGAGCAAACCCTACACTCATATATTACCCAACCAGGTTTTCATAAACAATGGCACACACCATCTGTTGCAAGTAATGCAGCTTGATCAGTATCCTCACCCAAGATGGTGGACACACGTCTGTCACGTTGACGTCAGGCACGTGTGAGCATTTATACCAGCATCTAACTACAGTCATGTGATGCTCGGCGCAAGTAGAGACAACTCTACAAGACGCTGCTTTTGCCGGTAAACTGAAAGAAGCCAATCTCCCACATACGGCAATAGAACTCGTAAGAACCCATAGATTCTAAGACGGGTTGTTTTTATATATAGGAGACAACCCCCCAGACCGAATTGCAGTGATCACGCGCCACCGCCCAACGAAAAGGGTAGAGGCCCGTACTGCGGAAAGATCCAACTAAGCACAAATAACAACTACGCGGTTCAAGTATTTGTATAACACTGGTAAGTGGATTTTGACATGCCCACAATGTGCTCTTGAATACACGTTATGCAGAGCATTTAAATAGATGTTTTTGGGACATTTAGGTTGAACAAATTTGTTGAGAAGGCAGACAACATATCTTATAAGGGAGCTTCCTCTTTAATTAAAGATTACTATGCTTTCGGTTTGGCTGGCAGCAGGCTAACCCCCCCTCCCTTCCCTCTCCCTTTTTCCTCTTCTTTGAATTTGCCCAAATAAAGGGAGAAGAGAATTGGTTAAACATATATAATAAATGGATGGCGAATAGACCACCATATCATTACACCAAGTAATCAGGTGTTTAAACAACCTTTTTTTTTTTAAGGGAAACGTGAGTCTCTTTGAAAAGTGTTGGTGTGTCATGTTAAGTCATGCCCATATAATTTTTACATAAATAGGACAGACCGAAATCATATTTGTCCTTTACAATTGGAAGAGATGTCTCAGACCAACAGTGAATATTGAAAATGACGCGACTCCTCACGCGCAGTTAAGAATTTTAAGGTCAATCATGCCACAGCCTACACTTGAAACACGATGATAACAATAGGGTACCTGTAAATAACGAAGAACACATGTTTGTTTGGTTTTTAGACGGCCACGAAACCTGGAATGTTAAGTCATTCCAACACAACGAACCACAGTGGGCTAGTCAAAAATGAAATAGTGTCCCGAAGACAGGTCCGAAAGACACGTTACCTAGAACCATCCTTGCACGTGTGTTTGAAGACACCTGGACCTAGAAACACATCAAATGGTCAGCATGACTTCGCTGTTTTGAAAATAATTGAAAACAATCTTATGATGAAAAAATGAATGTCGAAACAAGTCAATGAAGGCTAGACATGTAAATATTTCACGTCCAAATACTAACCTCACTTGCACCTGCTAATAATTGTGTTGTGATATGCAAGTTTTTTCATTTGTGTGACTTATACTGAATTGTTTTCCTGGTTTTTATAAATTGCATTGTTTTATGTTTTGTATGAATTTGTATTAGATAATATTAAAATATGTTATTTTCCTATACCCTATGGTACCCTGGTCTATATTAGTTATGCAAGCTAGATTAGTGTTGTAACTGTGACTTTTGTGACGCCCTCGCATGTGAGGACGGGTAGCTGGTTTGTGGTACTTTTGTTGCTAGCATTTCCTAGGAGACAAAATGCCGTGCTCTGGGCCAGTCAGGGTAGGCACAAAAGAACAAGCCTCAAGCTGCATGTCTGGAACAACACAGGTGAAGAAGCCGGTGTCTGCTAGCCCCCAGGCATGCTCAAAGAGACTTCTACAGTAGCATGCAGATTAAGACTGGGCCAGGCCTGCACTGCAGCGCCACACAGGCTAAGTGAGAGGAGTGAATGGGTGTGAGAGAATGCCATCTGGTGTCCAGTGTGAAAGCCTAGCTTTTTGATTTGTGTTAATATAAATGGTGCAGGTCATTCTGTTTCTGAAAGGGAGGTCTTCGAATCAGAATCCCCTTTTGAAATGCTCCATGCCAAAATTATATTACAACAAGTCTTCTGAAAATCACAGTGCCAGCTTTGCTGTGCTCTGGCAAAGCTCACCTGTGCATTCATGGCTGCTACAGGGACACAAAGTCACTGCAGGCAGTGGTAGCAATTTAACTGCTGCTCCTCTGATCTAAATTATAATCATTGTCTGCCTTAAAGAGTCTGATGGCACATACATCTTTAAATATAAGCCAGGCCTGGTTGGGGCATGGTGGCTTCTAAGGACACATAATTATTAAGCACATCAATTTAATGTCACAGCAGTGTCAAATCTGTGACCATAGCTTACTATGACAGCACTAAAGTTTATTCGCACCTGGGGAAGTGAGCTAGGCAAACCAAGAGACTGAAACAGTGGACGAGAATACACAATCCCCACCCGCTGTTCCAGCCACCCGAGGCCCTTCCCTGAGTAGTGCTTTGTTTTTCCTTTTTTTTTCTCTAATATGGGGAGGCAACAGGGATCTTTCCCTGTTGCCTCCCCACATTAGAAAACCCCAATTTCGCTTCACCTCACCCCAACTTACCTGCAGGACCGGAGCCTTGATAAACTGTTTCAAAGTCAATAAAAGCTGTGTAAAGGGCCTCCTTTTTTAAGATTACATATTTGCTTAAATTAGCAAACAAAAGGAAGGCTTGATCAACCATAGCCCGGGATCCCCTACATCTTGCCTGTGCACCCACTATGATATCTTCTTTTTCAACCTATTCCTCTAAATGGTTCAACAGAATTTTGCTGTAGACCTTTCACAGGCCTAAGGAAATTGGTATATAGTTACCAGGGTACAAACTGTCACCCTTTTTTAAAAAAATAGGAACAATTTCTGCCTTTTTCTAGCCACAAGGCATACAGTTCATTTCATTGAACAAAAAATAGTCAGAAACAGGACCCACACTGTTGGTTTGGCCTTGAATCAATCAATAATGTGTTGGACCCTGGAGCCTTTCCCAATTTCTGGCCACACACTGCCATAGAGACATGAGGTCCGATTCATGGAAATGTGCACAGAAATCCCACAATGGCTGCACGCCCAGAAGGACACTGCATGAGCCTGCACGCAGAATAGAAAATGCACACCCTGCATATTCATTGAATTCACTGTACAAAGAAATCGTATTCGCAAGTCACGCCTGGAACGCACCTGACACGCCCACATACAAAGCAAAAACAGCCAGAACAGCTACCTTGGTGTGCTCCCCTGGGCACGGTTACATGCACCCTTCAAACAGTGCTGGGGGTCCCCTGCAAGCAGGGCTGCATCTTGGGGACACTGCACAGGGTCCCATGGAACTGTTGCCGGCACTTCGACAACATGCGTATGAAAAATTGTAACTCAGCAATTACTCAGGAAATCTGAGTGCAAACCCCCGTAAACCATTCCTGCACCCTGCTAAACTGCATAGGCGCACCCCTAAATTTGATTGGAAACCTGGCTGCTTGCACACACCCATAGTCTGACTTGCGATTTTACCGTCACACAGTAATTCCATGCGCGACTGCTTGTACGCCTGCCTTCGGGTGGTGCATAGCATAAAGGATTTGCATGGCCAATTTTCTGCTGAGAGGTTTCATGCTCTGAACCATGAATATGTCTCGTGCCAGGCAATTGTGGGTGTGCGATGGACTGACTGCGGGTTGTCCCTCGTAATGCCCACCTTTTTGCATGTTCTTCCCCAGTTTCTGTGTTCCACCCCCTACTCTGCCCTCTGCGCAGGCCTCGCCCACACTCTGCGTGGTGTCTCGCGCAAGGCGCTTAATGGCTCGCAGAGACGTGGTGAGCCTGCAAACTCCACGCAAGCCCTGGAAAATTACTATGCATTCAATTCCATGAATCGACAAATGCAGATTTGCATGCAGTTTGGTGCAAGTACCCTATTTTACGGCCAAATAATTCCATGAATCGGGGCCATGATGGTTAAAACTGCATCAGGTTTGAAAGAGACATCTTGTGAATTTCGATTATGACGGGCATCTGACTCATGCAATTTATGAAAATGGTCATATCAGGCATCCTTACTTATAGAGGACTCCAGTTCATTGCTAGAAGATTGCTGAAATGCATGCATTATGCAATTAAATACCAAAAGCCACTATAGTCGTTAGTAACGGAGGCCTGCCTGAGGGGTTCCCATTTTCACTTTTCATTCTCTTCCCTTACTCTTGATTGCATTTTTATATGAGTAACGTAGCTCTATAATTTGACACTGTTCCGTATTAGCTTTGAGTGCTCTTAGACGCTCTTACTTTGTCAAGTGACTCACCTTGTCAAACCAGGGGTCCCTGAATTTAGTCAACTGCCTCGTGTTTTTTGCAGGTTTGGCGTCGAATTGTGAAATTATAGCCACAAAATGTTGGTACATTCTAGAGCTAATCTCCCTTGAAATTCTTCTTTTTTATTACAAAGCTCAATGCTTGGTAAAACAGAACCAAACAAGCATGCGGCAATGGTGTAGTAATCAATATTATCCCATTTGCGGGGTCTTGTGCTATTGGTGGTCCAGGTTGGCTGAGGTGGGCATTTCTTCCATTGAAAAAATAGTATCCCTATTTCCCACCCTCACAGATAGACAGACTGATTGTGTCATGGTCACTTTCCATCCACTGCAGAACCAATAAAGATTCAAAAAGGTCCCAGGCCCTAAATGAGTTCAGGATATAGTCAAAGTGGCTTGTATATTCCGCCCTTATATAGGTCGGTTTTGCAGGGCGATCACCCAGAAGACGACCGTTGCAACATCTAAGTCCAAAGTATAGAATAGAGCTGCCAGTTTACGAGATATTTAGGTGCAGCATCTAGGTGGGCGACAGAGTTCCCCAGTTGCTATCTTCTTCTTCCTGTGAGATGGTTGCCAATTCCTCAGGAGGTTTAAATTGCTTGTTAAAAGCACTGGCCGCCAACAGCAGGGGTCCTCTTACAATTGTGAATGCCACTGTAGTGAGATATGATCTCTTCAAGTATTAACATCACAGAGGACTTATCATTAATTAATGAAGCTCTTAAATACAGATTGAACAATAGAATGAATAGGTCTAAGGGCAATTTAATCTCTAAACACATAAAGTCACAATGGATGGTTTCAATTTGTTTCATAGTTGCTTTGAGCTTTGTGTCAATCCAGATGAATAACACTCCACTTGGATGGCCTGTTGGGGACATGGAACTAGGATAGACAAATTGACATAACCGCCCTTATAAAAATCAGTAGTTGTCCGAATTTCATGTAGGAACACAATATCAGACGTCGCAATAAAAAATGCCAAGTCTTGATCTTTCTATTTGCTATTACACCCTGCAATATTCCAGGTCATAACATTAAACAGGCCTTCTGGTTTGTGATTTATTGATAGAAAAGTTGTATGTAACATATTTCAATGGGTGTTTAGTCAATCAGCATTACACATGTCTTTATTGCTTCTGAACCTCAGGTGTTTTTGCCTGTGTATAGGCAATAGCAACTTGATTGATTGAGGTTTAATGCAGGTCACTGGACTGGGTAACACAGATGCAGAGGGATACATGGACATGTGATTTTTTCTAATCCCCATTTGAGGATGTATAGGTGGGAAAGAGCAATAGATAGACAACCATCCACCAGAGTGGGATCTGTAAAAGTGACTTTAATCAAATCGTTAGTCAGACCAAAGGGTTAAGAGAAACGCTCATCCTCTAGAATGCAATCTCGAATTATAGACAAGCAGCTGGTAGTAAGGTATATACATCATAAAATGTTGTTTACAAGCGAATTCCTGTCTTCCTACTGGTGTACTACTAGCTTGGGGGCTTTAGACCGGATGAGCATATTTTGAGGTAAGTTACTAAAAAATCGAGTTGGACTATCTTTCAATGTTAAATGAACCGATTTTTGCACATAAGGATGGAATGGTGCATTAACCGTAAGCCCCACTGTTGACTTACATTTAATTTGAGCAAGGGAATCTGCAGTTTTGCTTTGGGTTGCTTTTACTGAGAATTCACTTATGATCCTTGTTAACAGTGCAACAGATACTTCAACATTTTGATTTGAGTTACTCATGTTCTTGTCATCTGTGTCTCTATATTTAACTCCAATATGTTTACCTTGAGGTACCAAAAGGGGGGGAGGGCCTGCTCACAGAAGTCAGCATTGGCCCTTTTACCACCAGTGACCATATTTTCTCTTTGGCATTTAACATGTCATTAGTTGTTATATCAACCAAATTGTGGGGGCATCAATTAAGGGAGGGAGTGACAGCATCTATTCTACTGTGCATGCCCTTTAATCCTGCCATCATCATTTTCAATAGCTCCAAGACCTCTTTGCAATTACAATGGACCACTTTGTGTGCTACATTGGGTTGGTCAAAAGGCACATTGGGTCGGGAACCCTTCTGGGATGCCTTAAATATTTATCTATCATCTTCATGAATAAAGAAGGGGGCCTTTCTTAAGTATTTCAAGGCCTAGTCTTCTGATCATCATGGCCAGTATTCTCACGTGTGGTCTCCAGAAGGGTACTCATAGTGTCACAGTCAACAGACTCTACAAGGGGAACAGACCTGTTTGAAAACTGTAAATACAGTGATTCCGGAATGCAGGCAGCAGAGGCAGCAGCATAAACCAGCAGCTCCTGGCCCTCTCCTTTATGTGGATTATTGAAGACAATGAACTCCAAAAAGAAAATTGAAACTGCAGATAACCCTGTACCAAAGAAAACCAAATCATCTACTGACATGGCAGAAGTACCAAGTCCGCAGGATATTTACTCTCTACTTTTAAAAGTGGCTCAGGACTTGGGTAAGGTTGCTCAGGATGTGACTGATGTCTAAGCATCTATGGAAGAATTATCTATGAAGGTGGCTCAAGTTCATAGCCGGGTTTCAGGTTTAGAAACCAGTAATGCCTCTATGTCATCAGAAATATCCGGGAGCTTCAGAGCCTACAAGAATTTGAAAGATGACTTCCATAAAGGGAAAGCTAAAACATTGGAGGAGCTGGATTTGAAGATTAGATGCAGAAACATTAGGATCATTGGTTTGGAGGAAGAAGAAAATGAGGATTGGAACCATAAAGTACTGGATGTTTTGAAGAACTCAGTCAAATATGGACAGATTACATTACTGGACATTGATAATACTTTCAGGATTGGCAAGAAATTGGGCCCTCAAAGTAAAGCTAGGCAGGTTCTGATCTCCTTTATGTGCACCAGGATCAAGTAAGAGGTTTTGAAAGCAGCAAGACTTCTTGAAATGATTTATTACAAGCAGAAGCAGATTTTTATCTATCCAGATTACCCTAAGGAGGTTGTGGAGATCAGGAAGTCCTTTAAAGAACCAAAGGAACAGGCGAGGTCTTTGGGGGTGAAAGCCTTCCTCAACAGGACCAACTGGTTAACTTTAGTGTTTCCTGAGGGAGAGAAGATCACCAGGGATCCTAATGAAGCCCTTAAATGCTTAAAAGCAGCACGGGATACTCCTTCTGCAATGATGGACAATTAATTAGCACAGGATGTTATTTCTGTGTGTTACTAGGGCTACACTGGCAGGTAAACTGTTATAAAAAAAAAATGTGACTTTAATATTATATAAAACTGTTTGCCACTGTGAATATAATGCTAGAAAATGGCGCTGATTGCATTTTTCGGTTGAACACTTACTATTTAAATGATGCGTTCCTCACCGTCAGTTCCAAGGCTGTCCTGCGTAATGATTGGAGTGCTTAGAGAAATGGACCCGCAACAGCTGAGGCATCATGTGCTCTCTTAGCTGATCCAGAACAGGAAATATGAGGGGGCTATGCCGTTGCATATCAGGGTGCATGCTGGGAGCTGCTCATCCATTATGGACATCTCAGGTGAGTTCGGGTCAATATCTGCTGTGGATTGCCTGCTGCGTGACCCGCGGTTGCCTCCCTGCTGCACGTTTGGAGCTCGGTCAAGAGCTCTGCATCAATTGTCTCCCCCCCCTGGAATCCCTCCTCCACCCTTCTTCCTTGATGTTCTCCGACTGGCCTATCCATACAATGCCATCATTTCGCAAGTAAGTTTTCAGCACGCCTTGCAGATGCGTCTTTTATTTGCACTGCAGCAAGGGAAACGCTTCCTTACATCCTCTGTCTGCTTTTCTCAGTTAAACATACGCGAGCCGCGCTGCCAGCTATTATGCTTTTATTAAACATTGAGTAGCACGTTCGTAGCCAGTCTAATTTATAGTCATGGACATGCATGCACCGTTATTTTGCTGCCATCCAGTTCTTCCCCGGGCCTCACTGGTCATTGTCTGTCAGCCACTTCAGCAATGAAAGGAGCTCCCTGTGGTGTGCCAATTCACGCCACCAGCAAACGCAAGCCATTCAGTTATGGAGGTCTCGGTCGCTCCGGCTGAGCCCCTCGAGAGGGCCGGTGATCTGTAAGGTCTTATGTAGCTTTGCTCCCCTGGCACCTGTCTCCAACAATTACAGCTCAATGGCGCCCAAAACGGATTGCCTTGGTCTATAAACTGCACCTTGCTTACTCATCAGAACACCCATTCCTCAGTAGTAGTAGTGCGAGAGTGGGAGGGCTGGGTTGTGTCCTGATTCAAGTCTCGCAGTTCTCTGATAATAAAGTTTTGTTTAAGAAAGAGAGACTAGCCTTTACCTAGGATTAAAGTGCTTTAGTTGTCATGTGCACAAAGATTTGAGTAAAACCTCTTACAAGCCTGCTCATCGGCTGACCATATCTGTGATTCTGCAAGACGAACAGGACAATGGCACAATTAGTGCAGCACATTTCACCTGACTTCCATTTCTTGAAATGCGTAAAGCTGCAGACTCTTGTGTTTTTTCTTTCTACATGTGTTCCCACTCCACTTCTTTTGGGACCTGGTAATACAAGCTCTTTGAAGTGCTCACATCAACTCGTGTACTTGAAGGGTATAAATGAATGATAGGAGCAACTTTCGCTGGATGACTTTGATGAAAGGGCCTACTCATGTCAGCTGGGTATTGGGCATTGGGCTTTTGGGGTTGTGAAGCGGTGCTTGCGTCTATTGGAGCTATACAGGAGCCACTTTAGACTACAGCAAGGAGTTCATGAACAATACCAGAGCAAATAGGTTATGAGCAATGGTCAAAGATTACTACAATCTAGTTAGAAAACAATGTGTTCTTTGTTTGCATTTTAATATTTTTTTTTGCATTAATATTGGAGTAGCGCAAAACTGGATGGTGGTAAATGGAGTGCTCTGTGGGGGGTGAGGGAACTTATATAAGAGGGAATGCTCAGAGGTGGAATGCTATTGATTGGGTAGTGGGTAATGTTTCTTTACTTTCAAATATGTAATGTTTTCATATGCTTTGGTTCCTCTCGCAATTTTCGGGTACAATGCTGCTCTTTCATTTTGGACATGTTTGTTTTTCCCTGCATTTTGCTACACTTTCCAGATTCATTCTAGCCTCTGTTCACAATACGTTGCTCCCTTATGTGCTTTGTGTTTGCACCTATGCTCTCTCATTGGCATGTCCACGTTTGCCTACATTGGCTGCTGAATGTGGTCGTGAAGACTTGGGTTTATAATAGCTCACATTGCAATTTCCTTGTCAAGGTTGGCCTTTGGGATGTGTCGGGAGCATGTTTCTTTGCTCAGATGTTTATTGGGCATTTAGTTTGAGTTACCTATTTGTTGCAGAAAGTTGTTATACACATCTCACTTTGGAGTTCCTTCTGTGGAGGGTTCGTCCTCATTGCTTATAAAATTGTAATTGACCTTTTATTGTATTCCCTGGGTGTAAAAAGGATACCGTCATGCTCTTTAAATGAGGCCTGATTCAGGTCCTGTGGTCAAATGCTTGACAAAGGCTGTTTGCTATGCATGTGCCGCCGTCCCTTGTTGGAGGTGAAAAATGCTGAAGAAATGGGGTGTAAGCGTAATACAAAGTAGAGCATTACGTTCATTGGTTTTCTGCTCAATGCCTATTTAATTAGAACGACACCATGAAGACTTTCACATGTTTCATTTTGGTTGGGGAACTCTGTCTCTTCTTCTTTTGCATTTTTGTTTCACACATTGGCCGGCACCACATGTATTGTACTGGGCCAAGGGATGATTTAGGATCATATGTGGGGGCACGCAAGAACATATTTCATGCACAGATGTTATGCTGCAGTAAATTGGAGATGTATGGTGTTGAGAACTTTGAATACCTGAGAATTCAGTTTGCAGTTGTGTTGTGCTGTTCGGACTTTTGATATGTACCATTGAACTACGTTGGGGTTATGTCTAAAGTTGATTGGGTGGTTTGGTGGGGGGGGGGCGGTCTGTGTATCTCTGGGGGTTGGGATATGCCGGTGGAACTGAAAACTTTATATGGTGTTGGATTTGCTGTGATGTAGTTGCAGTGAATATTAAGTCTTAAATGTTATAATAACTGAGTTAGTTTATGGTTTTCAGTTTTTTGGTCTACAGGGGACTTATTTGGGAGTTCGAGTTATTTGGGAGAGGAGTCCAGGATGTTGGACTTCTTGGAATGTGTTTTAGAATTGTTTTCTATGCACTGTTCTTGTTGTTTTGCATCTGTTTCAGAAGGGGGGCATTAGGGGTTTCGGTTGGGGTCACAAATACATTTGAGAGCCTGTTTAGGGGGTCCCTTTTGAATTGGGTTGGGGTGGACATTCTGTGTTTGAAAATGGGGGATCAAATGCGAGTTATCTCGTGGAATGTGAATGGTCTGAACAATGTACAGAAAAACTGAAGTTTTGGGCTTATCTGAATGACTTAAAAGGGGATGATTATTTTCTCCAGGAGACGCACCTTTTGAAAGCAGATTTGGATGGCTTGAAGAAAGGTTGGGTTGGGAGGGTCTATGGCTCATCCTTTGAGTCTAGGTCTAGGGGTGTGGTTATTCTTATAAGAAAAAATGCACCAATCAAGTTTGTCCAAGAGATATGTGACAAGGAGGATAGAATTTTTGCTATTTTAACTAATATTCAAGGAAAGGATGTGATTTTTTGTAATGTTTATGCACCAACGTCGGATAATGGTACCTTTTTCAGAAAGGTGGCTCAGGCGACTCAAGACCTTAAGTCCAGTAACGTAATCTTGGATGGAGACTTCAATACGGTTATGGATTCTCCTTTGGATAGGAGCAATACTAGACATTGCAGAGGAATGGACATGCAGTCTCGGGCATTAAAGGATCTGCTAGAGGAACATAATCTGAAAGACTTTTGGCGGATGGAAAATCCTTTAAAGAAGGAATATACTTTTTATTCCGGTGCACATGCTTCATATTCCAGAATTGATATTGTATTGATGGCAGGAGATTTGTTGCAGGACTACAAAACTAGTGGTATACGTAATATTGTGCTGACTGATCATGCTCATGTTTCTGTGGATTTGGATTGGAGTTATACTATGTGCAGACAAAAAACTTGGAGACTAAATACCATATTGTTGGACAATCTAGATGAGATGGACAAAATTGCAACCGAAATAGACTATTTTGTGGTGGAGAATTGTACTGGGGAAGTTGGATGTCATATGATTTGGGAAGCATTTAAGTGCACAGTTTGTGGTATGTTTATTAGTCTGGCGAGTGGTTTGAAAAGAAAATGGGACAATACACAGAATGTACTGGAACTGAAGATTAGGGATTTGTCAGGGGTTCCGATGGAGGGTCCTATGAGAGTGGAATTGCTTCCCGAGTTAAACAGGCTGAAAAGAGAGTTGAGAGAATTAATATCTAATAGGGTGGATAAGAAGTATTTCCATCAAAAATGCTCTTATTTTGAACATGAGGAGAAATGTGATCGCTGGTTGGAGTATAGATTGAGGCTGAGAGAGTCTGAGCATTCGATCACGTCTATTACTGATTCTGATGGTCAGGTCGCATTCACTCCGGATGGTATAAATGCAGTATTCAGGAAGTTTTATGTGGATTTATATAAGAATGAGTCCCATATTAATGCGGATAATGGAGACTTCCTGAAACGGGTTCAGGTCCCGGTAATTTCAGGTGAGGAAGCTACTTTACTGGAGGAAGATATCTCGGTGGACGAAGTTAAACTAGCAATATCAAAATTGAATGTTGATAGGTCTCCAGGGCCTGATGGATTGTCAGTCGAATTCTATAGGTGGTTGCATAATTCAGCGTTGACACTTTTGACGGATATGTAAAAGACCTCCAACGTTAAGGGTATACTACTGAGCTATACTAGACATGCAACTATCTCTGTCTTTCTGAAGAAAAACAGGGATGAAACACTGGCGTCCAACTACAGACCGATTAGCTTGATCAATGTGGACAATAAGATCTTGGCCAAGATTCTAGCTCTGCGAATGGAAAATCTTTTGCCGGGGGTAATAGATGGGAATCAATCTGGTTTTGTTAAGGTAGGATGGCGTCCAGTAACATGTGGACACTGCTATGTACTATCACAAAGGCGTCGGAGTTGTCTGAAGACTCGGCTGTGCTATCACTTGATGCAGAAAAGGCATTCGATAGAGTTGACTGGCGATTTATGTTTAAAGTATTGGAAAAGATGGGTTTTGGGATTCAGTTCTGTTCTTGGATTAAACTACTGTATACTATGCCTACGGCTGATGTCAAAACTAATGGTCAGAGGTCAACACTTTTTGAGTTAGAACGTGGCACGAGACAAGGTTGCCCATTGTCTCCTTTGTTATTCGTACTGAGTATTGAACCTTTGGCTATAGCATTGAGAAATGAGGAGGGTTTACAAGGCATAAGTTGTTGGGGGATGTTATACGCAGATGACTTGTTATTGGTCCTCAAGAACCTTGGTGAATCAGTGCTTGTCCTTATGAACATTCTCAAAGCCTTTCACCAGTGCTCTGGTTACAAGATTAATTGGGCAAAATCGGAGGTTTTACCATTAGTGCCGTTGTGTGACAAACAATTTATTACCCGGTTGGGATTCAAGTGGTATGCTGAAAAACTATTGTACTTGGGGGTATGGATTTTGCCTAATGTTGCTGATTTTGTGAGGGAAAATATGATGATGATGTGCTCTACTTTCAAATCGGATTTGAAAAGATGGAGTTTGTTGCACCTTTCCCTTTGGGAGAAGGTGAATGCTTTGAAAATGGTGTTGACTCCTCGTGTGAATTTTGTTCTGAGTATGATTCCCCTTAGATATTGAGAAGCATTTTTGGCGTGAGTTAGATAGACTCATGCAGGATTTTTTGTGGGATAATAAACCTCCTCAACTGAAGATAAGCAAATTTCAATTGCCTTTGTCTAAGGGTGGGCTGGGGGTCCCTAATTTCATGGCATACCATCTGGCTTTTATGTCACGGAATATAGTTGATTTTCTCAAATCGGAACATGAGGATTGGATATGTGCTGAGTCTAGCCATATAGGACCTTTGTCGCCTAGGGCCATTTTGACCAGTAAGCCACATTGAGCAAGGATGGAAGGCCTACTGACTCGGAGCTTGTGGAACTCATGGTTGGCCTTGTGTGAGTGTTTGGGTTTCAACGCACTAAGAGATCTGAGTGCTTCAATTTGGCTGAACCCGAGTATTACGCATGAAGGGAAAACTTTGTTCTAGCAGGATTGGTATCTAGCTGGGGTGCATTGGATTAGTGATCTGTTCAATGGTTTGAATTGGATTACGGCTAGGGAAATACGGTTGAAGTTTGAAATTCCTACTTTTTGTTTGACGGACTATCGGAAGATCAGGAGGGCGGTGGGGGAGGTGGATTTGGAAAAGAGAATCAACATAGGCATGCTTGGTTGGGTGCCTGAAGTGAGTGGATGTGGCCTGGTTAGCTATGTTTATAGACTGGTTGTGTCGAACTATAGGGCAAATGATGCTTTGAGATTGGATTGGAATTGGAGGATTGGTGAGGATATTACGGAGGATGATTGGACATGTATTTGTGAGAATGTGAAATTGTGTTCTTTGAGTCTTGCTGATAGGTCTCGTCAAATAAAGATTTTGAATAGAACATACGGGACACCTGAGAGAATGATGAAAAGAGGGATGAGTGACAGCTCGGAATGTTGGGCATGTTTGCATGAGCTAGGCACCTTGGAGCATATGTTGTGGGAATGCTCGAGGGTGAGAGGTTTGTGGTTTGAGTTTGACCAGATCAGTGAAAAAAATTTGGAGGAGAAGGTTCATATGGATTTTAAGACAATCGTGCTGGGCTGTGGGGAGTTATTGGACGACCTGACTACTTCTCAGAAGAAATGGATCTTTCGCGGGGCAATGGTGGGGAAGAAACTAATTTTGAGGCATTGGAAAACATCTAGTCCTATTACTATTGAGGAATGGATTTCAGAGATGCATTCTCTAGCGGATATGGAGAGAGTGCTGTATTGGAGAGTTAAGAAAAATGCATTATTTAACAAGATCTGGGGTAAATTTCTTTCACTATATTAGACCAGTTTATTGATTGTTTTGTGACTGCTGGGGGGAGGAGGGTTTTCTGGTGTATATAGTTCTGTTGGCTTTGTTATGATTATCACATGATGTTATATTATGTACATAATGTTTCTCCGTTATGAACCTTTTGAAAATACATTTTACAAAACATTTTTAAAAAAAAAAAACAAATTTAAACTGTAAATACTCTGCAAACCCTCCTTCTTTTTGTGTATTTCAACTGGGATATCAAAATTCCACAATCGCTCTTGTGGGGGTGCCGTTTGGAATTTCAAACAGTGTCAGAACATCAATGTTTCCCCTGCTACTTTCAATGCACTCTTTACTGGATGGGTTAGGTGATGGATCCTGTAATTTTCAAACTAATGTCAGCTTCCCTTGCTTCAATTTAGAACCACCCTTGGCTTCATACCTTATCTTATTCGGGTCCATATTTGTTTTATTATTAAAATCATTTAGTGCAACTTCTATTTCATTTAAGAAGGCATTAAGTTATTTAATTTGGAGAACGTCTGGATTTATTTTATTCTCATGTAAAAGCTGTCCTATTGGGCACCACCTTATGTACTCTTTATATCACATTCAGTTAAAACATTCAAATAAAAAGGCCTTTCCAAAATCGATTAAAAAGAAGAGCTAAGTAAAAATCCAATGCTCTATATATATAATGTTTGCAATTAAGCAAATATGTCAAATATGTTCATATATGTGCAAAATAAAACAAACAAAATATCAGCAGCAATGGAGGGTCTGTTGGCGCTGGTCCGAGGAACGCCTGACTGGCTTAAGGGGCTGCCATAGTCCGACTCACCGCTCAAGACCAATAACAGCCTTATCCATTCTCCTTACAATTACTTCCTTTGTTGATAAAGTGCTAGACCCTATTGAAGAACAAGGAAGTATCCTTTCCAGAGGCAAACAATAAGAGTGGATAAGAGGCACTAGTACCAGGGGTGTTGCTAGGTCTCGAAAAGATCATGGGCTAAGCTAATTTCAGGACTGGTGGGAATCGGGGCTAGCTATAGCCTTTTGGTTGTAGTCGCTGAGCTTCTATCCGGGGCTACAACCAAAAGACCCGGGGCTATAGCCCCCTCAAACATCCCCTAGCAACGCCTCTGGGCACTACATTCTTCCTCGCACCTTTCCCTGGTATGCTGAGCCACTGGCAATACAACCTGCTTCCATTTGCCTATGATAGTCTTCTCTTGTACCACAAGGGTTGGGATAAATCAATACAATTCCAAGAGAGCAGTCGAAAACATTACGGGAGTGAGGCAGCGCCTGAAATCGATATATAAGGAAACAACCCACCCCCTTGCAGGCTCAAGGGAACAAGGTAAATAGTACTTGCAGATGTTAGGTTTTAGCTCATAGACTTCTCATCCTTTCGGCTTCCTACTGACCCCATGATAAAATGCTGCTCAATTTTCACTTAAAATGTCTACCCTCTGGCTCTGCCCCATGTCCAAGTCGGGCTATTTCAAAGATTCAAAGCATGAGGTACATGTTATGTCAATGCACTCTTTTGAAATTTGTCAGCCACAAACCTAATCATATCCTTGGCTCTCTGCCAGCTCACTTCCCACTTCTCACTTCCCATAATCCAAACAAAAGCCAGAGAAATTATATGGTGAAGAACACCTAAAGTTGAAGGGCGATTGTTGATGGTAAGGTCCGAGAAGATTCTAATTTGTTAGATCATTGCATGCCTTCATATAAACATTGCTCACCTTTTTCTTGTAACTGAAGTCAATAGTTGGGAAAAATAAGAAGAAATTAGGAGTAGTGGATGCGCAGCAGGATAACAGTGGGAACAGCCCTCTTCCAGTCCCGCTTCACTCTGCTCGAGCAATATGGATGGGTTCTTGTTATGTAATGGAACGTGGAGGTGAGGTGCTACCACCCACAGGGTCCTCGTGCTGATTAGATTAGGTATGTGAATAGCTGGAACAGCCCGCTTCCAGCCCGGCTTATTAGGATCTCATGATTGATGGAGTTGAATGCTGCAGAGATTTCCAGTAGGATGGGTGCATTAGTTGTGTTGTTGTTGGTGTTGGTCTTTAACATCTCCCAAATCGAGCAGAGTGTGCATTATGTTCCTCTTGTTGGCTTGGAACCGTGTTGGGATTCATGGAGAAGGTTGTTGATCTTGATGTATTCACACTATTGGAGGTGTATGAATTTTGCCCGGATTTTGCCGATGGAAGATGTGTTGGAGGTAGGGCGGAAGCTGGCTGGCTGAGTCCCTTGTGCCCTTGCATTTTTGGGTAGGGGTTTAATAAAATCAATTTTGAAGGATGGCATGAGGGTCCCTTCCTCACTGCAGATAATGAGGAGGTGCTGGAAAGTGAGTGCTAAGTGTCCATACATTGTTAGCATTGTGTATATGATGGGAGGGCATGAGTATTCTGTGGGGACGGTTGAGTTGCTGGCCTTGAATATGGAAAGCAATTCCTAAATTGAGAGAAGGTGGAAAGCAGTTAATGGTGGCATGGAAGAAGCTGTTGGTATCACCTTCACTGGTGAGCAGGACACTGTTGGTCCTTTTCGTTCAAAGTGGTCTTGGGTGTGTTGAACTTTGTTGACAAAGTGTGATGCGATTTCTTGTGTGGTTATTAGTGTCATGTTGCAGACAATGGGGTTCTGGTATTCATGTATCATTTTACGGTTGTATACTAATTGACCTTTTCACAACTGATCTCTGGAGAATTGACCTCGGGAGAGTTGACCTAATTTAGAAGGTCAATTAGGACATATATGGGGGAAACCCCCTGCAATCCCCCCACCCAATCCAAAACCTCCTGCAACCTCCCACCCTATCCCCCTATATTATTTATAATCCAAAACCAACCTAATACATATATAAAATAACGAAAATAATATAAAGGTCAATTGTGCAGAAGGTCAATTAGGACCACTATAATTAGGTCAATTGTGCAAAAGGTAAATTGTAAAAGGTCAGTTTGGGTAATACCTTATTTTACAGACATCCTTCTGGCTGTGTTGTGTGGAGTTCATGCAATCTAGGAAGTGGGCTTTCTTTGCGTTGATTATTTATGCACTGTATTGCCGCTAATTTGTCTGTTGGTATGTTGCATCGCAGCCAAGTTTTTCATACTTCAAGTTTTTGTTTTATTAAATTAACTTAAGATTTATCTTCCCACCAGGCTATTCGAGATTCTGAAAAAGAAGCATTGGCACAAAAGGAAAAAAGAAATACCCATTTGTTGAATTTCTTTGCGGCTATGTTTGTTTTAATACATTGTGAAATTGTTAATAGTATCTCGCAGTTATTTGCTGAGCCAGCAGGTATGGATTGCATGGAGTAACATGTGGGTGTCTTCTATTGCATTGATGGAATTTGTTGTGGCTGCTGGTGGCAGTGCCAGTACTCTGCCAGGCACGGACCGTTTGAATTCCAACACATTGATTGAAGTCTGAAATAAGATGAAGCTCCGCAATTTGCTAGGAGGCTCAAAGGAATAGGAGGCTGATTGTCTGACCTGGCAACGCGCGCCTCTATATTTCATTAAATCCCATCTAGGTTTTCCTAATCTTCTTTCAAGCTGATTTCTGAGACCTGGCGGCTATTCTTAAAGTTGCTAACAGGTGCTGAGAGGTTTACTGAATTCTTGTCTTTCTCGTTTCTCGTTTTCCTGAACAACTGAAGGGTTGCAATGCATAAAAGGCAACCCCTTTTTTATGTTGCGATGTATGCCTGTGAGATTTCAGAAAATCTGAAAAATGTTTTATAGATCCCCTGATTTGGGGCCCACTCCGCTATACCTGTTTCATGCTAAAACCCAAAGGGCAGATTCTCAAAAACATGCGCATCTCAATGAGATGCACAATGGCACACGGATGTGCCTGTACTATTGCACATGCCATTGCGCAGCAAGTATTCACAAAGAAAACATCAAAAAATACTGCACGTGCAAGAGTGCGCAACATGTTGCTGAACAGATCTGCAAATAATTGTGCATTTAATGGAGTATCTGACAAGGTGCTCATGTTTCTCGTGCATCTGTTAGAAGCACGACTTCTATTTGCAAATTCCAAAATACGCATCACTTTATGGTAAAAATATGTGCATCTCATCAGATGCCCCAAAAATGAGTGCATCTAACTTAAAAAAAAAATCTTTGTTTTATGTGCATAATAATTCTGAGTCAATGGGCCTCATTCCGAGTTTGGTGGTAGTCATGGTGCTATTTGCGCCATGACTGCCACCAATAACGGCTCCGGCACGGGTGTAATTCAATGGGGACTTACCGGTGTAGTCCGACCCTGGCGGGACCGGTAAATGGCAAGCCCGTTATTTGCGCCCTGGTCCCTTAGCGGGACCCGTAAAGGACGTGTGGTCCGACCACATGTCCCTTATGGTTCCCACTAAGGGACCTCGGAATTGGGCGGTAGGGGATTACTGGCACCGGTCTCCTTACCGGTGCCGGTAATCCCTTACCGCCCACCTCGGAATGACGCCCAATGAGGCATAATATTTTACTTCAGCTCTGTGGTAAGTCTGCTTTGTTATGTGGATTACTTCCTATGGGGGTAAGGGTATACCATATAAATGTCTCAGGTGGTAGTTTTGCTGTCATTCAGGAATGTCGTGGTGCGATATGTATGACTGTGATGATTTAGAGTAGGATTATGCATTAAACTCGCATAATTGTAAACAAAGGTCAGCATAAGCACACTGAAGGGTCCTCTTATTGTTTTGATCATACATACTGCAAGTGAAACTTTGAATTGAGGCTGGGATGTGTGTTGGCATCAGGTATTGCCAGAACACATCTGAGGACCCTTGTTTATCATGTAGACTCACTGGTCGGTGGCCTGATCAAGTGGAAAACATTGATCATTGTTCTACCCTACCTCAAACATTTGTGATGTACCATAGTATCGATAGATGCAGCAATCAGTTGTAACTCTGTAGAGGAGGTCCCAAGCAAGACCCACACTCAAAGCGCTCATTTTGAAGTACCAGGAACGTTCACGCCGAGATATGTGACGTACGATGAGCAAATAAACCAGCAGAGAGCCGCAGTAGGGCTCTGCCCGGTACCGATCAGACCGACAGCACCCATTGAAGTACCAACACCAAAGAAAACATGGACAGTAAAGTACCCATTGAGAATACCATATCAACAAATAAAACGGAATGAAGATCGCCTGAGTACAGTCCCTGAAGAGGCCAAGAAAGTCCTAAAAGAAGACGAATGGTGACATCACAAGAACTCGGACTGACTTGCAAATAAAGAAAACAACGACCTGTGAATAACAAAGGAGACGAAAAACCATGGATAAGCTACATCCTGAGTTGACGTAAAAGGAAGATGTCAAGTATAAGAAGCTAATGCCATAAGAGCGGTGCATAAGAGAGATGCAGATATGCAACCAGTTTACACGTGTACATATGTGAAACGCAAGAAGGCTGAGGAAATCGTGCGGCTTGCTATGCTTAGTAGGAAATTAGATGCGGCAAGCGCCACATAAACATATCTACCTCAAAAGGAGCACTTTTTATATGTACATGTCCACTTTGCAAAAGGGCAAACCAACCGCAAGTTACCAGAGGCCCCAGGAGCGAAGGCCCTCAAACACGACAATCGAAAGCCAAGGACAGAAATGAAACTCAGAGGCATGAGGCCTGTGCAAAGAAACCAAGGTCATCTTAAACTGACACAGGATAATACAATTTATGACACCAAGAGCGGAGTATCCTGTTCAAAGGAGTCGAAAAGGGGGAAAGTGCGTGGAAGGGGGAGAAGTGGAAAGTGCGGAACAGAGGAGAGAAAAGAATAAATAATAAGTGAAATAAATAAATACTGGCAATGAAAAAGTGGTGGTGCAGCCAGCAAGTGGCAAGTCCATGAATTAGTCAGATAGGGGATATCTGATAAGTGCAGAAGAAAAGTGGAGACTGCATGGGTACAGATACAGACCCCAGTGCAAGGGGTGGCCCGGAGGCAGTGCAGGAGGGAGGCAGTGTGAACAGGTACCTGAGCCCGAGGAACAGAGAGTGGCTAGGTGCATGGTGCCAAGAGAGAAAACAGATCAGCAGGGGAGAAGAGGGGCAAAGGCAGAAGTGAAGAGGAAGATCTTGAGGTGCTTCCGGAACCGGAGATGCTTCGCCTCAAGTCTTAAGGTGGCTGGGAGGCTGTTCCAAAGGGACTAGAAAATGTAGTCATGTATCTAGACAGGCAATTTGTAAAAGTGTTATTATTTATTCACATATTCTTACAAAAAGTATGTATTTTATTCCCAAATTCTTAAAACATCACTAACACACTATAAAAACAACTAATTTCATTAAACATATCAAATAATGTGCAAAGTTCGCAAAAGTCATAAAAATTGCAAAATAAAAATTGTGTTTTTAGTCCTTAACCTAACTATAACAAAGCAAACATGTTACCATATGATACCATTTTCAAAAGACATTCATTAAGATACAGATTCTTCATTTAGAACAGTCAGAGGAACAGTCAGGGGAAAACAGACACCATTATTTCTTGTGTTAACTGCACCCTTGCAAAATTGTCTTACACAGCAGATTCCAAAGTCTGTTTGCAGGAACCCATGAGTGAATCCCAAATGAGTGCAAAATGCATGTGCACGTCTCAAGAAGTCCAGCATGTGGGTATGGTGTGCTACAGGGCTAATTCATCTCTGAAGCAAGCAAGCATGTCGTAGCACTGACCCAGCTCATGACTCTGTTCGCTAGGACTTGTTGGTTAGCATTTTACATTATGCATTTGGCTCTATAAGTCATAGCATGTTAAACACTGTTGTCTAAAAAAAAAAAAGCAGCACTGGCAACAGATGATATGGCTGAAATATGGTAAAGCAGTTGCCACGTTTGCAAACCTCCTTCACCTAATCTGACCACGTTTGTCAAACTGTAATGAGTAAGACGCCCTTTTTCTTTGCAGTCCCAATGTACACGTCGTTCTTTAGAATGTCTCCACTGAATGAGTTTTCCAGCCCTTTTTAACTGGATTAAACCAATTTCAGGGCTGAGACTTCATTGGAACAGCCGAGCGTTTAATAGGCAGAAGCTAGCTGATTGTGTGTCTCCACTACCATAAATTCGCAGCAGAGCAGCGACGTGACGTGATAAACAGTCAGCCCACTTGCAACAAGGAAGTCCTCTTCGTGATAGGAAATCTGTAAAGTGCACTTTGTACTGCACAGAGGTATGCAGATTTGTAGTCCTACAGGGCCCTCCCTAGTTACCAACATGAATATTTCAATGCAACTCTTAACTCCTTGGATCAAACTTCGATCCACTTTAGTTGTATGGTAATTTGAAGATCAGTTAGCAAACATTTACGTGGATTCCACTATAAACAAGTTTGAGGGAGTTAATCCTATGGAACAGACCATGCTGCTATCCCCTTGTTCAGGGGGTGTCCAGATGCAGGTGCAGTGCCCACCACATAAGCGGAAATACCGGTTAAGGAGGGTCTTCTAACAGTATATCAGGACCCTGCAATGACTTAAGGGGCACGCGTCAAGAGAGCAGTTGGAGCATTGACAGCTTTAGGTTCACTGCTGAACGGTGGCACAAGGTAGCATTAGCACATAATAGCACATTTTCCTGTCATAACATAGATAAGTGGTGCGTTGCAGCTTTCTTTATCTGCATTGTAGATTTCAGTTCCTGTCAGCATTATAACACACAACGCTATGTTATTGGCATGGTGCGTCACCCTTTCTCAACTCTCATGCTGGACTTCCTTTGCATCTTGTACTCAGGGTGGCCCTGAACCCTGAATTATGCTGTTCCCATCTTCATCTTGTATCCTGGCTTGCAACATTATGTGTTACTACTGACTTCTGCAATTGTATTCACTCTCCCCTCTTGCTTCTCCACTCTTTTTGACTGCTTACTCTCTGTTCTATCCTCCTCTCCCTTTCTCCCCTTTCCTATCTCCTCTTGCACTTACTCTATCAGAATTGTCCCTGGACCTAGTATGATAGCAACCTCGTCTGTCTCCTCCCCCATCCCCTTACTTTTACCCCCTCTCCTTACTTGCACCCCCCTCACCAGCACTATCTGAAATGTCATCAGTCCTAGTATGATAGTCACTTGTTTTGTTCCCCCCTCCCATTCTGCACCCCTCTCCCTCACCTCTTGTTTTTCTCTGGCTCTACCAGAAATGTCATCAGGCCTAGTACGGTATTTGCCTCTCTGTTTCCATTTCTTTCCCACTCTCCCCCTCCCTTCCTTATCTATGTTTTAGCTCTTGCACTATCTGAAATGTCGTCAGGCCGAGTACGATAGTTAATTTCACATCCTTACTGTTCATGGCCTGTAAGAATGTCATTGTATTTTCCCTTGTTCCCTCCCTTGCCTTGAAGCGCTTTGAAACACATTGTGTATAGGCGCTATATAAATAAACTATCATATCATATCATATCATGCAATATTCCTATTCGGAGAACACGGAGCCTCACGCCTGTGATCGGCACACAGCACACTACATGGCACCCCATTTGCCACACTTTCCATACACGGTAGGACTACTGAAGGTACATGATGCATGACACCACATTCCTACAAGCATCACACATCATAGAAAGCACACAGTACAGGTACACACATGCACACAACCAAGCACCTGACACCACATTTTCAGGTTGCACGACAGCAGATGGATGGCGAAGAACGCCCACAGACATACATTTACCATCTGGCCCAGTGCATTCACATGCACACAGTTCATCACATTACATTTTTCCTCATGATGAACATGTGCACCCTTTGTTTTTGATCTTTTTGGGAATACCTAATGTGGGGCACATGACACTGTATTGTGCCCTGTGTTTTTAGAAGTACTGAGCATTTTTGAGCAAGAGCTTTGCCATTTCCTAGGCCTCAGTCAAAGGCATTTAGCTGCACTTGGTTGAATTTGTCCTGTCCTGCAAACAGGCTGAGAGCTCAAGGGCAGGTAGGGAGGGGTGTGAGGTAGTTGCCAGCTTTATTGCAAGAGAAGTGTTTTTCAAGGGACGAATGCCTGGTCCCAGGCAACAACTGCTGCCTCATCAGGTTCAGAAAGAATCCATAATGTTTGTGAAGACCTTGTCAAGGGTTGTTTTCACACAGTCACAATATGAAATGAGTTGAATTATATGGAGAAATTAGCAGAAAGTAGGGTCCAGTAGCAGTGCTTGGCAGTGGACCGATCACGTTTTATCATGCAGACTATTCACTGCAGGGAGGCTGCTAAGACGCAATGTATCTGAACTAGCAACATGTAACGAGATAGGGAGTTTCACAGTGATCAGGTGTAGATGGTAGGAATGAGAAATGTATAGAGGAGGTGTGTTCCATGTTTGTTCGTCACCCATTGGTCCTCGGTAGTGGGACGTTATGGCCACAATTGTCTTAGGTGACATGGTCCAATTAAAATAAAGACCTTTTATCGAACCGTTCTCACGAGCTGGGATTGGTGCATTTTTCGGGGGGATCAAGGGGAGGTTGTGATCCATGTTGAGTGGGTGGTGTTCTTTGTGATTTTGTTACACTTTAATTGTGATATGTAAATGGTCCTCATTCAGAGTTTGCCAGTGCCGAATTAACGTGCTGGTATTTTCGTTTACCAGCAAATCTTTCTGCACAAGCAAAACTACAAGCTGAGAGCTGGAGGAAATTCTGCCACCCGACCAGCACGCCTTCTCACAAGTCGCAGCCAGTGGCGTCTCCAGGAATCAAATTTAGGGGGGCGCAGAAGGGGCCACAGGCAAAAGTAGGGGTGCCACCAACAAAAGGTCTAATAGTATGCTATACCAAATTGACACGGCCTCACACCTGGCATCCTTCCCCCCACCACCGAGAACACAGGCCCTATTCCTGGCATCCTGCCTCCCCACCACCAAAACCCAAGCACCATACCTGGCATCCTGCCTCTCTACTGCCAGAGCCCAAGTCCAATACCTGTCATCCTTCCCCACAACACCTAAAACCCAAGCACCATACCAGGCATCCAACCTCCCAACCACCGGAGCCCAAACCCCATACCTGGTATCCTGCCTCTCCACCACCAGAGCCCAGGTGTATTTGCTGCCCCCCATTTCCCAGGGCCCAGGCCCCATATCTGTCATTGTGCCTCCCCACGTCATAACCTAGGCCTCATAACTAGCATCTTGCCTCCTCAGCCAGAGGCCAGAATGCAAGCCCCATACTTGACATCCTGCCTCCCCACCACCAGAGCACAAGTCAGATACCTGGCATCGCTCCACCCAACACCTAGAACCCAAGCACCATACCAGACATCTTACCTCCCCACCACCAGAGCCCAAGCTGCATACCTGGCATCCTGCCTTCCTACCGCCAGAGCTCAAGTCGCATACCTGCCATCCTTCTCCCCAACACCTAGAACACAAGCACCATACCAGGAATACTTCATCCACACGACTAGAGCCAAGGCCCCATACCTGGTCTACTTGCCCCATTACCCTGGGCCCAGGCCCCATACCTAGCATCCAGCCTCCTACCTAGCCTCATACCTAGCATCCAGCCTCTTCAACAGCCATATTGATATTGCTATTGATATTGATATTTTATTTCTATCACACTCATACACAAGTGTTTCAGAACGTGACAAGGCAAGGGAGGGGAACAGGGGAGAACAAAACAGCGATCTTACTAGTCCCAGTGACATTGAGAACGCGCAAGTGCATGGGAGAGGGGGAGGAGAAAAGTGCATGGAAGGGGGAGAAGTGGAAAGTGCGAAGCAAAGGAAAAACAGATAAATAACAATAAATAAATAATAAAGGCAACAAACAGTTTTAGTGCAGCCAGCAATTTGCAAGTGCTAGGTTTAAGGCAGCAGATAGGGTAGGTCTGATAAGTGCAGGAAGAAAAGGGGGGGGGCTGTATGGCTACAGATACAGACCCCAGTGCAAGGGGTGGCCCGGAGGCAGTGTGGGAGGGTGGCAGGGTGAACAGGTACCTGGGCCCGGAGGACAGTGTGTGGCCAGGTGCACGGTGCCAAGAGAGAACAGATCAGCAGGGGAGGAGGGGAGCGAAGGCAGAAAAAAAGAGGAAGGTCTTGAGGTGCTTCCAGAACCAGAGATGGTTCTCCTCAGGTTTTAGAGTGGCAGGGAGACTGTTCCAGAGGGAGGCCCCAGCCGAAGACAGAGATCTACCCCCAGCTCGTTTCTTTGAAAAACGACTGACCCTGAGGGAGTTGGAGGTAGAGGAGCGAAGAGCTCGAGAGGGGAGGTATTTGCGGATGGATAGCTGAAGGTATTTTGGACCCAGGCCCCAGAAAGCCTTATGGACAATGCAGAGGGTTTTGAATTTAATCCTTGCATCCACTGGGAGCCAATGGAGAGATTTCAGAACTGGAGAGATACAATCCCAGGGCTTGAGGCCAAGGACAAGTCTTGCAGTCCTGTTCTGGATTAGTTGCACAGGGCAGAGAGTAGAGGCAGGTAGATTTAGAAAGAGGCTGCTACAATAGTCCAAGCTAGAGAGAACCAGATCTTGGGATACCATGAGCTTCTGGGGGAAGGAGAGGAAAGGCAGAGTACCTCTGAGGAGGTGCAGTCGGAAAATTGACTTTTTAGAGACCTCAGAGATGTGGGCAGAGAAGGAAAGGGTGGATTCAAAGATGACCCCGAGGTTCATATCCTAGCAGGTGGGGGGTAGGAGGAGGGCCAAGGGAGGCCGGCCAGAGAGTGAGGGGAAAGGATGGTGAAGGTGTGCCGATGAGGAGGATCTCCGCTTTGCTGGCATTCAGACAAAGATCATTGGCGGCACACCAATCTTGAATGGCAGTTAGGCAATCAGAGATCAGAGAGGGAGAGGAGGTGGCAGAGGGCAGCCTGAAAATGTGTTGAGTGTCGTCAGTGTAGCACTGGAAATTTGAGCAGAAAGTGTCAATGCAGTGGGCGAGAGTTGACAGATATTGGTTGAAAAGCCAGGGCGAGAGGTTAGACCGCTGGGGAACACCACAGGTAGAGAGGAAGATAGATGAAAGGAAGGACCCAATTTGGACCTGGGAGGGTCGATCTGAGAAGAAAGAGGTCAGCCAGGCCAGAGCCTGATCAGTGATGCCCAGGTTTTTCCCGGAGACGGTGAGCAGGATGGTATGGTTGACCGTGTCGAAGGCAGAAGAGAGATCGAGGAGGATGAGGACAGAGGGAATGTTAGAGTCAAGGTTGGAGAGGAGATCTTCAGGGATGTTCAGTAGAGCAGTTTCCCTGCTTCTGGCAGCTCTGAAGCCAGGCTGGGAGGGGAAGGATCCCGAGGCAAAGGAGTGGTTGCAAAAATCAGCAAGGGCCGGAGCGAGGGTGTCAATGTGGTCCTTGATGGTTTTAGAGGAACATGGATGAAGCTGTTTTGACGAGGCTTTTATAGATCGGACATGTCTAGCGACCTCGTCAGGGGAGAAAAGAGGAAAGGACGAGAAGGATGGTGGGGGGGTGGCTAAAGGAGGGTCAGTAAGCACAGATGGGGAGTGGAGAGGAGGGGTCTGGGTGAAGAGGGTGGACAGGATGTCCTGGGTTTTTTAAATGAAGTGAGAGGCAAGGGCATTGCAAAGAACCTGGGAGGCAACAGGAGGAGTAGAGACTGCAGTAGGGTTGGCCAGCTCCTTGCAGATTTTAACAAGTTTGGCCGAGTTGTTAGATGCCGGAGGGACAAGAGCTTAAATGTGGACTCTCTTCTTGGTGAGGACAGAGACATGGTATTGCCTGGTGAGGACAGAGATATGGTATTGCCTTTGAAGCAGGTGACAGGCCAGTTTGTCAGAGGATGAACAGGAAGTCCTCCATTTCCTCTCAGCCGCCCTACACTTATGTTTAAGTGTAGCTAGGTCAGAGTTATACCAGGAATTGCACTTGGCTTTGGACTTCAAATGGATCCTCATGACAGGGGCAAGAGCATCAAACGTATCAGAAATTGAAGAGTAGAGCAGAGACAGGGCTATGTCAGGATGTGAGACAGCCAAAGGTGGAGGGGGGGAGAGAAAGTGGCGGCAAAAGACTCAAGTGACACACGCTTCATGGGCTGGATGTCCGAGAAGGTAGGTGGCAGTGTTGGGGTAGGCTTGGCTTGGGGGGGGAGAAGAAAGGGAGAGATGAGAGGAGAGGCGGGAGTGATCACTCCAGGAGAGAGGAGTGGTCAGAGGGATGGAGAGGGGGAGGTCAGAGGAGATCAAGACATCGAGTGTGTGCCCTGCAGAGTGAGTCAGGCCAGAGGGGAGGATGGACAGGGAGAGGGAGTCACAGAGGTCACGGAAGAGTACAGAGGAGGAGCAAGGAGAGTCTAATTGTATATTGAGGTCACTGAGGAGGAGGAGTTGAGTGGTAGAGGCCAGGAGGGAGGAGGAGAGGTCTGCCCACTCAGAGAGAAATTAGGTGATTTGACCAGGAGGCCGGTAGATGGTAACCACAGTAAGAGAATGGGTAGGCAAGAGAGAAAGCCTACAGACAAGGCATTCAAAAGAGGAGTAGGTCTGAGTGGGAATGATAGAGGCAGGAATCCACTCAGGAAAGATCAGGGCTACCCCCCACCGGACCGGGAGGATCTGGGTGCTGAGAGGATCTTTTAGCCATCAGGGAGGAGAGTGTCAAAGCTTGTGACGGAGCTGGCTTTGAACCACGTCTCAGTAAGACCAAGGTCAAGGTCTAGTTCTTCAAGGAGGTGGCAGATGTCAGAGGAGTGTTTGACAGCAGAGCGAGAGTTGAGAGTGGCAATATGAAGAAGGTTGCCAGCCTAAAAGACCTTCCGGGGAGGGGTACAGATCAGAGGTACGCCCTGAAGAGGAGTAAGAGCCCTAGGAGGGGCAGAGGAGGAGGAGGAGGAGAGAGAGGGCAAGGTAGCCAAGGCGGGAGAGAAGGGGACAGCAGGAGATGAGAGGAAATTGATGAGGCGAGGGAAGCGCCTATCAAAGAGGAGGAGATTGGCCTGAGGGCCTTGGACCATGACAGTGCCATTTAGGTAGACATTAAAGATGACTTTAGAGGAGTCGTAGGAAGCCATAAGAACTTCCCAGCCAGTGCCACCATTAATGGGAGAGGAGGAGATAAGGCAGAGCACCGAGACCATATGAGGTGTCCATAGATCTGGTGAAGGAACAACAAAGAGGATGTCGTGAGGGTCTGTCTGGCGGAAGCATTGGCGTAGGTGTCGGTGATAGGAAGACCCGGGTTAGAGGCCAAGATATCCTTTTTGAACTTCTTCCTCTCAGACTTAGTGAGAAGGGAAGGATAGTCAATGGAGAAGCAGTTGGAAAAATAGGAGAAACAGAAAGCGCCTTTGGGGTGGAAGTGAGGACAGAATGGAGATACTGGGGGGGGCTAAGGCAAGTAGGTGTGGGACAAAAGAGAGTGGTGAGGTCACTGGGCTGGCAAGTTGCAGAGAAGAAACAGTATACAAGCAAAATACAGAGAATTTTGCAATGGGCAGCAAGATTTGACTTTTTAGCACAAAGCAAAAACAGCAAGATTTGGCTTTTTAGAACAAAGTAAAAACAGCAAGATTTGGCTTTTTAGAACAAAGCAAAAACCGCAAGATTTGACTTTTTAGAACAAAGCAAAAACAGCAAGATTTGGATTTTCAATCTTGAAATCGGATGTTAGCAAAGTGTTTTAGGAAGCACTGCGCATCAGGATGACAACGTGGGAGTAACAAGCAGAAAGAACAGTGATAGTCAAAGGCGGTAGGAGTGAGTCCATAAGGAGGGAACTAACCCATAGTTCTGGAGGAGGCAAAGTCAAGGCAGTCCGGATTTCTTAGAGGAGTGAGGTGGCAGCATCCTTGTGGTTCAGGTGCAGGGAGGACCCCAATTAGCGTTCTGGAAGCGGACAGGGAGCAGACAGGGAGCAGACAAGGGCCTTAAAAGTGGGCCTTGCTGAGAGGGCCAGCTGAAGCCTGCGGGTCCCTGATTGGATGGAAGAAAACACTAAGCAACCAATGGGAGTGCAGCACAGGGAGAGGTGGTTCAGCACAGCCTGCCTACACAACAAAGAAAACCACGGTGGCCATCATGGAAGGGCCAAGAAACAGTCAAATAAGCAGGCAATAGTGGGAAAAAACTTGTGCTTTCAAAATAGGAAGGCATCTCCAGGTATTAAAAAGCTCAAAAAATGGCAGCACAATGAAAATGCCAAATAAAACAGTCCTTTCCAACAATTTTAATGCAAATTTCATTTTTTTCATTTTTTTTCCAATTTCGATTTTTCAGGATCAATAATTCCCCTGGAGGTGCAGTAATGCACAGAAAGTGCACCTACCTAATGGAATGGTCAGCAGCCAGGCACAAACTCCACATGTACAGGAGAACAACAGATGGCCAGGAGGGTGGAAACAGGACCTCACTCTCAGTGAGAAGCAGATGAAAGAAACCAGTTCCAGCCAGTGGGCCTTGCTGAGAGGGCCGGCTAAAGCCTGCTGGTCCCTGATTGGATGGAAGAAAACACTCAGCAACCAATGGGAGTGCAGCACAGGGAGAGGTGGTTCCGGACAGCCTGCCTACACAACAAAGAAAACCACGGCGGCCATCATGGAAAGGCCAAAAAACAGTCAAATAAGCAGGCAATAGTGGGAAAAAAACTTGTGCTTTCAAAATAGCAAGGCAGCTCCAGGTATTTAAAAGCTCAAAAAATTGCAGCACGATGAAAATGCCAAATAAAACAGTCCTTTCCAACAATTTTATTGGCCAGAACGAAAACGCATACTTGGCATCCTACCTCCCCACCACCAGAGCCCAAGTCCCATACCTGGCATCCTGCCTCCTCAACAGTCAGAGGCTAGAACGCAAGCTGCATACCTGGCATCCTGCCTCCCCACCCTATAGTCCAGACCTGTGCATGGTATCTTGCCTCTCCACCAACATAGCCCAAGCCCAATAGCTGCCATTCTTCTGCCCCACCACCAGATCCCAAGCCCCATACCTGGAATACTGCCTCCTCAAAAGCCAGAGGCCAGAACAAAAGCCCCAAACCTGTCACCCCACAACACAAGAAACCAAGCCCCGTAATAATGTTTCCATTGAAATAGACAAATAAATGAATGTGATTTTTCTAAATTGAAAACGGTTGCTCCCAGTTCTTACCAGGTGGTTCATTGAGCAATGTATGATAACAGTAACTACCTAAAAATCATTCTACACCCCCTAGCAAACAACCCATCCTCACATATAACTCCTCACTGAATCAATACAGATTGCACCTTAGAACGCATACCACCCGAAGAAATTCTGAAAATAGCACACTGACCTACCACAGATACAATACAGCTCCCCACACTCCTTAAACACCAAATGGACCGACACAATAATCACATATTAAGTTACAAACCTGGAGCGCACATTAACCACTGCTCCAGACAACTCACAAAATAAATAAAACCTGAGAATCCTACCTTTTCAGATCATGCACACATCAACATTGCAACAAAGTAAATTTCCCTGCTTCTGCACTAGTCTCCTACCCCCACCCCTTGAACAGCCTGAAAACCCATGAAACTGTGAAAATGGTGGACTGTGTGCTATACAAAACTCAATAACATAGCATGGGGTCATACTATGCACATGTCATTTTGGTGACTTGCAAAAATAAAGGATGAAATAATTGTTGGCTCTGTTGAGGTAAGTCCACTATACATGAAGAGATTACCTTATATGTCCAGAATCACACACTTTGGTTAAACAGTAAAACCGGGATGTTAACTCAATCTACAGTATAGGCATTTGAACACATAACTTACAAGCTCCCCTGTACAAATATGTACATTTTGGATTTCAAAGCCTCCAATAATACTGCCTGATTCAGCAGAGGGCTGAAGATTCCCATGGCCATGCGTGAGAAGGCGTGCCAGACCTGTTTATGCTTGTAATTGTTAAACATGTAGTTTTCCTAAATTTCAAATGGGACAGAAATAAATACAAGTCCCAGAATCAAGAAGGGGAAAAACGGGACTGGATGGCATTCTCATGCCTGGCCACTGGAAACTTCAGAGTTCTGATAGTTTACTTGCAAAATACACTTACTTCAAATTAAAGTAACCTTACAATATTTCACTCATTAGTGAAACATGTTAAGCCAAAAGAATATTGTTGTAGTGGGTTTTTTCCACATCATGAACGGAAAAATAAAAGACACAGTATGCAAAATAATGCAAGCCTGTAAAAAGCCTGCCTTTTACACAACTGTACTTTTCTCACTGTAAGAGTCACTTAAACATTTGTTGTAGTCAAGTCACTAGGATAAATATTACATGTATCCCAAACTTCCAGCTTGTGCAACATTTTAAGAACTTTTACCTATCCCTATAAAGCAGTTGATTTTTCCATGTTAAAGTAGTAGAGTTAATGGAAACATCCAAAATGACCGATAATAAATTACTGAATGCATGATTTGGCCAAATTTCGGCCGTTTGAAAATTCCGAACGGCCGAAAAGTTTGACCAGATCACACATTCGGTGCTCGGGGGTGCATTGTGAGTGGAGGTTGAGGGGGTGTCCCCAGCAGCCCATCCCGAAAAAAGCCCCCAAAAAAGAAGAAAAAAAAGGAGGGGTGCAGGGGTGTCCCCCGCACCCTTACTCACTATATTGTGAGCGAAGGTTGCAGGGTGTCCCCCGCAGCCACCCCCCCCCAAAAAAGGAAAGGCTGCTGTGGCGGCGCCGGTTCCTAAACAGGGAAGTGAAAGGGAACAGGTGTTGCAGGGACACTGCGAGTCAGCGGCCGCAAGGTAAATAGGGGTGTGGGGGTGTGGAGGGGGTGCGGGTTTGGGGTGTGTGTGGGGGTGTGGGTGGAGGTGGGAGCCAAGTTGGAACTGTTCAGGGGAGAAAAGACCGAAAGTTATTTCAGAAATATTATCTTCTGTCTTTTCTCCCTCGAACATTTGGATCTCGGGCTTTAAACCCCGATCTGAGTTAATTACTACCTTTGAATTCTTGTGTAACTTTAAATATCTTGTAAGTGTACACCCATGTACTAGGTAGGCCAGCTGTTATGAGTCTCTCAGATGTAACAAAAAGAGTAATTGCAGGCCATCATTAAGAGGGGGAAGAATGAGACGACAGGCCATGGGCAGAGAGTCTCAGGAGAAGGATGACCCGCATAGCTATCGCTACAACCAAAGGGGGCATACAGCAGGGAGAGATTAAACGTGCAGTTCCCCCATTACAGAAAGGCAGCAGGGTTACCCAGTATGTACCTTGACCAAATATGGACAAAGAGAATTTCATGACTAGCCTACCATCTCTCACTATGGGTGGAGAACATTTGATTTATGTCCTGGAAAAAGAAATTGCAGGGATAACTTTGGCAGTAGGCAAGATTAAGAGTTTGTTTGCCACCCTATTGGGGGAACAAAAAATGACTTATGGTGGAATGCAAGGCATGAGGGGGTGACGATAAACAGTGACGCTCATGATGGCCATCACTATAAAGGTCAGGACGGCGTGCAGGCCAGTCAAAGAGATTGGTCCAGTTCGAAGATGTAATGGGCTTTTGCTGCAGAGTCAGCAAGCCCAGTTTAAGCAGACTTGGCAAGACTCTCACGGCAGGTCCTCAGCTGTCCCTGGAGAGGGGGGCACAAAAGGTGGCACATCATTTTGCAAGGGAGGCCAGTGCCCCTCTGGCCCTACCCATGCAACGCCACTGGCCCTGCAGCATGGTATTTGATTTTGTAGATTTGTCCTTTTTCACTTTTATTGAGTAGTGCAATTATTGCAGGGACTACCCGTATTTGGGGCAAAGGTTGCATTGTGTAGTGCATGAGAATTGGAAAAGGGAGCTCTCCAGAGGTGGAGAAAGACGGTGCACTGAAGTGATGAATGGTGATTTGGTGATGGCATTATAAGTAGCATAGTGTTGTAGTATTGCATTGCATGCAGATTAGGTGGAGGAGGAACGATGACGTTGAGAGTAAAGTAGTGTTGATATATTGATGTGGAGTAATTGTGATAAATAGCTGCCATGCTGCACAGAGGGGATTTTTGATTTTTTAAAGAATAAAAAGATTTAATTGTGGTGTTTTGAATTGCATAGTTAAAGTTGCATTATTGTGGTTAGGGGCATTGCTTAATTTTGTAAGATTGGAAAACAGTAACTTTGTTGTAAAAGTGGATTGAGTGTGGCATTTGGTTTGATTGGGTTGGTTGTGTTTTTTTGGTGCATGTTGCATGGATGAAATGTGTGTGATTGGAGGTTGATGGGATGTGCGTGAACAAACCCTTATTCGACTTGCTTGATGACAAAGGAATTTCATGAACAACCTATGAGGATGGCACACAGATCCTTCTCCCCCTTACCGGAAACTATTCTACAGATAATACCAACAACATTCTGTCTTTTCCATCACCCAGGCCTGAATACCCTCCCACCAACTCTATCTAAACAACGAAAAGGCCGAAATTCTATTGGTTGGATCCCACAACTCCCTTCGTAAGCTTAACCAATCCTACAATTCCTTCACCATAGACAGCATCACCATCCAGGTGTCCAATAATGCTAAGACTCCGGGTGTCTACCTTGGAGCTACCCTCTACTTATCTAGCCATGTGAACGCTATCACCTCATCTGCTGAACACACATCCAAACTAATTAACGTTTGCAGACCCTTCCTAACTACTGAAAGTTGTGTGACCATTGTGAGAGCACTCATATGTTCGAGACTGGACTACTGCAATGCCTTATTCACAGGAACATCTTTGTGTAACATTAACAAGCTTCAAATCATACAAATAATGCCCTGAGGGCAGCACTCAAACATCCCGAAGTGGGAACACATCTCTGCCACAAGAAAGAGAGCACACTGGTTACGAATCCACGAGCGCATAATCTTTAAATCAATAGCGATCACGCACAAAAGCCTCTCCAATTCGGCACAATTTATCTCTCCCAGAAATTCTCTAAAACTCATTCAACCATACCCACCCGTTCCTCCTACTCTCACCAACTTAACATCCCAAGTTTCAGACGAAAGAGATCTGGGGAATCCATCTTCCCAGTCATTGCCTCCAAGAATTAGAACTTAATACCTCTGTCACTCAGAGCTGAACAATCATAAGGGGTTTTCCAGAAACACCTCAAGACCTTACTCTTTTCTGCAAATCTGCCCGTTGTCTGAGCCTACTATTGTTCTAAATGTATTTTCCATATGGAATCATGTCTGCTATGCCTGAATGTAACCAGTGCCTTGATGCCTTCGGGCTTAGCGCGCGTAACAAATGCAGAAAGAACGCAATAAATAAATAAAGGAGCAATGCATAATAGAATGTGTTGTGTGGCGATGAAGAAGTGAGAAGCAACAAGATTGGTGTGGGTCAAAGACATCTAGAAGAAAACCAGTCGATAATTTACATTGTGGGTGGTGGGGGATTCAATTGACTTTTGGGGTTGCAAATGTATATTTGAATTTGTATTGTATTAATATTGAAAAAGGGAGGAACACAAAAAGGGAAGGGGTACCGAGTACTCCTGACACAGTGGTTGAAAGAGGCCAGTGGAAGGAACACATAAGCACTATGGTGTCTGCACTGGAGCACATGTGTGAGATACTCCCACAGCATAGGGATAAGATATTGCAATATCACTTTGAGTGGGTAAGGGATACAGCAGGCAACTATTCACACCATGGGCCGAAGAGGGTACCCACAAGCGGGCTATAGGACATGTATGCCTATTTCACAGGGAAATATAAGGGGCAGAATGTTGAACAGAAGACAGAGCATTTTGGAATTGTGGAAATTATATAAGGAAGAGGGAGCGCCCATGGATAATGGGTGAAGAGTAAAGGAGGACATAGGCACCCAGTCCCAGGTTTCCCCAGTCACTGCAGCAAGCACTGTTGCTGCTGTGACACTGCCAGCCCCCCATAGCAAGTTCCTTTCCTCTAAAGGAAGTCGCAGGGTATACCAATCCCGATATGCCCCCAACAGACAAGGGGATACAGTAAAACTACTGCCACACATGCCAGAGGTTTGTCAAGGGACGCAGCCAGTGTTTCCTTGGTCACAGAAATAGGAAAGAGCGGCTAGAGATAGATCAATGAGGTGTTGAAAGAGGCAGAGGGAACAAGAGGCGGGGTGGCGATGTTTGACTATGCCCCTGATCAATGGAGATCAGGACAGATAATGTTTAAATTAGACAGCAAGCCTGTTGTCGATAGACATTTTCCATCACATGAACAATTCGAAAATGATTCAGATTGTGGGGCCAGGGACGATGAGGAAATGGGGGGAATATGGGCTCATGAAGAGGGGGAAGAATGAGACGACAGGCCATGGGCAGAGAGTCTCAGGAGAAGGATGACCCGCATAGCTATCGCTACAACCAAAGGGGGCATACAGCAGGGAGAGATTAAAGGTGCAGTTCCCCCATTACAGAAAGCCAGCAGGGTTACCCAGTATGTACCTTGACCAAATATGGACAAAGAGAATTTCATGAGTAGCCTACCATCCCTCACTATGGGTGGAGAACATTTTATTTATGTCCTGGAAAAAGAAATGGCAGGGATAACTTTGGCAGTAGGCAAGATGAAGAGTTTGTTTGCCACCCTATTGGGGGAACAAAAAATGACTTATGGCGGAAGGCAGGGCATGAGGGGGTGACGATAAACAGTGACGCTCATGATGGCAGGCCATTCAATAACTGAGGGGCAAATGTATGGAAAGCACTAAGCGAGATGGAGTCAGATTGAACCGACATGCAGTCAATCCTTAGTCGCACGATGGGTCCAGATGAGGACCCCACACATTACATTGAAGAGATTAAAGAGAAGTGGCAATTAGAAGCACGACAAACATGGGACAATAACATACCTGGTTTTTACCACATCATATTGATGGGCCTCCCAGCATAGGTACAGGCTGCGCTAGGATAGGTAGTGGGGAAAGAGAATAAGGGGTGGCCAGAGAAACAGGCAACATAGTACATCATTGCAAGGCGAAACAGGACAGGGATAGAAAGAAGACAGATGACTCTCAAAAGGCAGAGGCAACATGAGTGCAGAAGAAATTGGCTAAAATAAGCATGGATGGAGCTGTCCTAACGGTTTTGTACAAAAAGACTGTATCTAAACGGTTGCATGTACAAAAGGTTCTACAAATGCTAGCACCAAAAGTTCAAACACCAAAAGTTCGAACTTTTGGTGCTAGCATTGCAGGTAAGTTTAAAAAAAAAATGCGGGTGCTGCGGGGGTGTCCCCCCCAACACCCTTGCAGCCCCCCATAAAAGAAAAAAAAAGAAATGGACCCTGCAGTGCCAGTTCTCAATCACGGAAGTGAAAGGGAACTGGCGCCGTAGGGACCCAGCGTGAAGAGAAGGAAAGTGGGGTTTGTTTATGTTAGGGGTGTGGGTGGGGGTGTGTGGAGGTTGTGGGTAGGGGGTGTGTCATGGGTGTGCTGTGGGTGTTGGTATGTACGTATGTTCGCATGAGAAAGATGCAAACTTTTGGTTGTTCGCACCTTTCTCATGCGAACATTCCGGCCCCGGTAAATTCAACCGCGGTCGGATCACGTGTATTTGTCTTAACTGCCCTTCCCCAAGGGGGCCTGTGCACCAACAGGGATTTATGTCATATGGTTTCATACAGCTGGGCGGGTTCACACCTCAGGGAGGTTTTGCACCACAGGGCACCTTTACACCACAAAGAGGTTTCGCCCGACAAGGAGGGCTTGTACAACAAGGAGGTTTTTCACCACAAGTAGGGTTTGTACCACAGGAAGGTTTATCTCACAAGGGGAGTATTTTCTGGGTACACAAGGGTTTTTGTTATGGAGTGGTGAAGGAGCCATATGGAGGGCAGTGTTGGGCTTGTGGAGGAATAGGTCAATTCACAAGGGAATGTAGGAGCAGAATTCAACCATATTATAGCCCTGAGGGCACTCCAATGTACCATAATACGTCTTACTACACTCAACCACAACAGCAAATACAGCCCATGCAATACACGTTTACCCAAAACATTCAGGGTATGCTGCAGCAGCAAGCACCACCCATGCAGAACACATTTCTCCAGACCATCCAGAATATGCCACTGCAGCAACCATCGGCTAGCCCAAATGCCCAAAATATACAAGTGATTCCCCTGCAACAGCCCACACCAGTGCCAATTGCACCAACAGCTCCACAGCTGCGATACATCCAGCCCACTGGCGGCGTCCCGCAGCAATATCGGCAGCCGGATACTTTCAAGGAAACAAGCATAGGAACACATTCAGGTACAGACACAGGCACAGGCAACCAACCAGTAATGGGACACTAACTTGTTACTGCAGGCACGGTACCACACTATACAAGAGCAGCAGTTTAGGCGGGGAATCCTTTCCTACCTTCCGGTACCAAATTAAACACACAATAGGGCAGCCCAGAGAAGGCTCTGGGGTGTCCAATCCTATCAGTAACTAAAGACCTGGAAGAGGAACCACAGGTGGCAGTGAGCATAGGCGGCAAAACATTGGGCCTCATTACAAGTGTGACGGTACGGTAACAACAGTGCCGGTAAGCCTACCGGCACCATTGTTACCGGACCGTCACACTACAGGTCTGTGGGCGGGTGTAAAACAACCACTGGTGGGGGGCATCTGTATTCCTGCTCTCTATATGGTAGAGGAGAGGCACAGAAGACCCCAGCCAAGATTCTCTATTACGTAGCAATGGACGATCAATCAAGGCCTAGCTTCTCAGGAGGTGATGCGGGCTGGTTATTAAGTACAGTGTAGTCCCCAAGCACCCACAAAGGAATGTCCCGATACTATGTTAGTTAAAACACTGTCTTTATATAAATAAGGTTCAATGTTATGTACACTATCACGATAATACACTTTGTGCTCCAACAATTCTAAAATGGTAAATATATACAATTCTAGGTGGTACCACGATTACTCTGATTCCATTAAAATGCATCAACTGCAGTCAATTCAAATAGCATACGAATCAACACAGCAAAACGATATCAACCATAGACTTAGGAGGAAGCCAAGTTGGTTAGACAATTGGCAGAATACTGAATCCCTACCAACCAGACACAGTTCTGTATGAGGATCCCCCCACCAGGGCAACCTGTAAATGAAGATGTACTATAAGCCCAGTCCATATATTGTCTACTAGAGTCTGATCTTCTTCTATAGTTCTGCAACCCAAATGTACCTTGTGTTGTAGAGTTCTTCATCAGGGAATCGACTGACCCTTCTTGAGTTCTCTCTCTTTCAAGCAGGAGCCACGGGTCGTCTAACTTCCGAGATGAAGAAAAGGTGAATGTTGTCGTTGAGGCAGCAGCTTCGGTCCTTGCAGTGCTTGTAGACGAGTGATCGAAAACGTCCTGCAACAGGGGAGGCGTGCGGTGCACCTCGACGACGGTGGTTCATTGCTGCAAAGAGTTAGTGAAGAACTTTGGCCCAGCAAGGGCATCGGGTCATTGGCGTCTGGCGTCGATGAGCGGGTCGTGACCACGGCTGGCTTCAGTAGCTTCGTCAGCATCTCTGAGGTCTTTGGGTCGCGGTAAACCCACCGCGGATTCTCCTCGGTCGTCGGCGGCCTTGACTTTCTCCGGCAGGAAGAAAGCGGTCGACGATGATGAACGAGGGAGTCCTTGGATCAAATGTTCTTAGGCAAAAGGGAGCACGGCGGCTCCAGTCGGCGACGGCGGTCATCGACGGTGGAAGGCTGTCCAGTGCTTTTCTTCTTTCTCCGCGGCGGTTCCCTTCTCTGGTCGGCAGCCTTTCATAGGTCTGTCTGCCAGGGAGTTTTGGCAAAGATCAGCTGGTGCACGATGGTCCCTCCTAGCTCGGGGAGATGTCTCCTTACCACGTCCTCTCTTGGATCAGTTCTTGAAGGCACAGCAGCTTTCAGATTACAGGGAAGGGACCAGCGGTTCACCTTCTTCTTCCGGCTCGGCTTCGAGAGTAAGCATCAAGTATCGACTTCAGCTTCTGAACAATTTCTAACTGTGAAAGGCCCCAGATATACTGTTGCTCTCCTGTTCACTCTGCTGGGTCACACTCAGTCAACCGATCACTCAGAAGGGCATTCAGGCAGTCAGGTAGCCGATCAGGCGCATGGTGCATTCAGGCCATTCTTCTCCATCCAGACACTCATAACACATAATGTGGATTCGGACAAGCACTCTGCCATTCAGCACTACACACTGCATTCATACCAGTTTCGGGCAGCGATGTCTCAGTCATTGTGTCAAACACCAGATACTTGACACCCATAACACAGAATGCATATTCGTCACACACTCCATTCACCCAGGACCCACCCCATAGGCGTACCCATAACATACGGTCATTGGGAAGGCTCCAGCCAGTCTGGCCTGGGCTTTCCCACACTACCATATATGGAAGTTCCACCCCACAGCCAGTCGGGGGAAGGGACAGAGTCAGGGCTTCCCGGACTTCGGGAAACAAGGTAACAGGTGATGGAAAGCAAGAGGCCACGGGGGCCATCTTGTCACCATCAGGAATCCACCAATTCCAATGACAGGGCCTGGGCATCCCAAAATGGAGGACGCTCAGGGCACCTTTCAATTCAGCACAGAACTGCCACCAGCCGATACCCTGCTCTGTGGGCCACACACAGGTGCCCAAAAACATTCACTAGGAGTACGTGGTTGTACTCCCACCCATGGATGCCATAAGGGTATCCCAAGGGCCTGTTCACCAAACCAAATACAGGAAGAGCCGCACCGCCAGGAGTCCCACATGAACTCCTGCGCGGAAAACAAGTCAGAACACATGATAAAAAGCCACAAAGGGCAAGGATTCAGAGGACCTGTCCCTCCGATTTATTTCCAGCATCACAGTGGGTGCCGTCCCTCCCGCCAGGTCAGACCTGGCAGGCGGGACGGTGCCCGCTTGCAGACTTTCCGGGAAGCACCAGCACCGTTATTAACGGTGCCAGTGCTTCCCGCATCCCCATTGAGTCCTATTGGACTCAATGGGAATGGGGATTTACATTTTTCCGGTGCCTGACTTCCAGGAACACCGGGGTCATAATCCCCCGTTGTTTCCGTGAGGCCAGGCAGCGGAAAAAGGCACAAGTCCAGCGGCAGCCTGCCGATTTTACCGGCAAGGCTACCGCCAAACTCGTAATGAGGCCCACTCTCATTTTTGGCTGATACAGGGGCTACCAAATCCTACATTAGAAAAGAAAGATTCCCTTTGTAAGACAAAATAATGGCCACAAAGGGATTCTCTGTCACCGTTGTAACGGTTCTTTTTTTACCAAAGATCTACCCCTGACCATTGGTGATCAGGAAATAGATGTGCCCCTATTGTACTCCAAAGAAACTCGGATTAATATATTGGGTAGAGATATCTTGAGTAAATTAAACAGGACCATTTCATTTACTGACAAAGGTATATTGTGTTCCACTGCTGGGGTGTATTACAACAGAGCACAAGCCGTGCGCAAACGCTATGCGACCACATCACACAGCAAGGGATCCCAATATGCACGCAGTTGTTCCTCTGCAGGGTACAGGTGCTGCTTGGATGGGTACCTAGGATAAGAGATCACATATTTTGATCGCCCACTGAATTTCTGTTCAGACCAGCAGTGTACAAGGAAGTGATGCCAGGAAGTGTTATCAGAATACAGCTAGATGTGGTAACAATACAGAAAGACAAGGTGATTTTAAAGGGGGATAGAAGAAGATGGTATTGAATGGTACACTGCCCTGTGTATTGACCCCACTCAACGCTTGACTGATCTGACTGATGAACAATTGTTTGATGAAGACAAGGACAAAGGACAATTGGTGTTGGAGAATAGCATACCATGTCACTTGTGCGTACAGCATAGGAAGGTCCCCCAACTGGCACTCCTTGCAAGAGAGATGCCAACCTATCTTCTACAGGAAGATTTGTAGAAGGTACCCACAGAGATTTGGACCAGCGGGCCCCATGCCATAGGACTGCTGAAGGGAATAGAGGCAGTATGCACCATACTGAAGGAGGGTTTCGTGTTGCCATCGGTCAGGCAGTACTCCTTGTCCAGAGAGGCGGATGAACGGGTCTATGACACAATTGTAGTACTATGCCAACAGGGCATAATACAATACTCAGATTCCACGTGTAACACGGATGTGTACTGTAAAAGGTCAGTAATGCGAGGCGGACAACTGGTTGTGTTTTTCTCAGATTTCAGCATTTTATTAAAAGAAAAGGTGCAAATAAATCTTCGTTAAACCTACTCTATCAGGGAGTTCCCTACCTAGTATAAGAGCTAACATAAATAAAACTGGCCCTTACACTAAACAACAGAACATTCGAAATAAATCATAGACACAAATAGGTAAATAACAAACAACCAGTAATTTGGATGACCTTCACCAGTCCTGGGTAGATCCCCTGCCCAGTATTGTTCAAATTCAATTTCCTCAAATGTTTGAAAATAAAAGTAAAGTCTTGAACCAGTTTTTGTAAGTTGCAAATAAAATAAAAGTTAACCAAACAAAAATCCACTGGTAACAGTTCTTCAGCCTTCAGTTCAAAAGATGCCTTTCCAATTCGAGCAAAGGAAATAGCACCAATGGTAATCTTGTATGACTTCCTTCCAAGATTGGTTTTCCACAGTTCAAAGATTAGAATAACAACTTCTTTGTCTACAACTTTACAAACGTTCTTAACTTCTCCAGTACATTTGGTATAATTGTCAGGATGCTTCTTCTTGGGTTGTTGCTTTCCTCTTGACAACCACCCTTCTACTATAGTTACAGTGGAAACAAACTCTGTGGTTCCACAGTATGCCACTACTTCAAACAACTTAGACATGACATCCACTGACAGTGTTATACACAAACACAGTTCTGATATTTCTGTGTCATCTTCATAGGTTAGAATAGTCAGGCCTTTTTAAGACAAGACACTTCAACCTCTTCTGGTAGGCAAAGCACTATTCTTTCTTTCAGACTGCTCTCCTCCAATTTTAACAGTCTCAGCATTACAGGTTATTTGTTCAATCTTCTTACAAGCACCCAGCTCCCTTCCCCAGCTTTGCTCACATCTTCTTAGTTCTAGTAGCTACCTTGAATCTGTACTGCCACACTTCCAACTTCAGATAGTGATGTCACACTTGTATCAGATGACACTGGACCTTTAACAACTTTAACAGTTAGGTGGATTGTTTTAAACCTGGGTTTCTCCAATATAGAAAGGGTTTGCAAATTGGTATGGGTAATTCGTGTTCTTCTTATTAATATAACAACTTCTGTGTTCAAAGAATACTTGTTCTCACTGTTACACGGTTCAGTCTTCAAATGGAAAACAATTTTAGTCATATGCGACCAGTTTTTACGGTAGCACTTGAACCTTAATTGTTTGTACAAGTTTATATCCCCACGTATTAACTCGGAGATGCTTTCTACTCTGGTTGGGAATCGAAATTGGTCACACGTGACCTCTCTTTGATGCCGTAATATCTTGTAACAAGTGTGAAAGTTAGCTTCAGAGTTTTTGGAGTAATATTCAACAAGAATTCTCCTTTTATTGGAGACACGCAACCACTCTGGCAACCTTCAAAAGTTAGACAATGGGAAATGAAATACTTTTCTTTACACATGAGCAAGCACTATAAATAGTATTAGGAGTGCACATGATACATTTGCGTTGTGAAGAGTAGCTTTCACAACACCAAACAATTTAAAGTTGCTTCTGCTTTAACGCAGGCCACTTTAGAGCTGGTAACAGTTACCAGCAAGGGTTTAAGAGTGAACCTGAACGCCAAGATTCACTTACCGGCTCCAGGAACACTGTGGTTGTGGGTTTCTTCAACTTCCCGACATCTTCCTCTTCTACTACGGCTTTAGGCACACTTGGGACCCACGCCCCTATTCAGCACGGGTGTCTCCTGTCCGGCTATGCCAACTGGGAGTCTCGTTCACTCCTTGGTCCCTCGGTTTGCTTCTTGCTGCGGGCCTCAGGCTTCAGCACAGTTACAGCTGTGCAATTACAGACACTAGGCACACAAGGGAAGACCTTCACTTTCAGCACGTCTGTCTCAGTGTAGCCACGGCAAGACAGGGTTTGTGAACATAGCACCCTCGCAGTGTAATAATTACAGATTCAGAACAAGTTAGGTAACTGACAGGTTATCTCAATGACTCACTGATACTCTTCTTCCTCTCCCTTCTCTCTCTCTCTCCTTCTCTCTTGCTCGGATATCCTCCAACAGGGGGATGAATACGAAAGCCTCCCTAAACCCTTTTCTCTATCTCTAGAAGACTAGAGGAGAGAAAAGGTCTCAGGGAAACCCTCTGGGGAAGAAAACCCTGTGTCAGTGACTGCAGGATCGATGTTGTCTGTTGCAGCGAAGATTCAGGTGAAGATTGGTGGAAGGCGGTCTTGACGGAGAAAGAAGAAGAGAGTTTGATAAGTATATGAGGGTAAGTGAGTGATAGAAAGTGGAGGTAAGTATTCTCAAGTTACCCTTAAAAAGGATTAGGAGGTGTATCACACTGAAAGAGGAGATTTCTGGTTTCCACCTGATGAAGTACTGAATTACGTTAGCACAGTACAGAGTATAGAGTGAGCAAGAGTGTACAGTAAGGGGTCTTTACCTTGCAAGTTGTGAGAGAGGAACTTGACTGTAAACCCGCAATCACAGGTGTTGAACAAGCGGGTCCGAAGACTGAATTCGGAATCCCTAGATATTGGATAAGGGAAAGAAATGTGTCAACTACAGGTTACTGCTGGAATCAGGGGGTGTCTGTTACTGCTATCCTTCGTACCGATGAAATCTAACAGTCTGCTCGCCGGATTCCTGACTAGGTGTGAGCGAGAGGGAGCTGGAGTCTCTGTGGTCGGAGAGGAGGCGAGTAGAAATGCAGAGTCTGAAAGTCGGGAAGAACGAAGGACAGCTTTCGGTGTAATAAAGTTTTGGAAGTAAGCAAGACATATTGGAAAGGTATGCCTAGATACAAATTTACGTAGCGTTGTCTGTGAGGAGTAGCAACGCATCCGTGCGTTGTCAACAGGGACAGATAAACTGAATCTCGAGTAGGAGGGCGGAGCGTCCCTGGTGCTGGGTTGTGCATTGTCTAGACCCACATTGTGCGTTGTGGCGGCCATCTTGGAAGGAAAATGGCTGAAATCCGTCATCCATGGGACCAACGATGCCACAAAGACCAACGTCTCCAAAGGGGTATGACAGTATGCCCCCTCCAACGGGTCGGGGCCCCCGGTTTATCGGGATGTCTCCGAAAAAACTGGCGGATAAGTGCCGGAGCATGAACCGCCGAGGCAGGTTCCCATGATCGATCAGCTTGGGAGTAACCCTTCCAATCAATCCGGAATTGAAGACGACCCCGAAAAAGGCGAGAGTCACAGATGCCAGCCACATCATATTCAGGTCCCATCGGAGTGACAATAGGAGGAGGGGGAGCATCCCTTGCTCTAGAAAACCGATCAAGTTTTTCTTCAGTTGAGACACATGGAATACTGGATGAATTCTGGACCAAGAAGGAGGAAGCTTGAGTCTGAAAGCAGAGGAGTCCATTTGTTGCAATATGGGAAAGGGACCGAAATATTTAGGAGACAATTTGGAAGGGACCAAATGACGGGGTAAAAATCGGGAAGACAACCACACTAAATCACCCGGCACCAATCTTGGTGCTGGAGTGCGGTGTCTGTCCGCAAAGCGTTTGACACGACTCTGCGCATCCAAAAGAGATGTCTTAGCTGTTCGATGACCCGCTTGGATTGTCCTGAGCAGGTTGTTCACATCCGGAAACCGGCACGAGGATGCAGGACCAGAAGGAAAACAGGTAGGATGAAAACCGTAGGAGCAAGAGAAAGGGCTGAAACCCAGAGCGGAGTGACGGGAGTTATTGTAGGCGAACTCTGCCAAGTGTAGTAAAGAACACCGGTTTTCTTGTGAAGCAGAGATGTAACATCGCAAGTACCCCTCTAGAGTCTGATTCAATCATTCTGTCTGGCCGTTAGTTTGTGGATGGAAACCCGAACTCAAGGCTTGGGAGATGTTCAAGCTTTTGCAGAATTGCTGCCAATATCGAGATGTATATTGAGACCCATGATCAGAAACGATTGTTTCAGGGAGGCCATGAAGACTGAATATCTGTGAAAGGAAGATCTTTGCTATCTGTGCTGCTGTGGGAATCCCAGGAAGAGGAACAAAATGAGCCATCTTTGTAAAGTAGTCTACTGTCACCATGATCACAGTGCAACCGTCAGATACAGGCAGTTCAACTATAAAATCCGTTGATATCATTTGACAAGGACGATCTGGGACAGGCATTATCGACAGAAGACCCAAGGGGGCAGACTGAAGGGTCTTAGATTGCAAACATATGGCACAGGCGGACACATATTCTTGTATGTCTCGAGTCATCTCCGGCCACCAGAAATTACGTTGAACCAACTCCTTGGTATTTGCCACGCCTCTATGGCCAGCCAACCGGGAGTCGTGGCAGAGTTGTAGAACCGATCTTCTCAATTCTTCGGAGGGAAGAAACAGTAGTTTCTCTCTATAAGCACACCCTTGGGAGAGGGTAAGTTTCCAAAAGGCCACATATCGGGGATTCAGCTGAATGAATTGAGAGGTTGAGTCAGCCACCAACTGAAGAAAAGTTGTGACTACTTGTAAAAACCTTGCTCGTGGAAAAAGAGGTTCAGATCGGAAAGGGTTTGAGGTGTTGTTATCCTTCCTGGATAGTGCGTCTGCCTTTAGATTTGCTGTTCCTGGTATGAAAGTGAATATTATCTCATAAGGGGAAAAGAAATGAGCCCAACGAGCCTGTCGGCTATTCCTGGTCTGTGAGTATTGTAAGACTCGCAAATTGCTGTGATCTGTTCGAACTTCAGTAGCGTGTCTTGCCCCCACTAGTAGGTGTCTCTATTCCTCAAAGGCTCTCTTGATCACCTGAAGTTCCTTTTCGAGAACTGAATAGTTTATTTCTGAAGGTGAAAGCGTCTTCGTTAGATAGGCTATAGGGCATTCTACCCCTTTTTCCTTTTCTTGAAGCAGAACGGCTCCTACAGCATGATGTGACGCATCTGATTCTACAATGAACCTTTTGGATTGGTCCAGAGTAATCAGTATGGGTCCAGTAAGGAAATGTGTTTTGAGTTTCTCAAATGCTTGATGGGCTTCTTCTGACCAATGGAATCGTACATCCTTCTTAAGGAGTGCCGTCATCGGAAGAATCTTCTCAGAATAGTGGGGGATGAAGCGTCTATAAAAATGTGCAAATCCCAAGAATCTTTTCAGATCCTTGATGTTCAGTGGAACAGGCCATTCAGTAATCGCTGAGACCTTTCTTGGGTCCATTGCTATTCCTTTGGCTGATAGTATGTACCCCAAATAAGCCACCTTGCTCTTGTGGAATTCACACTTCCCCAATTTGCAAAAAAGATGATTGTTGGACAGTCTTTGCAGGACTTCTCTTACGTGATGACTGTGTTCAGAGGAAGAAGTAGAGAAAACCAATATGTCATCTAAGTAGACAATGACTGTATGAAGCAGAATATCAGAAAATATGTCGTCCATAAAACACTGGAAAACAGCCGGGGCATTAGAGAGGCCGAATGGCTTTACTCTATATTCGTAATCTCCCAAGGGAGTACGAAAGGCCGTCTTCCACTCATCACCGGAGCGTATGCGGATGAGATGGTACGCCCCGCGGAGGTCCAGTTTAGTGAAGATTGTAGCTCCCTTAACAACCTCAAGAATATCCAGAATTAGAGGCATCGGATATCGATCAGCGGTCGTGACCTTATTCAACCCCCTATAATCAATACACGGTCAGAGTTCCGTTGAATCCTTCTTGGGGATGAAGAACAATGAAGCCCCTGCGGGAGAGGTGGACTCCTGAATAAGGCCGTAACGTAAGTTCTTTTGGAGGTATTCTTTAAGTACTTCCCGTTCCCGTGTGGACAGAGCATACATGCGACCGAAGGGGATCGGTGCATCTGGAACGGGTTCCAAGGCACAATCATCCCTACGGTGAGGGGGCAATTCCGCATATTCTGAATCAGAAAATACTGTCTGAAATTTCCGATACTCGGGGGGGATTTCTTGGATATTATTTAACATGGTGGTTGTGCAACTGTTTTCTAACACAGAGATTGTAGGACGAAACCCAAGTGCTCCTTCAGAGAGACAATGAGCCAAACAATGTTCTAACCCTAGAAAGATTGTGCCGGCCTTCCAATTGATATAAGGATTATGGGTTCGAAGCCACGGTAATCCTAAAATCAAGGGATAATGTGCTGTACGAATAACATCAAATACGATGGTTTCTTGATGGGAGGAAATCTTCATCTGTATTGGTCTTGTCTGTTCCTTTATGGGTCCCGAAACTAGCGGACTTCCATCCACTGATTCTACCGGAATTGCCAAGGATTTGTCTGAACACGGTATTCTATGAGTTGCCTTCCAATGAGTATCAATGAAATTCCCGGCGGCCCCACAATCAATCAAGGCCGCCACCAGTACTGAATCCGAAGTACTGCACTCGATCTGGACCTGTAGGACCAGCATAGGGAGATCGGGAATGTCTGTCACTTGAGAAGGTAAGGATGCTGTTGGGGAACCTATTACTGACTCCCTAGCCGCGGTTCCCCTAGCGGTTGGGAAGTGGCGTTTCCCTGTCTTTTGACAGGGATGATAGGGCAATCTTGAACTGCATGATCCTTGGATCCACAATACATACACAACCCCTTTACTCTGCATCTATTACACTCTTACGGGGTAAGTCTGCCTATTGTGGCTCCTATCTGCATAGGTTCATCGGTCTGGGCTCTCCCTGAACTGGGAGAATATGTCGTTGGTTGTTTCAAGGGACGACCTTGGCGTCCTTCTTTAAGTCTTTCTTGCATTCGATAGTCCATCTGCATTATCATCGTAATCAATTCTGCTAGATTTGGAGGTCTAGGCACTCGGGAAACTTCATCCTTCAGATCCTCGTTTAATCATCTGCGGAATAACGTGATCAGCGCATCATCAGCCCACGAGGTTCCGGCTGCTAACTGTTTGAAAGTGGTGATGTATGACAGTAAATCATGTGATCCTTGTTTAAAGTCCAACAACTGTTCCTGGGCTGACACAGTGATCTCTTGCCGTCTAAACATTGCTCTAAGGCTATTCAAAAAGGCGGGATAAGAATCAAGCAGAGCAATGTTTGTGGTAACTAGTGGCGTAGCCCACGCCAAGGCAGGACCTGTTAAGTTAGCAATCATGTGTCCTACCTTGTCGCGATCATTTTGAAAAAACGCAGTTTTAAATGAAAATTGGATGGTGCAGGCCTCAATAAAAGCCTTGAGTTTATGAGGGTTCCCATCAAACAAACCCCCCGGGATCGGCCTTGTGGTAACTCAGAACAACTAGGACTTCTTCCCACCTGTTGCCGGAAAAATGCATTCCCATGCTTTAAAGCCTGCACCTCAACAGTCAAAGATTGCACTGCTGTAACTAACTGTTGTTGTTGGACTGGATCCATAGTTTCCCGTGAGGATAACTACTGTGAACCTTGAGATAACCGATTCAGTCTCTGGGAAATCCCAGATTCAAACAAAAATTATTTTGGGCGTTGCTAACTGTAATAATTACGGATTCAGAACAAGTTAGGTAACTGACAGGTTATCTCAATGACTCACCGATACTCCTCTTCCTCTCCCTTCTCTCTCTCTCTCCTTCTCTCTAGCTCAGATATCCTCCAACAGGGGGATGAATACGAAAGCCTCCCTAAACCCTTTTCTCTACCTCTAGAAGACTAGAGGAGAGAAAAGGTCTCAGGGAAACCCTCTGGGGAAGAAAACCCTGTGTCAGCGACTGCAGGATCGATGTCATCTGTTGCAGCGAAGATTCAGGTGAAAATTGGTGGAAGGCGGTCTTGACGGAGAAAGAAGAAGAGAGTTTGATAAGTATATGAGGGTAAGTGAGTGATAGAAAGTGGAGGTAAGGATTCTCAAGTTGCCCTTAAAAAGGATTAGGAGGTGTATCATTCTGGAAGAGGAGATTTCTGGTTTCCACCTGATGAAGTACGGAATTACGTTAGCACAGTACAGAGTATAGAGTGAGCAAGAGTGTACAGTAAGGGGTCTTTACCTTGCAAGTTGTGAGAGAGGAACTTGGCTGTAAACCCGCAATCACAGGTGTTGAACAAGCGGGTCCGAAGACTGAATTCGGAATCCCTAGATATTGGATAAGGGAAAGAAATGTGTCAACTACAGGTTACTGTTGGAATCAGGGGGTGTCTGTTACTGCTATCCTTCGTACCGATGAAATCTAACAGTCTGCTCTCCAGATTCCTGACTAGGTGTGAGCAAGAGGGAGCTGGAGTCTCTGTGGTCAGAGAGGAGGCGAGTAGAAATGCAGAGTCTGAAAGTCGGGAAGAACGAAGGACAGCTTTAGGTGTAATAAAGTTTTGGAAGTAAGCAAGACGTATTGGAAAGGTATCCCTAGATACGAACTTACGTCGCGTTGTCTGTGAGGAGTAGCAACACATCCGTGCGTTGTCAACAGGGACAGATAAACTGAATCTCGAGTAGGAGGGCAAAGCGTCCCCGGTGCTGGGTTGTGCATTGTCTAGACCCACATCGTCTGTTGTGGTGGCCATCTTGGAAGGAAAAATGGCCAAAATCCGTAGTCCATGGGACCAACGATGCCACAAAGACCAACGTCTCCGAAGGGGCATGACACTCAGAACTTGCAGGTGATATCTGCTCTCTCCTTGTTCACACTTCCTCATGCACTGCAAGCCTCATGCTCTTCTCCTTCTGCTACTACTGCCAGCCTTTGAGCTTCTGCGACAGGTCCTTTGCCAGCTCCTTCCGCCTTCTCCCTCCTGCTGCAGCCTTTCATGCCTTTAGGTGGGGCAATTGATTTCAGGGGCAGTCTAATACTACTAATTGCCTGACCCTGGCAAAGGCTGTTAGTCCTAATTGCCTGTCCTTTAATTCTACATGCATCTTCAGCCCTCTTCTTCATCTCAGTCCCTATGGGATTCTGGGACATGTAGTTAATTTTAGAAAAAAATGATTTTTCCACTTCTGGTATATTTCTAAGGGTAGTTTTAATTCCATTAGTGTTTTTAAAAGAGGGATTGTATGTCTCAAACTTATTAGAGCAAGAAGGTATAGAGAAGGCAATAACGTTGCTATTCCTTATAGTGTACCCTTAGTATTGAGGGAGACATTTGTGTTTAGGGATCAATAGAATTTTCTCTTTTACCGTAATAGGTTTAGGTGTTACAACCTTAGGTTTTTCTACCTTAGTCTTAACAGGAGGTTGAGAGATATTAAAATGACAGTAAGCCATAACCTCTTCTGGCATAGTGGTAAGATGATCCCCTTTAGAGGAAAAATACTATGCGGAATCTCCTCACTACCCTAGGCCCTGTTTCCACCTAGGTGATCCTCCCACAGTGTATCACCCCCAGTGTTGGGATCAGGAAGCATATGCCCTCCCCTGGCAACCTGGGAGGAGACTCTAGGTAGGATTTTAGGGAGGGGTCCACAGGATTCTTCACAGTACCCTTTGAAAAAAGCGAAAGAGGGGTCTTTGAGGATGGTGCAGGATCTCTGCACATTGAACAACATTGTGGAGGCAGAGTTTCCGTTGGTACCAAATCTGGCCACAATCTTGTGCAATATTCCCACAGGGACATGTTTCACAGTAATTGACCTTAAGAACGCATTCTTTTTCATACCATTAGACCCAGATTCTGATTACCTCACAGCGTTTACTTATCCTGGTCATGGATTCCAACACACCAGATTTCCGCAAGGGTATTGTGAGTCCCCAAGCATATTTAATAGAGTACTCCAGGCAGATCTGGTAAATGTACAGACACAGAGCACGGTGAGACAATACGTGGATGACCTGCTGGTGTGCAGCACTACAGATGAACAGTGCAGGAAGGATTTGATAACACTCTTGACATTATTGGAAGGCAAGGGATACAAGGTGGACAGAGAAAAGCTGCAATATTGCCAGAAAGAGGTGTATTACCTAGGACAGATATTGTCATCAGAAGGGAGAAAATTAATGCCTGAAAGGGTAGCAGCGGTGCGAAATACACCTCAGCCAAACACAGTGAAAAAAATGCAGCAGTTCCTGGGTCTGTGCAATTACTGCTTGTTGCATGTTCTTTCATTGTATACAATTACAAGGCCAGGCATTAGACCGTGTACATTCTAACGTAAACGTTAATTGAATTTTTATTTTTGGGGGCTTACCCTCTCAACCCCAACTCCCCCACCCATCATTCACTATTCCCTACCCCCAACCCCTTATCTGCCCTTTCACATCCCCCTAAACAATTCTCTGAACGTTTTCGTTATAATATACAGTTTGAAATTCATGGAGTTGCAAGTGCAGGCCATGAAAGGACGTCATACCTTACTGGCGGTCCTGGATTTTCAATTTTTCAAGTTACACTAAACCATATTGCAGGTGCTCAGGACAGAGCAGAAGGTAAAGGGTCCCATCACCTGGACAGCCGAAATGAGTTCTGTTAGGGATCTAAAGGAGACATTAACAAATGCACCAGTATTAGCAACCCCACATTATAACAAATGTGTTCTATTCTCCCATTCTATAAGTCAAGTGATTATGGCCGTCCTCACTCAAAAGAAGCCCCAAGGACACAAGCCCCTGGCCTATTACAGTGGCATTTTAGATACAGTAATGCAAGGACATTTCCCCTGTGAGAAAGCACTCACAGCAGAAGCTTTGGCAATCAAAGTCATCTGCCATAGTATTGGGTTGTCATGCCACTCTATGTAGAGCATGCAGTATTTGCAATTCCGAAAAAATCCAAGACTACGCTCACCACCCAACGTGCATATTGTGAGGTGCCACGCTGTCAACCCTATGACCTTCATCACCCAGCAAGTGCAAGAGAGTGATGATATTCATGATTGCACCACATGCGAAGAGAGACTAGAAGGTCAGCAGACAGTGAGAGAAGAAGCACTAGCAGAGGGAGAGATCTTCAGCGATTGACCAGAAGTCACCACACTGGGTCATTAGTGGTGCACTTTGAGGGGGAAGATTTGAGGTGGCAGCACAGATGAGATTACCATCACATTATTCAGCACAAGCTGCTGAACTGCTGGCACTGACATCAGCAGTAGAGATGTGTAAGGGCTGCTGCATCACTATCTACAGTGATTCAGCCTATGTTACCTCCACAGTACATTATTGATTATCTACATGGAAGAGGAGGGGTTTAGGAAAAGTGACGGGGCACTGGTTTAACATGCACCCTTGCTATCCAAATTGATAGAAGTGTTACAGTTACCATCAGTTCTAGCAGTGATCAAATGTGCTGCCCACACAGGCGGTATAGACTTCGTGTCATGACGCAATGAGGCAGCAGACATGCCGGGCAAAACAAAAGCTTATCTTCTATACGTTATGGATCATCCGCCCATATTCATATATGTATATGTATTTGTATTTTATTAAGTTGTATATAGCGCTTTTTACCAAAGAACTTCACAGAGAAAAATCAGCAGTACTATAAAATCAGCATAAACAATTGTATTCAAGATCAGCCAGTAACAATCCGACAGGTGACTGAAGTAAGTGACTTTTTAAAGAGGAGCTAAACAGAGAATAGGAAGTTATAGAACAGAGGGATAGAGGAAGGAGGTTTACCGTGGAGAGGGGCAAGCAGTTGGAAAGATTGAAAGCGAGATTGTGCACAAGGGTCACGGGGAACAGTAAGTTAGAAAAGTCCAGCAGAGCGGGGAGGCCGAGGAGGAGAATAGAATGAAAGAAGAGAAGCGAGGTAATCGGGAGCAAGGCCATAAAGAGTTTTGAATACTAAACAGAGGAAGTTGAATTTAAGCTGAGAATGAAAGGAGAGCCATCCAAGAGAGTCAAGAGAAAAGGAGATTGAGTCACAATGGGAAAGTAAACAAAGTGGGCGAATGGAGGAATAATAGATCGATCTAAGAGGGGCTAGGCGAGATCATGACACAGCAGTTAGCAGACTGCTATAATTCTCTACCAATCACACAGATAACATAGTTGCAGTGCAGAGTGCGTGTACATTAACAGGAATTATGGAAAAAAGGGGGTTCTCGTTGCCCCTCAATGATTTAATATGGCGTCAAAACATTTCAGGAAAGCCAGTGATGCTCATAGAATTAGTAAAGATTGCTCTTGATCAGCTACACCACCGAGCACATACATCGAAATAAAGCATTGCAGCTGATCTCCAGGCAGAGTGGTTCATCCCTAACTTGAATGAGTAGATAGCTGAATGTATTGCCAATTTCATGACATGTCAGTAGTTTATGGTGGGGCATATGCTAAGAACAATTAAAGTAAACTTACCTCGCCCCTCAGGGCACCACCACTATTTGCATATTGACTAAATTAATATGCAAAATAAGTAGGGCAACTATCGCTGTGTAATTGTTGTGGCGTGTCCATTCTCCCATTGGCTTGAGGCAGGACCATGCGTTCACTGTAATGCTAAGTCAGCAGCGAAGTTCCTCGTGTGCAAGTTTTTCCCACGGTGGGGAGTGTGCAAAGTACTACTGTCCATCAAAAGCCCGCACTTCTCCAATGATCTATTCAAAGGAATAACCTCCCTATTAGGCATCAAACACAAGCTTTGTTCCATTTATCACCCACAAGCCAATGTTCTAGAGGAACACCTCAATGACCTGCTGAAAGAGCACATTGCGAAACTGTGTTATACACAGGAGCTGGCTCCACTGCTTGCCATTGGCCGTCTTCGTGCTGCACAATAAGCTGAGGTCCGATCACCATCTCATCCCTTATGGGATTGTGACCGGCAGGCAAATGCTAATACATCATGCTCCTGCTGGAAGAGCTCATTCTAACTCTGATGCTCACAGTACCACTGACATAATGGGGGAGGAGTTTAGGGGATATCATAGGGAACTTTATCTCTCAGGTTTATCTCCCTGCAAGTTGGGCCCCGACAGCACCGGCTGGTACATCGTTATCTGAGGCCTCACCAGAGCAAGCCGAATAAGAGGTCCTGCCCCCACTGCATCTAAATCCAAAAGATCGAATTCTGATAAGGAACTTTACTAGAAAAAAGTGGAGCGAAGTGCGGTTCCTGGGGCAGCACATTGTCACCTTTGTCACCCCCACAGCAGCTAAATTGAGGGGAACAAACAATGGATTCACCATTCCGATGTCTGCTGAGACAAAAGAAATGCCTGCCTTCAGAAGAAGGGGAGGGAGGCAAAATGGACGTTCATGCAAATTAAGTATATCTTTATGGACTTCCTTTTTCAGCTTCAGAAAATTGAACTGTTTTTCACAAGGGAGACAGCTGGAGAGGAGAGAATGGATGACAATTATACTGTATTGCCTTGTTCTTTGTGTTCTTTTGTCAATCCTCTTTGGTTTCTCACTTGTTCTTATCTTACATGTTTGACTGGGGGGTTTTGTACATTGTAGTGGGGGATAGTTATTGCCCCGTTTTATGTGGTATGTAGATCTAGTAAGCCCAGCATGCTTGGGCTTAGAGAATGTCATTCCTTGGTTCCATTCAGAATGTTACCGCTTGAGGGTTGGAATGTGTGGGAGGTCCAAAAGTTCAATTGGATTCTAGGAGCTGGAGATACCGACGTCAATGACTTTGTATCTTAACTTACCTCAATAAATTGATGTTAGCTCTTCAATTGAGGTTGACTCCCACTTATTTCATCTGGCGATGATCTGCTTTGCTGGTGGCTGTGGCAGAGGGTGGAGACAAGGCAGCTGGGAGACAATTTCTGCAGTGGTGCTGCCGTTTGAGTTGCTGTTGCCCTTCCAGGCAGTGGCAAGGGCTCCTGGAATGCAGGAGTGTGTACAGGTGCCTAAGGGTACTTCTAGAGCAGGAGCGGTTCCCCGCCAAGGTGCTTGGGTGGTGTCAAGCCCCTGGCGCCCTGTGCGGTGACTGCTCTGGGACCCTGCGCAGTCACAGCACTTGGAAAACACAGCCCAGTGAGTTGTGTCCAGGGACTTGCCGAGGAAAATGAGGCACTTCCCCAGTACAGCGACGCTGCTGTGGTGGATCCTGGGGGTGCCGGTGTGGATCGCTCTGGTGCCGCTCTCAAGGGCTGGTATTTTGGCTGCAGCCAAGTCAGACGTAGTGGCTGTAAGGAAGCGGCGTTGCCATGGTAGGGTCAGAAGACGCTGATGTGCAGTGAGCCTGAACTATGACATGTTCGAAATGGGCCTACTCTGTGAGCCCTTCATTGAGATCGGCGGGTCTGCAAATCTAGAAGCAAGCAATGCACGATGTCGGAGGACATGGTGAGAGTTGTGCACCGTTTCTTCATCCCAGTAGATTTTGGGATCATTGACAGCAAGGTGACATGCATCTGCATCTTCCTCGTCCAAGTGGATGGTGTTGATTCTTGCAGGCAACTTGACATTCCTTGGTTTTGCTTGGTTCCTGGCCGAGTGGTTATTCTGTGGGGCTTTGGTCATTTTTTGCTCTAATCCCTGCACATTTATTTGGCAAATATTCCTGGTCCTGCACTGTTTCTCCTTCAGGGAGGTAAGACCCTAATCAAATGGAAGGATTGGACAGAAGACTTCCTTAACTTTGTGATTGTGGTGTATGGTCCTTATTATTCAGTGGAACGAATAGACGTGCTGCTGTACCATTGCTTAGGACATGGGGACAAGAAGAGATTACCAGCACCTGCCCTTGAAGATGGTGTAGTGCTGAATGTTTCTGAGACCAGTTTGGCCAAATTGGAGAGACATTTTGAGATGAATTAAAATAAGATCTCGGCTCACTATCGTTTTGTCACCCGAGATCAAAAGAAGGGTGAAAGCATTGAAGAGTTTGTTCTCTGATGATGTACTTAGTCCTACAACCATCTTGAGATCAGTGACAATCATTTTAGACTGGTCCAGCCAGCCCGGTGTCAGCTGCGTGTTGGGTTTCTGGCCCCTCATGAGTTCAAAAGGTGTAACGCCAGGGGAGGGATGAGGTGCCACACTGTACTGAATTACCCGTCCCCAGCAAAATTTCCTGCCAATCATCATTGCTCAGCACTGACAACCTCACACCATCCATTATGGTCAGGTAAAAGTGTTCCACACACCGATTTCTCTGTGGATGATATAATGCTATTCTCCTTGAGCCAAGACCTGAACTCCATTGAGACAAACTGTGGACCATTTTCACTCAGAAGAGAAGCCAGAAAGCCCTTCCTCCAGAAAACACCCTCTAAGAACTTGATCAAATTCCTCGAAGTGACAACTTTGAGCACACCGACTTCAGGCTATTTGGACAGCAAATCCATTAAAACCACTACATAACTATCTCTAGAACCAGAAATATTGAAAGGGCCAAGCAAATCTACTGCAATTTTTCCCCCGGGTACATCCGAAACCTGAGACACAACCATGGGTGGAATTCTGGTCACTAGCACTTTATCGCTATTATGACCCTCAGAACACTCCTTGATACGCATATCCACCAAATCGTCCATGTGTGGCCAACAAAAATCCAGCCAAATGATGTACTTAGTCCTACATATGCCCATTTGGCTCTTGTATCCCAGATCCACAACAGCCTCTCTTGTGCCACTCGGGACCAGCAATCTGTGTCCCCTACATCGAAACTCACCATCCACAATTCTTCCACTTGTCCAGTAGAAGGCACTTGACCTAATGATACACAACATCCTCCTGCCATGCCACTAACCAATCACTCTATGTAGATTAACATATACCAGAAAATGTCTCTGACACGCAGCTGACACTGGGCTGGCTGGACCAGTCTAAAATGATTGTCACTGATCTCAAGATGGTTGGCAAAAGATAGATGGAGTGTGGTGAGGCCTCAAAGTTAAGGTATGATACTGGTCATGTGTGCAAGCATGTGATGTCCAGTCCAAGCGATTGTGTGAAAGTCAAACTCCCTAGAAAGGGGAGGAAATGTGCATCCAGATTTTCTGATTTGAGAATTGTTGAGAAGGACTATGTAAGTTCTGTATGCCACACAGGAGGAGATGTCTGGAAAAAGAGGAGGGTGGTGAGAGTGAGTTGAGCTGTCACGAGTAGAGTGTAGTTACCTAATGTCGGGGGGAAATTCTGCCGGGGTCGGCCGGGCCGTCCGCAGACCTCCAGGCAGGGAGGCCCCAACTCCTCCCGTGTATCCCAGATGAGATAGAGTATGAGACACACACAAGGAGCAAGGTGACTCTGCTGTTTATTAGACAAAACGGCAGGGATGGGTCAAGGAGCGTACGCGTCCGTCCTGACACACACACAATCGTGGGGCTCGCAGGCCCTTTTTACTGTATTATGACGCGCTATTTGCGTCACTTCAGAAAGTTAACAAAAAACCTATCGCCACTCTTAATTGGTTGCTCGAGTGGTAGGGTTAGTATAGCACACATATAGAGGACAATGTTAGTGGACAAAGGGTAGTCAGGTGATATATCTGGGTTGTCCCTACAATTAGATACATGAAAATTGTTACATGAAGACTCCTGAGGATTGGTTAATATTACTGGCGTCAGTGATAAGAGCCCCATGTTCTGATTGGTGCGCCCGTGAGCTTCCCAGCCTGGGACCACCGCTGTTCCCAGCTCTCGGTGTACCTGCAATTGCAACAATGTTTCACTATGAGTACGTGCAGACAATGTGAGGATTTATTCATAGTTGGAAGGCTGACCGCTCCCACTGTCACAGATGTTCATTGAGCATTTCAAGTGTATCTGCCTGTGTCTCGTAGCGAGGGATCCAGACGCCTTTTCTCTCCTGGGTTTGGCATCTCGTCAGGTTCGGCTTGGTCACGTGGGGAGAGACCGTGTTTGAGGCAGAATTCTGCACAATTAATATTGCTTTTCCACTGTGTGTCTGGTTTAATTTGCAGGTGTGACCTTAACGTTGGTGCGCGGAGTGCGAGGTTGCAACATCGTGCCTTTGATGCTTTGTTCTTGGAATGTGGGTTTGCAACATTGCGACCTTGGCTGGTTGTTTCACCGGGCCCATTCTGCAGGATCAGCAACCAGACTCTATCTTTGTTAATGTCCACGGGAGCTCTTGTTTGAGGCCTACTTGGGCCTGGTGCATAAGTGGTCCGTTTGGTGCATAGATGCTTTAGGTTATAGTAGCATATAGTTCCATGACCAGTATCGTGTCTTCATTATATTTCTTATGGTGGTAACTGGTTTCAAGAGAAGCGTGAGCAAGCTTTGTAGATGAGTTCATGACGCGTCTTGCGTTTCTGCATTCTGAAAGCCTATGTAAAAATAATAAAGATGCACGTCTGTGAATATGCCTGTCGCCTACGTCATAGCACTGAGTATATTCTTCGTGTAGATTGGTGTGGGAATGTCCAGTGTGTATATTTGTACAGATGTGCTTCCCGTTGTCTAGGTCGTCATGGCATCTCTAACGAAGTGTAGATTTTAGTCTAGTTGGTCCGTGCCGCAGGTGTCGGCATGGCCAGTGCAGGCTGTTGGGCAGGCAGATGGACACATCCGTATGTTCCTGTACCAGGGTATTTGGTCGTCTGGTAAATGGACAAACTCTTCTCGTGGCGGGTGTCTGGGTCGTGACCCTCTAGGCCAAGCGCGAGAGGTGAAGGACGGGAGCCTGGTCTTCCATTCTCCCACTTCAGTCCCCCCTCTGGTCGACTTGTCGACCACAAACATATCCTTCTCGTTATCTCCTCTTACTCGCCATATCTTAGTTATTCCTCCTAGATGTCCATAATGGTTTACATGATCTTCAAATGACCAATACATATATTCACAGGTTCCTCCAGGAGTACAGTATACCCATTTCCCTATGTAACTCCTGGGGTTTCTTGGGTTCTCGATCTTCACTGATGGTGGGTCTAGATGGTTGGTGATGATTTGGGTGCGCAACTTCTCCCTCTCCTGTATTATCACACCTGTATGTTGGCCGTCATCTGCTGGCATCAAGGGGTGCATTCCCACCATTTCGAGCAACTCGTCAGTGGTACGTGCCTTCCGGGCCTTCCAAAATCTAATTATGATCAGCGTAGCTCCAGCCAAAATAGTACAACCCACTATTATTTTCAGTCCATCTGACAGCCAGGATGGCATCCATGACCATAATAGTGAAAACCAGCTCTTATCCTTGTTTACACCGTTACTTTCATCCATCATTTTGGAGTGCATCTGGGCCAATTGTGAAACTGCTTCCGTCAGTGTACCATTATCAGCATCGTTGGCAGGTATGAACGTGCAGCATGATTGTCCTATCTTTGCACAAACTCCTCCTTCCATTGCTGTGAGAAGGTCCAATACATATCTGTTCTGGAGTGCTACCATCCTTATAGCTCGCAGCTCCTCTTTTATTGCGTTAAACCCATTTACTGTAGAATTGATGGTCATCATTAGTTCCCATCTAGTTATTTGGAGCCATTTCGCGTTTGCGTAAGCCTGCAGTCCCGGGTGTATTATTGAGGAGAAGAACATTGCTGCTCTGCTGAATAGTCTGTGTTCTGGCGTTATGGAGGTTAGTGCCGTTTCCGACCTTCCCCACAGGTAATTTCCTGTCAGTGGCTCTCCTTGTCTTTTTCTTCTATTTAGGACAGTATCATTGCTGTTGGTCCTGTTCCCTTGCTCCTCCTGAAGTGGTGCAGATCTCTTTTTTCTCTTGTCCCCTTCATCCATTTTGGGAAAGTTCGCCACATTGACATGCTTCTTAGGTACCACTAGTGATGGTACATTGACGTGCACCATTGTGCACACACCATTCCACAGGGGGGGCAGTGTATGGTATGCCTTTTCTCCACAGGCCCAATAATGGTCCATTATTACTGCTGTTCCTGCTCCCCCCTCAGGTAACTCCATCACACTTGCACAATTGGTGTTATATCCTACGTCCACCTCTCCTTTATGCTGGTAGCATACCTTGGGTGCAGTCAGCGGTAGTATTGTTATTGGGTCTTCATCTGTTTCTACCCACGTGAGCATTGGTACATACTTGATCCACGTCGTCCAACATCGGTGATTGTGTGCCTCGATAGTTGAGATAGTTTCTTTTGTTATCATGTTGCTGCCAATCACTCCTATCTCCCAGCTGTTGTCCAGATACACCTTTCCTGTTATCGTCACCAGCGGCCTCTCCCAACATCCTTGTTTACCCGGAACTTCAGTGGCGTACCAATCACATGGTAGATACTGCAGTGTTACTTTCTTTGTTTCTCCTTTTGCAGGGCCACTTGTTATGTATCTGAATGCTTCAGCATGTAAACTGCTCTTGTGGTAACTCAAATAGGTCTTGAGGAAGTTGTTTTCTTAGGGATATGAGTCTCGTGTTTTCCATGTCATGTGCACTACCGTCCCTTGAAATCTTCCTTTCGTTTGGAACAGTGCCAAGTATATTATGCACTGTGCTGTCTTTTCATCTATTTCTGTGGCAACAAATGTTCGTGAAGCACTCATGGCGTATGGTATTAATGAGCAAACGTAGCAGCTGTCCTCAGAGTTCTGCTTACCAATGCGGGTCATGTGTTGGTACCATATGTTGTTTGTGACGTGTGCTGAATCTTGTATATAATTATCAATACCTTTATTGTCTGAGTATGTGCTGCGTTTAACTCTATTTTGCTTGGGTGCAAGGTTACTACTATCACCTGACGTAACACCTGTTGCAGCAGGGGACGGGGGTATATTAGGTTTAGGTGCAGCAATAAAATTAATAGCATAGCTGTACTGCCATACAGAGGCAGCCAAGAACCCGGTGATCATCAAAATCCCTATTACTTTTATTACATATGCTAATCTCACCGGCATTTTGCTCTTACCTTGCTGCAGTCCTGGCAGCGTATTCTTGCGACGTTAAAGTTGCCCGCCTGAAAATTCTCAAAATGCTTGTTATTAAATGTTAGTTGTTTGTTCCCTTTAAGCTCTCCCTATCAAATAGTCATTCAGTGCCCAGGCGAAGAGCTGTTCCCACGCTATTCTAAGTGATCTGTCTCTTAGGATCGGCAAGTATGGGCGGAGGTGGGGCATGGAATATTCTATGGCCAAGAGGAATGCTGTGTAGTAGACACGCACCCTTCTCCTTTTTAGGTACGTTGGCCTTTTTATTTCGTATACAAATTGGTGTGACAATTCTTCTGAGTAGTTATCGTCTGGGAGTACCATCTACACCTGGGCAGTGAACTTGTTAGTAAGCTATTTTCTTAACAATACAATAATACGCAGTTCCTGTATGTGCGAGAGAAAAAGAGAACATTCACGTGTTTACATGTGTATTTGTGAGGCAATGTCTTTCAGTTCAGTTATAACTATACTTGGGGGTCAATGGGCGGGGGGTTTGGGCTCAGATGGCGGAAGTATTTTTACTCTTTGAGCGTGTGACCATGGGGTGGGCAGTATGGGGATCACCCCTTTCTTCGTCAGTTATTGTCTCCGGGGAAGCTGGGTAGTGACACGGTAAGGGAACAATTGGGTCGTTGTCTGTGGTAGAACTTCCTTCCTCTGTCGGGGATGTTGTTGCTGTTCTTCCACTGGACCTGTCGTCGGCGCTGGGGCGGGTCTGCAGTTTGTAGATCTTTACATCATGTAGGTGGTTCCAGGCACGCTTGTCTTTTAGTTTTACTGCTCTTGTTGATACGTCCTCTACCAGATGGGGGCCAGTGAACCGCTTATCGTTCCACTTCCTATTGAAATTGCGAAGTAGCACGTGGTCACCTTTGGCAAGTTTGCACAAGTTCTCCTTTTCCAATTCTGTACTGGCGCCTTCTTCTTGATTGCTGGTAGACCCGCCCCGTGTGCGCTCGAGCTGTTGAGACACAAACACAACACTAGTAATCAAAGAAGACACATATTGATACATTTCATCACCTAACACACTTGCTGAACTTTCGTGGTCAGTGAATGCCCTTGACGTTGGCGTTAGGGGAAGGCGCATTTGACGTCCAGTAACCACCTCGTGAGGGGTGAGGTGGTGGTCGGACCCTGGCCTATTCCTCAATTCAAATAGGGCTAATGGAAGGCAATACAACCAGCTTTTCTTTGTTGTTTGTTGTATTTTTGCAATTGCCTCCTTCAATAGGCCATTCAGGCGTTCACATACACCGTTAGCCTGTGGGTGGTATGCACATGCAAATTTATGTTTTATGCTCAGCAAGGATGTGATATGCTGGAACATTTCGTTTGCAAAATGTGGGCCATTGTCTGACCTTAACACCTCGCACACTCCCCACCTGGGGAAGACCTCCCTTACTAGGAATTTGGCTGCTCTAAATGCATCTGGGTGTGAACAGGGCCCTGCTTCAATCCACCTAGAAAATGGACATACTACTACAATCATATACCTATTACCTTGACATATGTTGATCATATCAACATAGTCAATGTGAAGGTGCCGAAAAGGTCCCTCTGGCCGGGGTATGGTACCTCTTATTACCTTTAGGGTATGACCGGCCGTAAACTGCTGACATGTGAGACAATTGCTGATAAAATTCGACACATGAGAATTTAACTCGGGACAGAACCAATCTTCTCTAATTCGTGCTGCAATTATTTCCTTGCCTGTATGGGCTGGGTGATGTAATTGGCTCAGGGCGGTGTTTAAAAGTGCCAACGGTATTACAACTTTCCCAGTGCCACCCTGGCGCCATAGTGCGTCGGTTGGTGACATTGTACATCCTCTTTTTACCCATATTTCTTTTTCGGCCATTGGTGCAGCCGCTTGTAGCTCCATAATCTGTGTGGCTGGAAGATGGGTGTACCCTTCTCTTATCAACATCTCCCTAGCCATTCCCCTCCCTCTCCCTCTCTGTGAGTCTGTGGGGTTCCATATCTCACCAAAGTATGCAGCATATTTCGCATGTGCGTCTGCTGCTGCATTCCCTTTTGAGACGTGATCTTCACCATTGGTGTGTGCGGTGCATTTTACTAGGGCTAGTTCTTGGGGGTCGTTTATTACTTCAATTAGTTCAGCCAATAAGAGGGCATGTTGCACTGGAGTGCCATCAGCTCTCCTAAACCCTCTTCTTCTCCATTTTGATAGCCCTGAGTGGACAGTGGATGTAACATATGCACTGTCGGAATATATGGTTACTCGCTTGTCAAAACTTTCCTTCAATGCCAATATTAGTGCAACCAGTTCCGCGGCTTGAGCAGAATAATGCTGTGGTAATTGTACACATTTCATAGCCACACACACCGGCGCCTCCATCATTTTTACCACTGCTGCCCCAGTCCTCCGTATCCCATCTCCTTGATCAATAGTTGATGACCCATCAATAAACAAAAGTTCACCTCCCTCTAGTGCGTTTTCTTCAACTTTTCTAGTACACGAGTACATTTCAGTTATTTGGGTGCAGTCATGGGCGTAATCTCCCTCCTCAATTACTTCTGCTAGGAACCTTGCAGGGTTAACCGTGCTACATCTAACAATTGCTAGTTCAGCTCTAGACAAAATGATCTCATAACCTGATGCCCTCTGCGTTGTTAGTGTGGACTTAGGTTTATTCAATATTGCAAATAGTGCATGTTCCACAAACAGTGTAGTTGGACACCCCATGGTTATTGCTGATGCTTTTTCCACTGCAAAAGCAGCTGCAGCGAGACCTTGTTCGCAAGGGAAGTGACCTAACATCACAGGGTCTAAGTGACCGCTGTAAAATGCTACTGGTTTATAGCCCATGCTCGTTTTTTGGGCCAATACTGCTTTCATCACTGCTGAGTCGCAATGTGAAAATATAAAAAATCGTCGCTCATAGTCTGGGGATGCCAGTACCGGAGCAGTTGATATCGCGTCTTTCAATTCATCAAAGGCCTCCCTCATTTCCATAGTCCATCTCAACTTTTTCTCCCCTTTATTGGCTTCTCTCAAACCCTCAAGCAGGGGTCCTATGTATGAACTGTAATCAAATACCCATGCTCTACAGTAGTTGCACAGCCCCAGAAATTGCTGCAGTTCTCTCACAGTCTGTGGCATTGGAGTGCTTGAGATGGCCTGTGCTCTTTGTGGTGCAATCTTTCTTCCATGTTGGGATATCAGTTGGCCAATGTAAAGTACCTGTTCCTGACAGTATTGTATCTTATCCATGTCTACCTTGTACCCTTTTTCAGCCAATATCGTCAACATTTTTAAGGAGTCCTCTCTGCATTTACTTTCGTTTGTACTGCAAATTATTATGTCATCCACATACTGTAACACTGTGCTTTCCACTTCAACGTTACCCAAATCCATCTGTATTACTCTATTGAAAATTGAGGGTGATTCACAATACCCCTGTGGCAATCTGGTATGTTTCCACTTTGTATTTCGGTAAGTGAAGCTTGTCAAATCTTGTGAGTCTGGGTGTAATGGTATTGAGAAAAAAGCATTTTTAAGGTCAATCACTGTAAACCGTGATGCTTCTGCTGGAATGCCACACAATATTGTGGCCGGGTTTGCTGTTACTGGATACTCTGCTTCTACTATGTTGTTCAAGGGCCTGAGGTCCTGTATGAAGCGCCAAGACCCCCCTTTAGCCTTGCGCACTGGGTACACAGCCGTGTTACATGGTGACTCTGAGGGGACCAATATGCCATTGTTTATAAGGGCCGTTATGGTTTCATATATGCCCTCATCTGCCTCTTTTGACAGTGGGTACTGTTTCACTCTTGGTAGTATGGCACCTTTTTTCAATTTTATCCTTACACCCCCTATGCTTTTTATGCATCCCACGTCATAAGGGCTAATAGTCCATAATGATTTGGGCACCCTTGACATATCCTCCTTAAAGAAGGGGACTGGGGTGCATGCGGGTGCCTCAAGTGCCATTGCAATTTTCTGTGCTACTTGTTTGTGAGCCACTCTTAGCCATATTTCTACACTCATCATGAACACCATTTCACCTTCCTCCTTTTCTTCTGAGAACAGCTCCTCATCTGACACCTGGGTCAGCCTACATCCTTCTGCTAGTGCTATCACTGCCCTCCATGCTCTCCCTTCTTTATCTTGGGCATGTACAGCAATATAATCAGCTGTTGCAATAATGCTCTCAATGTCCATTACAAACACCTTTCCTTCTGGTTCATTAACAGGTGTTTCTGGTCGGAACAGATAGGCTGCTGGCCTCCTCCATATCTTCCCTTCTATCCCTGGCATCCATGCAAACGCCATGTCTGTTCCATACTGGAATAGCTCGCCATCTACTGGCTCCGCCCTAATCGCTGTCTGTCCACAGTATGCTTGCATAATCTGTCGTGCTGCGAGCATGTTAATCCCTGGAGTAGAGCAAATTATGCCATCCTCTGTAAAGGAGATCGTCATATTCAACCTGTTCATTATGTCCCTCCCCAGTATATTCACTGGTGAGGCACTATAATATAAAAGTGGAACCGACAGATCATAATGTCCAATAGATAAGGGAACGTTATCAGTAAAGGGAACCAACCCTTTAGCCCCAGAAAATCCTTGGGTGTTCATGGCTTCGCCTGACATCTTAAATTTACCTTCCCTTATGCAAGACCGGGTTGCCCCGGTGTCAACAAGGAATGATAATTTTTTGTCACCTATCGTTACCTCTATGCGTGGCTCCTCCGCACTATTAGGTGTTACTGACAGGATGGGACACACCAAGGCCGTCTGTGGGCTGTCCTATTGTGGGTACAATGATTGGCCATTCCCTGTGTAAGGGTTGTGTCCCAAGACCGTCACCCTACCCAATTGCGTTTGTTGAGTTTGGGGTTGCTGTGTTAGCGCTACTTGTTGTTGTGGCAGTGGCTGTTGTTGTGTTATTTGTTGTTGTTGTGGGTCACTTCCTTGTTGTAACGTCTGCTGTTGTTGTACGCCCTGCTGTTCTTGTGAGGTCCTAGGTTGTGCCTGTTCATTCCATGCTGGTGTTCCTGGCCTGACCCTACACGTACGTGACATGTGTCCTAATAATCCACAACTCCAACACACGGGTGGTTCCCTGCTTTGCCATGGGAAGCTCCCTGTGTTGTCCTGGTATACTGGTTGCCCTGTGGGGTAGGAATTTCTAAGTCCTCCCACCTGCTGTTGGGCATTGTATCCGTATCCTCTCCCTCTCATAAATCCTCCTCTCCCCCTATTATAACTATAATACCCAGCTCCATGCATTGGGTACCCTCCTCCCATATTTGGTGCGTGTAATTGCAGTGGCGGGACTTGTTGTGTTATAGTCTGTGGAGGTGCTATTTGAGCAGGATCTTGTGCAGCCACTACTTGTGTGGCGCTTTGGGCCATTGGTGTGGGCGTAGTTATTAGTGCCCCTTCCATTGTGTATTTAGTAAGTTTTTTCTGTACTAGTTTAGCCTCTTCTGTTTTCCTGTCCTCTTCCTTTTGTTTCATTTTTCCTTGCCATGTCCTGCAGTGATGAACTATAGTCAGTTGTATTTCTGGCCATGGTTTTGCTTCCATTCCCACTACTTTCTTTAGTTGTTTCTGAACTCCTTCTGGGAGCCCTTGTACTAGTATATGATAAAATATGGCTGGTGTTTTGTCCCATTGTTCTCTAGTTTCCATGCGCCACTTCTCTTGGATATCCTGGATATAATCAACAGGATCCTCATTCTCACGCATCTTACGGGAAGTAATTGCTCCTATGTCTGATGTGTCTGGGTATTGTACTCTCAGTGCCTGCCAAAGCGCATGTCTGCAGTTTGCAAATGGTGCCCCATCATGCGATGTGTTTGTTATTGTTACCCCATGGAATCCCGCTCTCTTCCAAATGTCATCCGCTCTATCCCCTAATATTGATATTAACAGGCCCTTTACATCTCCTACTGCTAGTTTCTGTCCTGCGGTGTGTTTTTCCATTTCATATATCCACTTACCCGCACCTCCACTTAGTGATGGGAGCCTACATTTTATATTTTCTTTATCCGTATGCTTCCAAGGGACGTACTGTGGTCTAACCCCTCCTCTCTCCAACAGTGGCATTAAGTTGTGTCTTGTGTCACCCTTTACGTTCCATAATATCGAGTCCTCACACCCCTCCTCTTCTTCCGGTTCCTTTACCTCTTCAATTCCGTCCTTATTACCCCTGCTCCTAACTCCTTCTCCATCCTTTCCCCTTTCGTCATTTCCTGTATTTAATGTGGGCGTGTTTATTTGTCTGTCTTGCCTGCGACTAGGGAGGTCTCTAAGCCGACATGCATAGGGTGTCAGTTCGTCCATGAAGGGTGCGAGCTGTATTCTGCGCAGCGAGCGTGCGGTGGTTGAGCATGTAGGGTGCGATGGGGGAGGGCGTGATGGAGATGGGGATGGTGTGGTTTCATGGGTTTGTCTTTCCACTAGTCCTTGCGCTCCCTCCTCACTTCTCTCCAGGTCCTCCCTTCTCCTACTGATCCATGGCGAGTCTATGTTTGTTCGAGTGAGGTATAGCTTATCTAAGCTTTCCCTTTCACTCTTTTTTCCTTCTCTCTCCACTCCTTCTTCCTCCTCACTGCAAAAATCATTCATAAATGGCACCCCCCACTCTGCCTTTTTCCCTTTTATTGTTACTGTCTCTAAGTCTATTAGGTCTATTTCTCCTTTTCCTTTGTTACCAACTGCTCCCCCTAGTGCTGATGTTGTTGCTACTTCTCTACTTCTATATACATCCCCCCATCTTTCACTCTCCCTACTCCTCCCTTCTCTTTCCCCTTCACTTCTCTCCTCCATCTCCCTACTATTTTCCTCCCTTTTCCTTTTCAATTCCTCCATCACTTCGTTGCTCATCTGTTCCAATATTCTTTCATTCTCTTTCTTCCTTTCCCATTTCACTCTTTCTCTCTCTACTATACTTTCTATTACTTTCCCCTCTTCATATTTCTTAGCTGTCTCTGATAGTACCCTCCTCTTCCATATTGCCATTTCCTTTTCTCTTTCTTCTTCTTCCTTCTTCTTCTCTCTCAACACTACTCTTGATACCCTGTCTGCTGCTGCTTTTACCCTTTCAGCTTCTCTCCTTTGCTCCTCATTTTGTTCCCTTAATTTTTCCAATTCGTTCTTACCTTCTTTCCTTTTCCTCACTCTATCTCTTTCCTCCCTCTCAAGCTGTTTGATCAATTCATTCCGCTCATCCCTTAGCTTTGCTAATCTTTCCTCTAAAATCTCTTCCTTTTGCCGTAATAGCTCCTCCCCCCTCATTTCACTCTCTCTTGCACTATCCTCGTCAGTTCTCTTTACTAACTCCCTCTCTTCTCCAGTTAGTGAACCTCGTAATTTTAATAATATCTGTGCAGCTACCCACTCATCATTTCCTATCTCTACAGTCTGCTCTTCTCCAATCCTCCCCTCCCCCACTGGCATCTTCCTATGAGCCACATATGGTGGAGGGCTGTATGCCGGGTTCGAGTATCCTTCAGCCGCCCTTAACTGTCCTTCTATTTCTCCTAATTCTCTTAAAGGGTACAACCCTCCTCCCTCCGTTTTCACTCCCGGTGTTATGGGTATCTCGTTGTTCGGTTCCTTTTTTATGTCGTCTGATTTAACAATCTTTTCTCCTCCCTCTCCTCCGTTCCCCGTATTCTTTGTGCTTTCGCGCCCCTTTTTCCCATCCTCTCCTTCTTTCTTAATCTCCTTTTCTTCCGGTGTTTCCCCCATAGTGAACATTCCATTTGGTCCTGGTCGGGACCCCTGGAACATCCTCCATAAGTTAAACACCTCCACATGGTTTGCCAACTTCTTCCCCTTGTATGTATTGTGCAGATGGTTTAGCAGTGAATGTTGGGCATATGGATCGAAACTCCCATTAGGCGGCCATGGTGTTAACATTTTGTTATCCGTCCCCTGGGTCCACTCTATGCTGTACTTAATTAATTTCTCCCTATGGGGTGGCAGTGTGGTGCATATGTGTTGTAGTGGTGTAGTGAGGGTGTTCCCCCACCCTCCCGACCCTGTCCCGTATGACATAGTGGCGCTCCACTTGTTATCCTTCCCTTCACTAGTAGTTTACAATATACAACCTTATATTGTTTACCTGGCCCCGTAAGTATGGGGACTTACGACAATCCTTTATGTATGGTTTTACATTTGTCTATTCCCTTCTGTTACTACACCCTTACGGCCCACTGCGGCCGAAGCGCACGCTGCCCCCTGCGGCTGCGTACCCTTTACGACGCTCTTATACAGTCGTCCTGTTTCCCCGTTCTCCTCCCCCTTTTACACTTGCCGTGGCCGGCGTTCTCCGTGCGCAGCCACGCCCCTCTCCCCTTCTCCTTTTCCCGATCCACTCGTTTATCGTTTATCTCCGCGTCCGCTCCCTTATCATATTTCTCGTCCCCACCACTCCCAAAACCAAAGTTCCTTGTGTTTGCGATATCCTATTAAATCCCTACTGGTGACGTCACCGATCTCTTCGAGCTACTGGTACATTCTTATTATGTTCTTTAAGTTCAAAATACACTTGCAATCTACCCCCGCTAACCCTACAGCTGTCTTCCTGTCACTCCTGGAACAAGGTAATCAAATCAATAATATAATCGGACTGCGCACACTGCGTCGCCTCGCGTGTGATACGCCCCTCAACAGGAGGGCTTAACCAGCCAATTATCTTCCGTATTGGGCAACTAGGCAACTAGCCACCGCCTACAGGGAATCGTCATCTACCTATCGAGTTTCTTGCTCGAACAATAGGGATCCTCGTCTACTCATTGATCAATAAATGCCAAATCGTAGGAAACCACACACACACCCCCACCCTTACACGTAGTCGCGACTTAGGCCAATCAGTGCCTTACGAGCGGCCGCACGTGATGTTTTCGTGCTCTGCCCTCCCTCTTTCGCGTAACGTAGCCGACTGGTCTCGCACTCGTTTCGCTACCATTCATTCCATTGGCAACACTAAGTTGTTAGACCTTCGCCGTGCATCTGTACAACACCTCCCTTATTTACTTCCTCCCCCCTCCCTCACAATTTCGCATTGCTTGTTGTGCGTGTCATGCTCACCAAGTTCTCTCGATGCAGGGCCGCTCGACTGCGTGCACCCCTCCAAGCGCCTCGCCACCTCCCCTCGTCTGGACCACGTCTGGACACTCGCCAACCGCGGGCGGGATACTTCTCAACCGGCTCCCGAGGGCCAATATCCGGATTGCGCTGTCCGGTCTTCTCGCAGCTCCGCGATGGTCCTGTAGTCCTCAGAAGGGGGCAACGGCAGAGGGGGCCACGCCGCCGGGCCTCCTCGCAACGGGAGTGCCTGGAAAAAGTAAAAAATAAAAAGTCGATCTTAAACAGATCTCAGCAGTGCCTCCAACTTGTCGGGGGGAAATTCTGCCGGGGTCGGCCGGGCCGTCCACAGACCTCCAGGCAGGGAGGCCCCAACTCCTCCCGTGTATCCCAGATGAGATAGAGTATGAGACACACACAAGGAGCAAGGTGACTCTGCTGTTTATTAGACAAAACGGCAGGGATGGGTCAAGGAGCGTACGCGTCCGTCCTGACACACACACAATCGTGGGGCTCGCAGGCCCTTTTTACTGTATTATGACGCGCTATTTGCGTCACTTCAGAAAGTTAACAAAAAACCTATTGCCACTCTTAATTGGTTGCTCGAGTGGTAGGGTTAGTATAGCACACATATAGAGGACAATGTTAGTGGACAAAGGGTAGTCAGGTGATATATCTGGGTTGTCCCTACAATTAGATACATGAAAATTGTTACATGAAGACTCCTGAGGATTGGTTAATATTACTGGCGTCAGTGATAAGAGCCCCATGTTCTGATTGGTGCGCCCGTGAGCTTCCCAGCCTGGGACCACCGCTGTTCCCAGCTCTCGGTGTACCTGCAATTGCAACAATGTTTCACTATGAGTACGTGCAGACAATGTGAGGATTTATTCATAGTTGGAAGGCTGACCGCTCCCACTGTCGCAGATGTCCATTGAGCCTTTCAAGTGTATCTGCCTGTGTCTCGTAGCGAGGGATCCAGACGCCTTTTCTCTCCTGGGTTTGGCATCTCGTCAGGTTCGGCTTGGTCACGTGTGGAGGGACCGTGTTTGAGGCAGAATTCTGCACAATTAATATTGCTTTTCCACTGTGTGTCTGGTTTAATTTGCAGGTGTGACCTTAACGTTGGTGCGCGGAGTGCGAGGTTGCAACATCGTGCCTTTGATGCTTTGTTCTTGGAATGTGGGTTTGCAACATTGCGACCTTGGCTGGTTGTTTCACCGGGCCCATTCTGCAGGATCAGCAACCAGACTCTTGCTTTGTTAATGTCCACGGGAGCTCTTGTTTGAGGCCTACTTGGGCCTGGTGCATAAGTGGTCCGTTTGGTGCATAGATGCTTTAGGTTATAGTAGCATATAGTTCCATGACCAGTATCGTGTCTTCATTATATTTCTTATGGTGGTAACTGGTTTCAAGAGAAGCGTGAGCAAGCTTTGTAGATGAGTTCATGACGCGTCTTGCGTTTCTGCATTCTGAAAGCCTATGTAAAAATAATAAAGATGCACGTCTGTGAATATGCCTGTCGCCTACGTCATAGCACTGAGTATATTCTTCGTGTAGATTGGTGTGGGAATGTCCAGTGTGTATATTTGTACAGATGTGCTTCCCGTTGTCTAGGTCGTCATGGCATCTCTAACAACGTGTAGATTTTAGTCTGGTTGGTCCGTGCCGCAGGTGTCGGCATGGCCAGTGCGGGCTGTTGGGCAGGCAGATGGACACATCCGTATGTTCCTGTACCAGGGTATTTGGTCATCTGGTAAATGGACAAACTCTTCTCGTGGCGGGTGTCTGGGTCGTGACCCTCTAGGCCAAGCGCGAGAGGTGAAGGACGGGAGCCTGGTCTTCTATTCTCCCACTTCACTAACATTTGATGAATTGTCATTCATAGTTTTGTTCTCCAGTTATTATCCTGTTTTCCTTTTCAACTCATTTGCAATGTTACATACAGTTGTTGCTTTTGTTTTGGTTTCAACCCTTCATCTGCTTCCATTGTCTTTTCTTTCTTTCTTTGCTGCATCTCTCTCTTTCTCTCACCCCTTCTCCCTTATTTCCCCCCTAAACTATGGACTCTGTGTTTGCTCTCTGTCCATGGAGAGGAGGTGTGTTATGTGGTATGCAGCTGTGGCATGCCCAGAATGTCATTCCTTGGTTCCATTCAGAATGTTATTGCTTGAGGGTTGGAATGTGTGGGAGCTCCAAGAGTTCAGTTGGAGCATAGGCGCTGGAGGTACTACAGCCAATAACTTTGTATCTTAACTTACCTCAATAAATTGCTGTTACTTCTTCAATTGAGGTTGAGCCCCACTTATTTCAGCCTCCCAGGTATTGATGATAAGGGGGAAAGGTTATTGCACCCACAGCCACTTTCCACTCTATGTCGCGAGCTAAGAGAGGGGCGTCACATTCCAATCGATTTTTGACCCAAGCGAAGGACCAACCTCAAAACGACTCTGGAAATATGTGGTTCAATCACATGGCAATTCCAGGGTTAACAGATCATGTTATGTGCGCTCCCTGGTACCTCAGGCGATGGGAGAACACAGAAAATGAATCCCAAAAAGTGCCGTGTTTACTTCACATGTCCCTCTGCGAGGTTACAGGCCTTTTTTCAGGTGTGGATTATCACTGTACAATGGGTAGAGGAAGGGGAGGTTGTGCATGAAGACAACTATATAAAAAGGAATGAGTTGCTAGAAAACCCAGACGCAATGGATGCAGTAATGCACTTTGAGAGTGAGGGCCCACAGAGGAGGGAGGTGCGGTTCACAACACATAACACACACACATGCCTTGATAAGTTAGGTCAGACCATACAATGGTGTAGGCCCCACCCATTGATGCACATTGAGGGGGCAAGGTTACTCCAAAGGAGAATGGGTATAGGGGATCATGAGTTGCAGGCAAAGGGTTTGGTGGAGTTGGGGCCTAAGGTGGCAACTGCCATTAATGCATCTTATTTGAAAACATGGGCGGGGAATGTGCATGGCCTTACTTGGATAAAAAACAACAAGACACATGTCACAATAGAACCACTCACACGTCCTTTATGTTTCAGAGCATGGGGCACTGTCAATCTGGGAGAATATTTGGAGTGCGGCAAGACGATGGAACTACTCGGGATGCGGGAAGTGACCTCCACAATATGGACACCTGATGGGCTTACGGGCCCAGCAACTATTTACAGCTTCCACCATATTGGGCCGGCTCCTGCTCCTTCGTAGCACTCCACACCCCAGTATTAGTAGTGCCTCATTCAGATGTGAACCCTCTCATTTTCCATAATGTTGCAAACATTTCTACAACTGTACACTCTTTAATGAACACTTGCTCCACTAACAGTTTGGTTCTAATAATTTGCCTTCCTGGAAGGATTTTGGACATTCGTGACCAAGGCGGGCCATTGAAGGACTATCGAAAGATAGGTACGAAAATGTATATCCTAGGAAAGTTCTCAATAAAGTTTGGAATAGCAGTTCTGTTGGTGGAATCATAGTAGACAAAGAAAACCTATCTCACAACAGAAGAAGAAGAAGAAGGAGTATGCAGGAGAATAATTATGGATCCCAGAAATCGTACTTATTGCAGGGGATATCACCGCAATTTCTGTTGTTTTCGTCAACTCCTGCATTTTTTGCATCTCTTTTAGCACCAGGTATTCAGGCAGCTGCCAATGCAAAATGGCTCCAAATCAACAGGTGGGAGCTTTTGCAGTTGGCAAATGCAACAGAGAGGGGTCTGAGCTCTATACGAGAGGAGCATAGGGAAATGAGATTGATGACCCTGCAAAACAGGTATGTCTAAGACCTTTAGACCACTATGGAGGGTGGAGTTTGCACAAGGATCGTCCACAAGCTGCTGCACCCTAATTCCAGCTAACGATGAATGAAATGGTAGTTTAACAGCAGCCATAGATCCCCTACACCAATTGCACACAAAGATGGAAGCAGAATCTACCAGGGTCATCAAGGTAGACTGGTATGATGCCATTTTTTGTGGCTGACCACCTGGTTGGCCCAGGTCCTAAAGGTGTTGTTCCCTGTCCTCGTAGTGGTGCTAATCATTCTTTGTGGAATCCAAGTAGTATTAGGTTATTGGGCATGTGAGGGGAAGAAGATGGGGAAGAGATGGATTTGGGAGAAGGAGGGTTAGGATGTTTAATACAGGAGTGAATAAGGAAGGGTGACGGTATGGAAAAAGGGATGATGGACTGATAACGGTGAGGGAAATGGTTGACACTGCAGATGTATTATTTAGGAACCTCATGAGCCTGACCATTATAAATATACTGGGTTAGTTTTATTGGGGTGGGGCTTGTGTCATTCTCCACGGGTCACTGGAGGACTGAGTACTGGAGGGATAAAGCTTAGAGGGTTTGAAGAAGATGTTGGTGAGAAAGAAGAATGAGAAGGGATTGTGGGGGAGGAAGAGTTTGTTACAGATGTAACAAAAGGAGGGGAGTCAGGGGGGTGTCCAGATGCAGGTGCACCACCCACCGCATGAGCGGAAGTACCAGTTAAGGAGGGTCTTCTAACAACACATCAGGTCCCCGGGCAGTGACATAAGGGGCATGTGTCACGAGAAAAGTTGCAGCATTGACAGCTTTGGGTTAACAGCTGAAAGGTGACACAAGGTAGCATTAGCACATAGTAGCACATTTCCTTTTCATAGCATAGATAAGAGGTGCATTGTAGCTTTTGTTTTCTGCATTGCAACATTTATTTGCTGCCAGCATTATAACACACAACACTATGTTATTGGCATGCTGTGGAATACACTTCCTTAGGTCTTGAGAGGTAATCCGAACCATCTACAATTCAGGTGTCACTTGAAAATGCTCCTCTTCTTAAGTATAGCAGACTGTGTAGTTTTTGTTGATGCTTTAGCGGCAAGATGCCTTTGGGCCTATGAAGGCTCTATAAGACATTTTAGCATAACATAACATGTACTATTCCTAGTCAGAGAGCACACTGCCTCACGTTTGTGATCAGCCTGCAGCACACTGCACAGCATAACATTTGCCACACTTACCCTACACAATAGGATTACCGAAGGTACATGGTGCATGACACCACATTCCCGCAAGCATCGCACATTATAGACAGCACACAGTACAGGTACGCATATACCCACAACCAAGCACCTGACACCACACTTTCAGGTCGCACTACAGCAGAAGGTGAAGAACACCCACAGACATACATTTACCATCCCGCCCAGTGCATGCATACACACAGTTCATAACGCTACATTTTACCTTATGACGAACATGTCCACCTTTTGTTTTTGATCTTTTTAGGCACACCTAATGTAGGGCACATGACACTGTATTATAGTGCCCTGTGTATTTAGAGGTACTAAACTTTTTGAGCAAGAGATTTGGCATTTTCTAGTTCTCAGTCAGAGGGAATTATCTGCACTTGGTTGAATTTGTCCTGCCCTGCAGACAGACTGAGAGCACAAGGGCAGTGTTGTGAGATAGTTTCCAGCTCTTCATTGCAAGAGAAGTGTGTCTTGCTCCCAGACAACAAATGCTGCTTCATCAGGTCCAGAAAGAATACATAATGTTTGTGGTGGCCGTGGTGAGGGTTCTCAGCCAGTTACAATATGAAATTAGCGAATTATATGGAGACATTAACAGAAATTAGGGTCCAGGAGCAGTGCTCGGCAGTGGACTGATCACATTTTTTCTAGCAGACCATTCGTTGCAGGGAGAGTGGTCCATGTACCCGGACTAGCAACATGTAACAAGACAGGGAGTTACACAGTGAGCAGGTGTAGATGGTGAGTGTGATGTTGGAAATGCCTTTTGGAGGGACAGGGCCTCCTAGACTTTGTCCAACCACTTATCAGAGACACTGAATGCTAGCAAATTCAATTGGAGAAAGCCAAGGTGGAAACTTCAGTTAGACCAGTTGGGAGTGTCAGGTCTCCTACCACTAAGTTCTTGAAAGATTTAGTTGGTATGTATGTGGGGAGTTCAGATATTCTCCAGTGGTTGGAAGCATTTGAATTTGCTTGTGAGATCAGTAATTTTGACCAACAGGATTGGGCTAAGTGTCTATTAGGTAGAGTACCTCAGACTGGTTATATCTGCATTGTGAAGTGGAGTATGGGTGAAAGGGACCCGTATGTGTGTACAAAAACTGCTTTGCTTGCCAAGTTAAGAGGTTCAGGGATTATAAGAAGAGAGAGAATATGGCATGGGTTGATAGGGTGAGTGCTGCACATATGAATATGATGGGATGGATTGGTGGTTACAAAATTGAGTCTTTTGTTGAATTGTCTTACCTCCTGTTTTTTTTACATTTTTCTGAGGGTTGTTCGCCAGAGCAGCGTCAGTACATTGCTGACAAGAATATTTTGGGCCCAATCAGGTGGGCCAAGTTGGCTGACAAGTGGGTCTTTCACAGGGTGTCCCCTAAGGATCCCAGTGAGAAGGACAAGGACAAGAAAACAGGGACCCTTCAGAAGGCTGAGGAGTCCAAGAAGCACTCACATTCGAATAAACCTAAATGTTCTCCCTCTAAGGTCCAAACAGCTTGTGGGAATAAGTCCCATGGGGGTGGCAGTAAGAGTAGTGATGCTCCTGCTGCAAAGCAGGCACCCAGTGTATTTAGTTTGGTTCCTTGCATTCGTGGTGCCTGTTGGGAGTGTGGGTCCTTGGACCACAAGCAAGAAGGGAGACCCTAAGTGTAAGTATAAGGCATTTGGAGTCCAGGCTGTCAGTTTGTCCTACCCTTAATCTATGCCTGAGGTGGAGGCCACTGTCCTCCCCTTCTCCTCTGGAATCACCGTTGGTGCCCCTGTGGAGATTTCCTTAGTGTCCTTTGGGGCCTGGGACCAGTACTCAGAAGTACTGGCTACTATCCCACAGAATACCCTCATATTTTTGAGAAGTGTCCTCATTGTTGGCCAGCCTTCCACTGATTTGAGAGACACTGGGGCTAGCATGACAGTGGTGGGCAGGACCCTGCTCAGGCCATAGACTATATGGGTGCTGCTCTGAGAACCACAAGGTCATATGGTGGGACCCCCAAACGTTCTCCTGTAGCCCTAGTCACCATTCAGATTAATGACAAGACAGCAAAGCTTCCTGTCCTGGTTCTGGACAATGTGCCTGCCAACATTTTGTTGGGTAATGACTTAGTGGAGATGGGGTTGATCTCTGATGGGTTATCCCTGACTGCTGTTGCAGTCACTAGGTTACAGGTCAAACAGGGTCTGTCAGTTATGCAGGCCAAAGGGGAAACCCAAGGCAAAGAGGAAGAGGAAGAATATCACCTATGTGAAGGGGTCTCCTTTTCTTCCAGCGGTTTCAGCAGCACACACTGTGGTCCCAGCTCCCGAGAGACTAAGCCCAGTGGTGACCCTAGACTCGGTTCCTGAGGGAGAAGAACCAGAAGACCCTCCTCAGGGAGGGATACTTGCCCCAGAGAATCACGCAGACCTCCAGTGCTTATTGGCTGAAGGTGGGTCCTCTCAGGTGGATTATTTTATAGATCAAAGAGAGTGCCACTCTCCTAAGGGTCTAAGAATACAGGCCCAGGCACAAGGTGAAGTGCGTAGGTCTTTTAAGATTTATTGGGTTGATGCGCTCCTCTACAGTGAGCCCACTCAGCCTGAGCCTGGTGCAGTCAAGAGGTTAGTTGTACCCAAGGTGTACAGGACCGTCCTGTTTCATTTAGCCCATGAGGTGCCCCTAGCTGGTCATATTGGCATTAAAAAGACCAAGCAAAGGCTCTCAGCTCACCTTTATTTGCCCAGGATGGGAAAGGAAGGGTAAGCTCACTGCAAGACCTGCTCCACTTTCAGTTGTCTGGCAAGACTGGAGGCAGTGCCGGGGGCAGTGTCATTACCCCACTGCAGCCTTTGCCAGTGGTTGGCACACCATTTGAGGGGGTGGGAATTGACATTGTTGGTCCCCTAGACTCTCCAATATCAGGTGGACCTAGTTTCATCCTGGTACTGGTAGATCATGCCACCAGGTATCCTGAGGCTATACCCCTTCAGCCAATAACTGCCAAGATGGTTTCCAGGGCTATCCTAGTCATTTTTACCGGGGTTGGCTTTCCTAAAGAGGTGATTTCTGACTGAGGAACCAACTTCATGTCTAGTTACATGCAAGCTATGTGGAAGGAATATGGTGTAACTTACAGGTTCTCCACCTCCTACCACCCACAGAACAATGGTCTAGTTTAGAGGTTTAACAAGACTCTCAAGGGCATGTGGGGTGCTTTGGAAGAGCCGCTAAGGAGGAAATGGGATCTCCTCCTGCCATGCCTGTTGTTTACCTATAGAGAGGTGCCTCAAGATGGTGTTGGTTTCAGCTCCTTTGAGCTCCTCTTTGGATATACTGTGAGGGGGTTGCTTGCCTTAGTAAGAGAAGGTTTTTACTTGCTTGCCTATGAGTTAGGCATGACCATGGGCCTCTTATCTCCACCTCATTTGAGGCTGTGAAAATAGATCCGTGATCATCAGTTATTTAATGTCGACATTCTCCCTAGGCTGTGTCTCAGCCCTAAAAGACAGGCCTGTTTAGGTGTGTGTTCTTACCAACATGATTAAACATATACATCAAGTAATTTTAAAGTTCTTGGACTCAAAGCGATACCATTCTGACTTATTACTCTGAATTATACACTTGACATCAGTCTAAATTCACTCACCTTTAGAGCAGAATTTGCTTCAATTGAAACAGCTCCTTCTGGGGTTGACAAGTTCTGCTTAGCTGGGCCCGGCTGTCTCTTTCTTGCTGCTGCTCTGCTTAGGACTGCTCTGCTCTGCTCTGGATTTCTCCCCAGCCCCTTTGGCCTCGATGCACAGCAAGTCGCTGCTGTTCCTTTCCTTCCCCTTTTGCTTGGGTCTTATACGTATGAAGGAACATGGTTTCCCTGCCCTTGTGCATGCATCATTTCCGCTATCATCTCGGGAGCATAGCTCAGGGGCAATGTGCTCGCATTGGAAGCAACACGACACAGAGAAACACAGGTTCGATCCCCGGGTCTGCGCTTAGAAACCTCTGGGTATTAAGCGCATTATGAATAACCTATCATATCATATCATATCTGGAAGAGTAAAGCCTAGAGCAGAGCATGTCACTGTGTTCGCTGAGTTTAGGGCTCCTATGTAAAACTCCATTAGGTGGATTCAGTAAATGCCTCCACTGTACTCTATGGCCCTTGGCTTTGCGAAGAGACATTTCTCTCACTTGTTACTTCTTGACCTTGTGGATGTACACAATACTTCTGTGAGGGTCTGCCAATTTCCTGTTCTTGAATCCTTATCAGATATAACACTTAACGGTGTGAAGTCAATGCTCACACCTACTGTTGTGCACTTAAAACAGGCAGATATCTGCCATTTTCTGTTTGCTCATCTGCCGGAACAGGAAAGCACCACTTCCTGGACCTTGGTGAGGCGAAGAAATATTCACCAAGCAAGTGTGCAACTCGACTTTTGTGTAAAACGTGTTTTGTAGGTTTGATTACCATTCTTCAGCTGTCAATGGCTGCAGTCTTGCATGAGATATCAACAGCGGTCTTAAATTAGGCTTGTTTTCATTTCACCCCTCTGAAGACAGTTGTTATAGATCAAAGATGTGTAGCACTGTGAAGCCGTCATTAATCCTTCTAGGAGCTACGTTTGCAAAACAGGTCTCCTATATTGGTTGAAAAAATAAAGCATTCACATCCTAGCACTGGTGAGAACTGATTACTGCATGCAAAAGTAAATGGGTTGCTTGATAAATACATGAGTGCCTAGAAAAATATTGTAGGTGCTACAACAAATCAAATAAATAACTGCATCACACTTCTAAACAGTTAGCAGTCATGGCCAAGACAAGCATAAATGAATACATGTATTTAACAGTGAGGTATTTCAGGAAAAGTCCAATATATTGTAACTGGACCTAACTAAGAATGCATAAATGAATGCTTGTATTTAATGTGAGGTATTTGGGTTAATTCAAACTCCCTACTGGCAATAGTTTCAAGGTAAAATAAGAAATTCTTTGAGACTCCATTAGCAATTAATAACCAGCTTGGCTCCTAACTTTCTGACGCGTGCGCTTTAGACAGTTTGATATTGAGCGTGTGACCACATGTATAAACCATCCACAGTTTAAATTGGTGTTCTTTGAAGTAGACCAATATATGAGTGCCTTTGTTACCCACAGTGATTTGCAAGTGGAGGTCAGCCAATACGTACATATACTGTGTGCACAAACTTGTACCTTGAGGTATAATGCAGTATATTTTCAATTCTTTGGACGCTGATTGTAATGCCAGCAGCAGATTTCGCAGAATTTTAGGCTTTTTGAATTCAGGGTTGGCTGCTAACCGTCTTTTGATGTGTGTTAGGAAACAAAGTGGTGAAGGAAACAAAATGTGCATGTCAGATTTCTGCAAGGACATGGGTATTGGCTTATTGTGCAATGCACTCCTGGAACCAGAGGTATCCATCACTTGTCTCGCATGTGGAAGCTCCCTGGGATTCAGGGATTGAGAGTAGGCATTCTTCATCTTGTGTCAGGCTTTGTAACTGGAGGCTCAGCTGTTTTCTTTGCTGGTGTGTTGATCTCACGGGAGACATCTAGACATAGTCGTCACTTACGTCATTCTCTGAGTGATTTCCTTTTCCTTGACATACTCCCATGGCGAGGCGTGGCTTCCGGGGGGGTTTCAATCAAATCACAGTAGAACACTTGAGGGAGAAATCTCTGGATGCCACACACGTCTCTGTGCACGAACAATGTTTTGAGAAGTCTGGTATGCCACAATGCAAGTCTGGATGATGAGACTCCGACCCCCTTGTTCTTGGAAATAAGTGATTCCTTGGCGCACACCATGCATCTGGCAATTACTGATACCTTCGACTTTATCCTGATCAATGAGAAAATTAAATGTTTTTTAAATTGAGCACCGTACTGGTACCCAAGGCGTCTGCATAGCTCAGCTCTGAACCGAAAACGAGTTGCTTCAAGGCTCTTCATGTTGCAAACATTCATGATTCAGTTTCTACAGCAACAAAAAAGAGAGGTTCCAAATATTAGCAGCAGTCCACAACCCCAAGCACTTGACGAATGATTCAGTGTCTTAATGAATGTGTCCAGCGTGGTCAGCCCTTTTCGAAGAGATTTTGCGGCAGTCATTGTAACCACAGAAAAACCAGTATTGAGCCCAGTCAACTGTGTGCGGTCAATTAAAGAGTGCATGGCCTCTTGCATTGTATCTTCGGAGGCTAGTAGAGATGCAATCTGTTTGACCACTGTGGAGTGTGCTTCAAAATAAGAAATTGTTTTGGGAATTGGCGTGTCGCGCTCAACCTATATAGCTTTGATTTTTATGATATAATTGAAAAATGAAATAACTGCAAAATTGCAAGTTAGAGCAGAATGTGCTTCAATTGAAACAGCTCCTTCTGGGGTTGACAAGTTCTGCTTAGCTGGGCCCGGCTGTGTCTTTCTTGCTGCTGCTCTGCTCAGGACTGCTCTGCTCTGGATTTCTCCCCAGCCCCTTTGGCCTCGATGCACAGCAAGTCCGCTGCTGTTCCTTTCCTTCCCCTTTTGCTTGGGTCTTATACGTATGAAGGAACATTGTTTCCCTGCCCTTGTGCATGCATCATATCCGCTATCATCTCGGGAGGATAGCTCAGGGGCAATGTGCTCGCATTGGAAGCAAGACGACACAGAGAAACACAGGTTCGATCCCCGGGTCTGCGCTTAGAAACCTCTGGGTATTAAGCGCATTATTAATAACCTATCATATCATATCATATCTGGAAGAGTAAAGCCTAGAGCTGAGCATGTCACTGTGTTCGCTGAGTTTAGGGCTCCTATGTAAAACTCCATTAGGTGGATTCAGTAAATGCCTCCACTGTACTCTATGGCCCTTGGCTTTGCGAAGAGACATTTCTCTCACTTGTTACTTCTTGACCTTGTGGATGTACACAATACTTCTGTGAGGGTCTGCCAATTTCCTGTTCTTGAATCCTTATTAGATATAACACTTAACGGTGTGAAGTCAATGCTCACACCTACTGGTGTGCACTTAAAACAGGCAGATATCTGCCATTTTCTGTTTGCTCATCTGCCGGAACAGGAAAGCACCACTTCCTGGACCTTGGTGAGGCGAAGAAATATTCACCCAGCAAGTGTGCAACTCGACTTTTGTGTAAAACGTGTTTTGTAGGTTTGATTACCATTCTTCAGCTGTCAATGGCTGCAGTCTTGCATGAGATATCAACAGCGGTCTTAAATTAGGCTTGTTTTCATTTCACCCCTCTGAAGGCAGTTGTTATAGATCAAAGATGTGTAGCACTGTGAAGCCGTCATTAATCCTTCTAGGAGCTACGTTTGAAAAACAGGTCTCCTATATTGGTTGAAAAAATAAAGCATTCACATCCTAGCACTGGTGAGAACTGATTACTGCATGCAAAGTAAATGGGTTGCTTGATAAATACATGAGTGCCTAGAAAAATATTGTAGGTGCTACAACAAATCAAAGAAATAACTGCATCACACTTCTAAACAGTTAGCAGTTATGGCCAAGACAAGCATAAATGAATACATGTATTTAACAGTGAGGTATTTCAGGAAAAGTCCAATATATTGTAACTGGACTTAACTAAGAATGCATAAATGAATGCTTGTATTTAATGTGAGGTATTTGGGTTAATTCAAACTCCCTACTGGCAATAGTTTCAAGGTAAGATAAGAAATTCTTTGAGACTCCATTAGCAATTAATAACCAGCTTGGCTCCTAACTTTCTGACGCGTGCGCTTTAGACAGTTTGATATTGAGCGTGTGACCACATGTATAAACCATCCACAGGTTAAATTGGTGTTCTTTGAAGTAGACCAATATGTGAGTGCCTTTGTTACCCACAGTGATTTGCAAGTGGAGGTCAACCAATACGTACATATACTGTGTGCACAAACTTGTACCTTGAGGTATAATGCAGTATATTTTCAATTCTTTGGGCGCTGATTGTAATGCCAGCAGCAGATTTCGCAGAATTTCAGGCTTTTTGAATTCAGGGTTGGCTGCTAACCGTCTTTTGATGTGTGTTAGGAAACAAAGTGGTGCAGGCAACACAATGTGCATGTCAGATTTCTGCAAGGACATGGGTATTGGCTTATTGTGCAATGCACTCCTGGAACCAGAGGTATCCATCACTTGTCTCGCATGTGGAAGCTCCCTGGGATTCAGGGATTGAGAGTAGGCATTCTTCATCTTGTGTCAGGCTTTGTAACTGGAGGCTCAGCTGTTTTCTTTGCTGGTGTGTTGATCTCACGGGAGACATCTAGACATAGTCGTCACTTACGTCATTCTCTGAGTGATTTCCTTTTCCTTGACATACTCCCATGGCGAGGCGTGGCTTCCGGGGGGGTTTCAATCAAATCACAGTAGAACACTTGAGGGAGAAATCTCTGGATGCCACACACGTCTCTGTGCACGAACAATGTTTTGAGAAGTCTGGTATGCCACAATGCAAGTCTGGATGATGAGACTCCGACCCCCTTGTTCTTGGAAATAAGTGATTCCTTGGCGCACACCATGAATCTGGCAATAACTGATAGCTTCGACTTTATCCTGATCAATGAGAAAATTAAATGTTTTTTAAATTGAGCACCGTACTGGTACCCAAGGCGTCTGCATAGCTCAGCTCTGAACCGAAAACGAGTTGCTTCAAGGCTCTTCATGTTGCAAACATTCATGATTCAGTTTCTACAGCAACAAAAAAGAGAGGTTCCAAATATTAGCAGCAGTCCACAACCCCAAGCACTTGACAAATGATTCAGTGTCTTAATGAATGTGTCCAGCGTGGTCAGCCCTTTTCGAAGAGATTTTGCGGCAGTCATTGTAACCACAGAAAAACCAGTATTGAGCCCAGTCAACTGTGTGCGGTCAATTAAAGAGTGCATGGCCTCTTGCATTGTATCTTCGGAGGCTAGTAGAGATGCAATATGTTTGACCACTGTGGAGTGTGCTTCAAAATAAGAAATTGTTTTGGGAATTGGCGTGTCGCGCTCAACCTATATAGCTTTGATTTTTATGATATAATTGAAAAATGAAATAACTGCAAAATTGCAAGTTGGAGCAGAATGTGCTTCAATTGAAACAGCTCCTTCTGGGGTTGACAAGTTCTGCTTAGCTGGGCCCGGCTGTGTCTTTCTTGCTGCTGCTCTGCTCAGGACTGCTCTGCTCTGGATTTCTCCCCAGCCCCTTTGGCCTCGATGCACAGCAAGTCCGCTGCTGTTCCTTTCCTTCCCCTTTTGCTTGGGTCTTATACGTATGAAGGAACATTGTTTCCCTGCCCTTGTGCATGCATCATATCCGCTATCATCTCGGGAGGATAGCTCAGGGGCAATGTGCTCGCATTGGAAGCAAGACGACACAGAGAAACACAGGTTCGATCCCCGGGTCTGCGCTTAGAAACCTCTAGGTATTAAGCGCATTATGAATAACCTATCATATCATATCATATCTGGAAGAGTAAAGCCTAGAGCTGAGCATGTCACTGTGTTCGCTGAGTTTAGGGCTCCTATGTAAAACTCCATTAGGTGGATTCAGTAAATGCCTCCACTGTACTCTATGGCCCTTGGCTTTGCGAAGAGACATTTCTCTCACTTGTTACTTCTTGACCTTGTGGATGTACACAATACTTCTGTGAGGGTCTGCCAATTTCCTGTTCTTGAATCCTTATTAGATATAACACTTAACGGTGTGAAGTCAATGCTCACACCTCATGGTGTGCACTTAAAACAGGCAGATATCTGCCATTTTCTGTTTGCTCATCTGCCGGAACAGGAAAGCACCACTTCCTGGACCTTGGTGAGGCGAAAAAATATTCACCCAGCAAGTGTGCAACTCGACTTTTGTGTAAAACGTGTTTTGTAGGTTTGATTACCATTCTTCAGCTGTCAATGGCTGCAGTCTTGCATGAGATATCAACAGCGGTCTTAAATTAGGCTTGTTTTCATTTCACCCCTCTGAAGGCAGTTGTTATAGATCAAAGATGTGTAGCACTGTGAAGCCGTCATTAATCCTTCTAGGAGCCACGTTTGAAAAACAGGTCTCCTATATTGGTTGAAAAAATAAAGCATTCTAGCACTGGTGAGAACTGATTACTGCATGCAAAGTAAATGGGTTGCTTGATAAATACATGAGTGCCTAGAAAAATATTGTAGGTGCTACAACAAATCAAATAAATAACTGCATCACACTTCTAAACAGTTAGCAGTTATGGCCAAGACAAGCATAAATGAATACATGTATTTAACAGTGAGGTATTTCAGGAAAAGTCCAATATATTGTAACTGGACTTAACTAAGAATGCATAAATGAATGCTTGTATTTAATGTGAGGTATTTGGGTTAATTCAAACTCCCTACTGGCAATAGTTTCAAGGTAAGATAAGAAATTCTTTGAGACTCCATTAGCAATTAATAACCAGCTTGGCTCCTAACTTTCTGACGCGTGCGCTTTAGACAGTTTGATATTGAGCGTGTGACCACATGTATAAACCATCCACAGTTTAAATTGGTGTTCTTTGAAGTAGACCAATATGTGAGTGCCTTTGTTACCCACAGTGATTTGCAAGTGGAGGTCAACCAATACGTACATATACTGTGTGCACAAACTTGTACCTTGAGGTATAATGCAGTATATTTTCAATTCTTTGGGCGCTGATTGTAATGCCAGCAGCAGATTTCGCAGAATTTCAGGCTTTTTGAATTCAGGGTTGGCTGCTAACCGCCTTTTGATGTGTGTTAGGAAACAAAGTGGTGCAGGCAACACAATGTGCATGTCAGATTTCTGCAAGGACATGGGTATTGGCTTATTGTGCAATGCACTCCTGGAACCAGAGGTATCCATCACTTGTCTCGCATGTGGAAGCTCCCTGGGATTCAGGGATTGAGAGTAGGCATGCTTCATCTTGTGTCAGGCTTTGTAACTGGAGGCTCAGCTGTTTTCTTTGCTGGTGTGTTGATCTCACGGGAGACATCTAGACATAGTCGTCACTTACGTCATTCTCTGAGTGGTTTCCTTTTCCTTGACATACTCCCATGGCGAGGCGTGGCTTCCGGGGGGGTTTCAATCAAATCACAGTAGAACATTTGAGGGAGAAATCTCTGGATGCCACACATGTCTCTGTGCACGAACAACGTTTTGAGAAGTCTGGTATGCCACAATGCAAGTCGGGATGATGAGACTCCGACCCCCATGTTCTTGGAAATAAGTGATTCCTTGGCGCACACCATGCATCTGGCAATAACTGATAGCTTCGACTTTATCCTGATCAATGAGAAAATTAAATGTTTTTTAAATTGAGCACCGTACTGGTACCCAAGGCGTCTGCATAGCTCAGCTCTGAACCGAAAACGAGTTGCTTCAAGGCTCTTCATGTTGCAAACATTCATGATTCAGTTTCTACAGCAACAAAAAAGAGAGGTTCCAAATATTAGCAGCAGTCCACAACCCCAAGCACTTGGCGAATGATTCAGTGTCTTAATGAATGTGTCCAGCGTGGTCAGCCCTTTTCGAAGAGATTTTGCGGCAGTCATTGTAACCACAGAAAAACCAGTATTGAGCCCAGTCAACTGTGTGCGGTCAATTAAAGAGTGCATGGCCTCTTGCATTGTATCTTCGGAGGCTAGTAGAGATGCAATCTGTTTGACCACTGTGGAGTGTGCTTCAAGATAAGAAATTGTTTTGTGAATTGGCGTGTCGCGCTCAACCTATGTAGCTTTGATTTTTATGATATAATTGAAAAATGAAATAACTGCAAAATTGCAACAAAAGTCATTTTTTAATTGTACCAACTTATCTCATATGCCATTTCATTGTATGATTTCGATTCACAATGTATTATGATTTTTCTTATATTCTTGATATGTATCTGTATGGCTTATACGCATTCAAATTCATGTTTTTGTTGGTAATACTCATAGTTTGTCAGCCTTGAAGAAGACTACGGTCAAAACACGTGTCGGCTGACCTTGTGGCAAATTAAATCGACTTTTGTTGCAATTTTGCAGTTATTTCATTTTCAATTATATCATACTAAGCAAAGCTATGTAGGCAGAGCGTGACATGCCAATTACCAAAACATTTCTGGTTATCTCTGTAGATTCTTATGGATGGACCTATACCTAGAACTGGTGATGCAGCCAGCCACTTTTATTTGAGTTAGTGACCTTAGCGCACTCAATAGGGCCAGTATCCATATCAACTTATATTTTGCTTCAAGATAAGACTCTTCACTGCTGCACACTTTTAAACGCATGTTTTGCAGTCGTCTCATAAGCAAGCTCAATTTTGGATATTTTAATTGTCTTAAATTGGAACTCGACCGGTGTAGGAAAACTGAATTCGGATTGCCCAGCTGGATTCAGAATCAACCCACAGCACTTAACTTGTGTACTCACAATAACCAGGGTTGGAATCCCCATTGCAACATGACAACAGGACTCATTGAATTGCACCAGATATGAGCCATTAGATAAGGTGTGTACTTGACTGTGTAAAACTGCAATTGGTGCAACATGAAGTGTGCATTTAGTGTTACTGTCACAGGAATTTACTGGCGCAGCATGCACGCAAACTATGCACGCAGAGCCTTTGCATTCACGTAATGAGTACAGTGTCATTTCTGGACTTGATGGTGACACACAAGTGTCATTAACAAAGTGCACATTACCCCAGGAATGCAGTTCCTGACATACCATGTACGGTGTTGTCTTAAGAGGAATATTTAACACACCATGCAAAATCCAATTAGTCAAGCCTGGTGCCCAGGCAATTGATGCTGCAAAACTCTTTGTAAGTACACTAAGCAACAAGAACGTAGAGCCCGATATCACCTGGCGTACTGCAACCTTGGACAAGTTAAGTGCATTTATTTATTCTGGGCATGAAATTACATTCCAATCTGGGACTCCTCTGCTAAAAGTGTCCAGAAAATCTGTTACCACAGAAAGACTTACTGCAGCTTCTTGGTCGGCTTCTAATCATAGACAGGTCATTTTGAACCAATCCCACTACATCTGTAATTACATCTCTTAGCGCATAGAATCCCTGCTCAAGCACTTGATCCTAGCCACACTGACTCGCTTTGAGTATTCAGGATATACACTTGTCCTACCTCACAAGGTACTCTAGGGTCAGAGGTGGTGCCTGTAGCTGATCTCCTGTAGCTGTCCAATTCTCTACTTTTATGAAGTTATCTAGAGATTGTAAAACCTCACTCAGGTGATACTGCAAAAGCATTCCTTGGCATAGCTTACCTATGTATATAGCTTGTGTCAGGGAAGTGTTATGGAAATTCCAAACCCTATATAGGCCCACACTGGTTCCTGATTTTCTTTTATTGCATTCATTTTCTTGAACTGCCATTATACAGGCCTCCCTGATGCATAAGTAATATGCTTGTTGCGACTGTGTTATTTTTCTTCTCTATAGGCTGCACTCCAGAACTTACCTTCTTCCCTCTTCCAGCCTGGGTAGAAGCTCAAGTTCCTATTACTGCAAGTGGTCTGGAACAGCGTATAATTTAAAAAATACATCAAATGTGGGAATCTACATGACATGTCTACCGTATGAATATATTTGATTTACCATATTTGTTGACCCCAAATAGACCATAGAGGGACAGTTTCCCACCATGTTTGTTCAGTCATGTTTGAAAGGTATTCTCTGTCAAAAACAATTTAATCTGCAACATACAAGTGCTGTGCATCATGTGGCTCTTGAGGGAATGTATACTGGTTTTCAAACATGTAATCCCCTGCTTGGTATTCTCACAGTGAAATATATGGGAACTGTGTTTGGAATTCAGGACTATCGGCTTGAAAAGGCACTGCACAGTGTTCCCAGAAAGTGTATTTGGGCTACAGGATGGGCTCACACTGGACAAGTAGAAAGGCATTGTAATATCGCACAAAACACACATGGGACCCTATCTCATGGAGATCCTCAATATCATCAAAAACATCAAATAATACATTTTGCGCAAATGTCTGGAGCCTAGTTCTTAACAGTTCTCTATATGTTCTGGATACAGGATTACTGGGTGCAAATAGTCTGGATTCAACAATCACAGAAAAAGTGTGAACTTGCAGCTGCTTGGCTGGGTCATTGAATGTCTTAAACAATGGCATCCACACATGACCCATGGTTAGAGGAAACATATTTATTGAGGCTGGAGTTCCTGGCTCTTGGAGCTCCCTTTTCTCTAACATGTGTAAAAAACTTAAAGGCTTTAGAACAACTGATGTGCTTGTAGGTGGAGTGGAAAGCTTGCTCAAAAAATGCCCTGAAGTTAGTGAGATGAGAAACACAGTGAGGCTCAGCCACAGTACGAGGAAAGATACTGCCAGCATTATGTAACACTGTTTCGAAAGACTGTCTACAACAATTCTTTCATTACTTTAGCAACCAGAAATGCCTTCTGTTTCCAAATTAGCAGACCTGCAGTACTTCCCTGAATTGTGGCGTTGTAGTCAAGAGTGGCATATTCTTCTGCATCTTGAACGGCAATCATCATCATTTGTCAGATCTTCATCCCTTTTTCTGCGGGCTCCTCAAATGGAAAAGTAGAATTGCATGAAAACATTGTGGTAAACCATCTGGAGTGGATTTCAGGTGTTCCACAGAAACTTCGCTGGTACCTCTCTTCGGTGTTATAGCAAGCAGGACAGCAGTTCTGGAACCTTTCACTCTGATAACTTGCACTGCTGGTCTGTAGGACGGGCCAAACAGAGTCTTATCATGGATATTGTTCAGGACCCAATCTACTGCTTTGAGAGTAGTCGCAGTACTGGCCTCAGCAGCTTCCACCTGGAGGCATTCCCTCAGCAGCATTGTCACAAGCAGTTACTCTTGCCTAGAGATGGGGATGGGGAGAGTGTGCAGAGCAGGCATAACATTTTTTCTCCCATACAAGAGTTCAAGCGGAGTCTTACTGTTGCATAGAGACTGGTGTGGTAAATTATTTAAACTTCTGCTAACTAGATGCACATGGTCTACCCCTGTTACCCCCCACTGAAAGGATGCATTTAGTCAAGCACAACATTATTGAGTGGTTTGACCTTCCTATGAGCCTATTTCATCTCTGGATACTACGGGTTTAGAAAAGTGAAGCTCTGATTGCCGAGCCTCTAATGCCTTTCTCAGGGTCCGCCCTGCGAAAGCTGGACCATTACCAGCATGGTACGTTTGAGTTGCTGTCATAGCTACTACACCCCAGAGTGCCTGCATGACTGATTTGCAGTCTGCATTCTTTTGAGGAATCATCCAGGTGAACTTAGTGCAAGAATACACTATTACTAGAATATATGTGTACTTATTTATTGCTGGTAGTGGGCATAATACATATCCAGATATTGAATCTCAAAAGGCGAGGATGCATTTCTTAAAGGAGCCTCTTTTGGTTTTTTGATGTGGTCCACAGTTGTCTTCAGACATGGGTCATAATTTCGCTCGGTATACTGTAACCTGTTGCCTTAATCCTGGCCACCAATACCAGTCAAGGAGTAGCTGTGCAGTTGCAGTAACCCCAAAATGGGTAGATGCAAGTCCAGCTGTGTGTGGCTGAAATTAACTTTTCCCTGTCTGCTCTATTTGGGATTCATCTTTGAATGGGATCCCCTTTTTTCCTAGGAATTGTGACTACTGCTTTATTATTCTCAATGTCATATATGTAATTACTTAGGAAACCTTTTGGCATATGCACAATACCCAAACAAGCTTCTTTTATTTCCTCGTCCATTGCAGTTGCTGCGAGATTTATGGCTGCTATACTTTTTCACTCTGTGTGCTCTTTGGCACATCTATATGCTAATGCATTGCCAATGCTGTGAATGTGCCCTTCAGTATGTGCTCTTGTGTGCATCACCCATAGCAAAGGGTATGTCTGCTTACGGCTCCAAACTTGTTCCAGAGTTGCCTGGAAGCAATAGTTTTATGCCTAATGTCTCTGAAGTAATTTTGAATCCACCAATGTTATAAACCCTGACAATGTAATCTGAATCTGGACTACTAGTGTGGGCTTCCCTGAGTCGGATTGGTGCAATGTAAGCAGCAATCCATGCAATTCAGCAGTCTGGGCAGACATGCCTCCCAGATGCTTTGTTGCAGTATCAGTGTGTATAAATGCTTCTTCATGTGTAAAATGTCCTACCACTGCTGCACATGCAGCAGCATATTTGGAATGTAACAGCTGGCATGGCGGAGCCATCACAGTACATTATTTGGAAAAAATCAAACAATGGTATGTTAGGCAGTTAGGTGGGTGGCTCTAGATCCATTGTGTAAGTCAATCCACTCATTCTTTGTAATTCTGCTTTATAATGGTACTTTACATCTGGGGCATGTTGAGATACTGACCATTGAATCCATCTAGTATGTAACACCTTTGCATTGGTCAACCTATGCAAACAACAATCTATGCCATTGGTTTAATCTCCCTTAGATTGCAAACTGCACGTAAAAGCATCCTCTCCTACCAACAGGTTTATTTCTAAGTCTTTTTCTGTATTTCTGTCTTGCAAAGGACCAGTTTGAGTCATTAATCAATACACATGGTGCAGAATGTGAGTGTGCTCTGGCAACCAATGAGCTACTTTGAAATTCGCTTTTATCAAAGCATAGAATGGTTTCACTAGCTCAGCAAAATTAGACAATCTGCTGACAAATCTCTGCCCTCATCTGTAAGAGTGAACCCTAAGAAGGTGACCTCACAATGAGCTATTCTTGTGAGTGACTTGCTGAGTGCGTGAGCTCTGCATCCAGTAAAACTCGTAGGGCTGCAGTGGGTTTTTTCTCAACTTTCACATCCGTCGCCTCAGTTTTAAAATGGTCTGGCATCTTTGCCTGTGAGGAACGAGATGAACCCTCAACAGTGCCATACTTTTGTGGACTTTTCATGTGTTTTCTATATCTGAAATCATAGTCAGTTGGTCTAAACTGGAACTGCCCCCTAGGTTCACCCCAAGCTGGTCTACCCCTGTGAGTGCCTTGCCCCTGTGGGGCATCCCTATCTCCTGTAGTTTTTTCATTCTTTGGTTCATGCTTTGGGCATTTTTCTTCCTTCAGTGGCGAAAGCTGTCATCTATGTGGTTTACCACAATTTTTCCTTTGTGGTGTGTCTACATGTCTGGCTTACTATCCTTGTTAGCCTCCTTCTGTGTCTCTGCAGGTCTCCTTCCTAGGTGATCTCTGCCTAGTGATTAATAAGTGGATGTCAATATGTCCCCAAATAGCTCCCTTTTTCGTGCTCATTTAACTGGGGCAATTTTCTATGAACTTCCAACCTTGCAGGCACTTCTTTCAATAAGGATAGAATTATGCTCTCAACTGTTTTTTAATTGTTGGATGCTATGGACAAGCCTAAGTAAAGCAGCGTCCTTTGTTCCCATAATGTCTGCCAATATTAATGCTAGCGATGTGATAGATGCTGTGCCTATCAGCTGTAAATAAAGCCAGCTATAAATTGAGATCCAGCTGTCACAGCTCACTAAAGGTGGTGTGCAGCCATAGGGAAGGAACATGGCTAGTGCCCTATGCCTATGCTGTGGTGTACCCTGGGGCTAGGTGGCTTGTAGCTGTCCTAGCTTTTCTGAATACCACTTGGGTATGTCCTCATTTCTGGAAGGGCAAGACCCTAATATAATTCTCAATGTCTGTAGCTGCACTCCTCCTGCATCTCTCTCTCTTTGTGGTTGCTGGGCAGGCGCTAAGCCTTGCTGCGCAGCATATTGCAATGCAAGGTTTTGCATGGTGTCAAAATGTGTAGCCAGTAGTTGACAGTTTGTTTGTAAAAAGGGGCCTCTGCAGTTTGGATGAAACCAAGCAAAAAATTCTGGTGACAGGTTGAGTGTGGCTAACAATCCATTCCTGGCATGTGTTTGCAGATAAACTAGATTACCCCCAAACCAGTTGACATGATTTCTATGTGTTAAAGCCAATTCAGGAAACTGGTATGGGCGATATTGGATGGTGTTTAAGTCTCGCATACATATTATTTACCTTGTTGGCTGGGATTTTAAAGTAAGTAAAGAGCGTTTCAGTGGGTAACCCACCTAGTTGCACTTCGGCCACTGTAAAGTTGGTATTAACTCCCTAACAGTGAGATGCTCTAAGCCACTCGAACAGCACCGGCTAACAATGGATGGGAATATTGATTTCCTGATGGGACATCTTCTGTACCCAAGTAACCTCTTTAGATTAAAAAGCTTTTTAGAAAAATATTTTTGCCCGGTCCGTTTATCGTGACTGGGGCATGAGGTTATTTTACTATTAGCAATGCTATGGTCATCTCTAAGACATCCCATCTGTGTGTGGTGCCACCTGACTTGATTGTCTATGAGTTAGGCGTGACCATGAGCTTCTTATCTCCACCTCATTTCAGGGTGTGAAAATAGACCTGTGATCATCAGTCATTTCATGTCGACATTCACCCTAGGCTGTGTTTCAGCGCTTAAAGACAGGCCTGCCTAGGTTTCTGTGCTTAACAACATGATTAAACATATAAAGCCAGGAATTGTAAAGTTATTGGACTCAAAGAGATATCACTTTGACGCATTACCCTGAATTACACATTTGACACAGGAGTTATCATGTTAATGTATTTAATATGACCCCCTATCTTCTGAGGGCTCTTATTTTCATTAAACAAGCTTAAGCAAAAGCAGATATAACATAACATAACATCACACCTATAAACAAGATTGCCATGTGGGCAAAGAGCATGTTTGAATAGACAAATAGTAGAACAAGTGGTGGTTTTTAGTTTAACAGCATGTATAACCTTTATGTCTCATGAGGCTATGCTACACTATATGACATCCCATCAGTCTAAATGCACTCAGCAAGCCCCCACCCTTCACTCATGTTTGGAGCAGAATGTGCTTCAAATGAAACAGCTCCTTCTGGGGTTGACAAGTTCTGCTTAGCTGGGCCCGGCTGTCTTTTTCCTGCTGCTGCTCTGCTCAGGACTCCTCTGCTCTGCACTCCTCCCCAGCCCCTCCGGCCTCGATGCACAGGCAAGTCTGCTGCTGTTCCTTTCCTTCCCCTTTTGCTTGGGCCTTATATGTATGAAGGAACATGGTTTTCCTCCCTGTGTGCGTGTGTCATATCCGCTATCTGGAAGAGTAAAGTCTTGAGCTGAGCATGTCACTCTGTTTGCTGAGTTTAGGGCTCCTATGTAAAACTCCATTAGGTGGGTTTCTGCACCTCCAGTGAGAGCTTTGTACCCATTCAGTGAATGTCTCCACTGTACTCTATAGTCCTTGGCTTTGCAAAAAAACACATTTCTCTCACTTGTTACTTCTTGACCTTGTGGATGTGCAAGATGCGCATGTTCATGTCTGCCAATTTCCTGTTCTTGAATCCTAATCAGATATAACACTTAAGGGTGTGATGGCAATGCTCACACCAACTGTTGTGCAGTTAAAACAGGCAGCTATCTGCCATTTGCGGTTTGGTCATCTGCAGAACAGGAAAGCACCACTTCCTGGACCTTGGTGAGGCCAAGAAATATTCGTCCAGCAGTGTGCACACTAGCCTTCTGTGTAAAACATGTGCTGTATGTTTGACAATCATTCTTCGTCTATCAATGACTACAGGACTGCATTCAATATGAACAGCTGTCTTAAATTAGGCTTCTTTACGTGTCAGTTTGGAAGCCACACCTTCAGTTCCTGACAAGCAAGTGGGAGACTATGTGTTAGGCATCAGAAGGAGGATGGCACAGACGATTGGTCAGGTGTCAGCCAATCTTAAGGCAAGCCAGGAATTGAACAAGTACTGGCATGACCTTAAGGCCTCACAAGTGGACTGGACTCCTGGTCAGGGGATCCTTGTGATGGAGCCTAAAGTCAACTATCTGGTTTACATGGGAATTTCTGGGGTAGCCCCTCAATTCTTCAATGCCAACATACTCAGGAGAGAGGAAGTTTCATGCCTTTTGCTAGCTTCAGAGCAGGAAGAGGATGAGAGGGAACCCCCTTCCTGATTTGCTGCATAGCAACCCTCAGTATGGCTCAGTGGAGGGGTTACAACTCTCTCCAAATCTGATGCCAGAGTAGCATAGGGCCTGCAGGGCTTGGATCCAGAAGTTTGCCCCTTTATTCTCAGTGACACCAGCCTCACTCCATGGTATAGGCATGATATTGACACTGGTGACAGTGTACCTGTCAAAAGAAGATGCTACAGGATGTCAGACACTGTCAAGAACCAAATCCAGGCATAGGTTGCCAAGATATTGAACATGGGTGTAATTGAACCCTCAACCAGCCCATGGTCCAGCCCAGTCGCAGTTGTCCCCAAGGCTTTTGCCAGGCAGGTGCCAAGGATTGAAGGTTCTGTGCGGACTACAAAGGAGTCAATGCAGTCACCAAGAATGATGCACGCCCATTGCCCAGGGTTGATGAACATGCGGACAAGATAGGTGCTGCCAAGTTTGTGAGAACCTTTGACCGCACATCAGGCTATTGGCAAATATCTCTGACTGACCAGGCCAAGGAGAAAATGGCTTCCACAACAGCAGAAGGGCTTTACCAGTTTAGGGTTCTGCATTCTGGGTTGAAGAAAGCCCCAGCCACATTCCAAAGGTTAGTCAATCATGCTCTCATTGGACCGGAGGCCTTCTGTTCGGCCTACCTGGATGACATTGCTGTCTACAGTTCCACCTGGGAAGTGCATTTGATCGACTTGGATAGGTGTTGCAGGCCTTGAAAAGTGTCAACCGCACTCTCAAGGCAATCAAGTGCCTGATAACACAGGGGAAGGTTACCTATCTTGGTCATGAGGTAGGAGGGTGTCAAATCCAACCTCTGCTTAGTAAAGTACAAGCTTTACAGGACCGGGAGACTACCTCTACTCAAACCCAGATGAGAGCTTTTTTGGGCCACACTGGGTACTACAGAAACTTAATGGCAGACTGTGACACCATAGCTGTCCCTCTGGCAGCTCTGACATAACCCAAACAGCCTAAAAAGGTTCATTGGAGTAAAGACTATCAAAGGGCCCTTGATGGCTTCAAAGAAGGTTTGTGCAGGGCACCTCTCTTGTGTGCCCCTGACTACAGAAAACTCTGTATTGTGCAACCTGATGCCAGTGACACAGGAATTGGAGCTATCTTGACTCAGTTAGGGCAGCAAAGGAGAAACAGATGAATAATAATAAATAAATAATTAGGACAACAAACGGTGGTAGTGCAGCCATTAAGTGGCAAGTGCTGGGTTTAAGGCAGCAGACAGGGTAGGTCTGATATGTACAGGAAAAAAAGGGGGAACTGTATGAGTACAGATACAGACCCCAGTGCAAGGGGTGGCCCGGAGGCAGTGCGGGAGGGTGGCAGGGTGAGCAGGTACCTTGGACCGGAAGACAGAGACTGGCAAGGTGCACAGTGCGGAGAAAGAGCAGATCAGCAGGGGAGAGGGGGAGCGAAGGCAAAAGCAAAGAGGAAGGTCTTGAGGTGCTTCTGGAAACGGAGATGGTTCTGCTCCAGGTTTAGAGTGGCAGGGATGCTGTTCCAGAGGAAGGCCCCAGCCGAAGACAGATTTCTACCCCCAGCCAGTTTCTTTGAAAAACGACTGACCCTGAGGGAGTTAGAGATGGATGAAGGGTGAAAACCCCAAACTGCTCAGGTGGTCCATTAGTCTGCAAGGGAGAGACTTCACCATTGAGTATAGGCCAGGGAAGAGTTATGACAATGCACATGGCCTTTCCAGAAGGTATGTTGATTGTCTGGATGAGGGTATCAATCTTGTGGGAGTCCTTCTCCTACCACTTCTCTGTGTGTGTTTTCCTTCTGTTTTCTGTCTCTGAGGTCCAGTCTGGACCTCTGGCAGTGCAGCTCTTCATTTTTCCTGTCGGTGAACAACACCCATGGAATACCCTTATGGCACCCATGGGTGGGGTACACCCTTGTACCCCTTATGTGTGTTGTTGGGCACCTGTGTGTTGCCCACAGAGCAGGGCTGGTGTCAGATACATGCTGACTTGAAAGTGGCTCTGAGTGTCCTCCATTTTTGGGAAACCCAATCCCTGCCATAGGAATCCAGGTAACTGCAGCCCCGGTTGAGAAGGGAAGACAAGGCTGGATTATGCAGATTAACTCACAGGAGATCCCACCCTCAGGCCAAAGGAAATCCGAGCTCCCACATCACCATTACTTTCTCCATAAAGTTCCTTTCATGTCTCAAGAACTTCCCGGTAGCTCAGTTCTGGACCCTGCTCCCATTGGAACCACAGACAAAACCCTCCCTCATTTAAGAGAGCCAGCAGTTCCTCCGTGCTTTCCTGCCTATACAAAGGCCTCAAAGCCAATCACACTCCTTGTGGCATCCCTTCACTACAACTAGGCAGTGCAACAAGGCCTCAAAACCTGTGCTTACTGCACTAAGCATACTCTGCAAATGGATCTTATAATAGACAGTTGCCCACCTATATTGTTGCCCTTAATGTGGATGTCTCCTTTAATTTATGTAGACCCACAATGCACTATTTTACAATCTGACATCTAATTTAATTATCTAACACTGCATTCCAGTGCCTTGTGTACCGATTCCCTGCATACATGGGCACCACTGATTCTCTCATCTCGAACTGAAGCCAATCTGGTAAGGCTTGAAGTGGGGGAGATCCTTTTTGACAAACTCTCATCTTGTCACCAACAGCACTCATTCTGCACTCATGGGTCCCACACCTGTGACAGCTGGTCTGGCTTTAACTAAACCCCCTCCAGCCATCAGCAGACGGCATACATTATGACTATTAGTAGCCCCACTACTCCAGGGAACTCTTGAGCACACCGGAGAGCCACCACACATCCCATAATAACGTAACTTAATGCCACTGCTACACTAGTTATGGCCTCCAGGAAAGTTCTGCCAACCAGCAAGTGAGGTTCTTGTACCTTGTCTAGACTACATTGTATTCTGGTCAAGACACTGAAAACTATACATTCATCTCAATGATCCCTATTACTCAACTTTATGTTTTAATTCCCTAAGTCTGTATGTTTTTCTCCATGACTTTTCCCACTCTTCCCCTTTCTCAGTCTCCTTTGCCCTGTTTCCTTTTCACCCCACAAACCACAGCTGTTTTCCACTTGGGTGGGGGTCACCAGTTGCCTCTACACAAACAATGATCAGTGCTTTAAGGCCACCACAGTGATGATGTGCACAGTTTAAAAGACAAATAACAAAACTTAACATACAGGCAGATGATTTCATGGAGGAGGAAAGTGAGAATGCTGCAAGATCGACAGCAACTTTACCAAAGGCTAAGTGTGAAAGCAGAAGTAGAAGGGATTCTGCAAGCATTCCTCTTTAAAGCATGGAGGTAACATTTACTTTTTTTGTAGGAGTAATCTGGTGCCTATTGCTGCTGATATTCTGGTAAATGACCTAATATTACTCGAGGTTGTAACCAGACCCGTGTGTCAAATCAACAGGAAAAGGGTACAGAATAGAGGTGAAAGGTTGGAAATTGGAAAGCATAATGTGCAGCATAATATCAGCTGCATAATATCAGCTGCATAATATCAGCTGCATAATATCAGCTGCATCCTCTGGCAAGAATAAAGAAGGCAGAGTGGGCAGAATAAAGGATAAAACCACTTCATAAGAAGAGTGCTGGCACTAAGAGTTTGGGCAAGCCTTTTAGAGAAAGTGAAAGATAGAGAAATAGAAGCAGGCACACGTGAAATGTGGGAACACAATGGGCCGGATTCATGGAATTCTTTGCACAGTGAAAAGTGACTTTTCACTTGTGCAAAGTGACTTTGCACTGCCAACAAACACCCTGATTCATGGAACAGTGCAAAGTGTCTTTTTGCTGTGCAAAGTCGCTTTGCAGAGCAAACGTACACTTTGCACTGCTCCACCCTGATTCATGGAACAGCGCAATGTGTATTTTTGCAATGCAAAGGCACTTTGCACTGTTTCATGAATCAGAGATTTTGTTGGTAGTGCAAAAACGCTTTGCACAAGTGAAAAGTCACTTTGCATCATGCAAAACATTCCATGAATCAGGCCCAATATACTCATGCAAACCTTTAACTCTCTATTGAGTCTACAAAAATAAACGTGTAGCCCCTTCACACACCATCTTACAAAACAAAACACACGAAACATCTTCCGACTCCAAACACAGCAGCTTTTCACAGTGAAAAGGAGGCCACCTATTGTATTTGCCAATGTTTGCTTTTGTAGGTTGGGTGCCATAATGCCTTTATTTAGGAGCTATATTCTTGTTGGTCAACATTACTACACAGAGTCAGGTGATTCCATGTTTGTACATGTGACATAGGCGTAGTGTGTAATGCTGTTCTACAAATTGAGGAGGTTTATTTTGGAAAATAATAAATATATTCAGTAGCAGCTGCTGAATTTTTTAACTGGATGGGTGTAACTATATGTCCCAGATATGCCACAGCGACGGAGCATAGCGAGGGAGCCTGAACCAATAAAGGGAGGTTCTGGGCGTTCTCCCCAGAGAATCTTTTTAAGATAATGGGATAATTGGGGCATTCTAGACCACACTTTATAGAAAAATTGGGTAAAAAGCCAGTTTGTAATCGGTTTTGTAAGGTAACTCATGAAAAAATCCAAAAAATGCAAGTCACCAACATTGCACAGGAGCATTTCTCCAACATATTGTCATGATGCGTTTTCGCACAATATGTGCCAGTACTAAATATTTTCGCACTGGCTGTGGCCATACATTTCCATGCTGACTGCACCCTAGTATTCCCATATACGAAAATACTCATGTTTTCTTTGCACATACAGTAATAGTATAAGAAAACATGCCTGTGTTTCTTCTGCCAAAATATGGCAGGATCCCCAGGTAAGAACATACTTCAATTGGCTTTACCATTAAAAATGCATGGCGAAGTATTAAAACATGTCCAAACTGGTTGTACTAAAATGCCAGTCGAGCTACATAATGACACTTATCATGCTTGCCTTACCAAAGATGCCCAATACAAAATGTCATACCACAATAAGAAATGGCTAGACTAGCTGCATTGAAATGCCAGTCTAGTTACATATTAACACTCATCATGCTTGATTTATCAAAGATGCCCGATACAAAATGTCATACCACAGAAAGAATAATACCACTGATCATGCTTGCATTATCAAAGCTGCTCAATATAAAATGTCATACTATCATACTACAATAAGGTATGGCTAGACTGGATGCATTAGAATGCGAGTCTAGCTACATAATACCAATTACCATGCTTGTTTTATCAACTATGCCCAGTAAAAAATGCCATGCCTGCTCCATGGTGCGCCAGTGCCTTCCACTCAGACATAACCACATTAATGATGAATGTGATTATGGGGGATTGTGAGGCACTGGGGTGCCCAGTGGGCAGATGTGTGTCATGAGTGGGGGTCCCAGGGTAAAGCCATGGCATTTTTTATTGGGCATAGATGACAAGGAAAAACTGCCAAAGCCTGCCCCTTAAGGCCCAATTGTGTGCGTGCGAGGTGCTGGGGTGCCCAGTCATAGTATTTTTTACTGGGTATCTATCAGATGCACATTAATAAATGGCATTCCTTCCCTCAATGCCCTCCAGCACCTTACATGAATAGATAATTAAGTGTGTGTACATGTGAGGCGCTCAGGGGCTTAGGGTGAGGCTTGACATTTGCATGTGAGGCACTAGAAATCCCAGCGGACTGGGCTGGCATTCTTTATTGGGCATTTCCAGTAAAAAATGCCATGCCTGCCCCCTGGGCTTCAGTGCCTCACACACACACAATGAATGTGATTGTGTGTATACAAGGTGCTCGAGGGCACTGGGGTGAGGCATGTTTTTTTTTTTTTACTGGACATCTTTCATAGAAGTCCACTAAAAAAATACCATGCCTGTCTCCTGGGCGCCACAGCACCAAACACATGCACACAATCAATGTGATTATGTGTGTATGCGGGGGGCTGGGGTGCCCACTGGGCAGGCATGGTATTTTTGACTCCACATCTATGATAGTTGTCCAGTAATAAAATTCCATCCCTGTCCACTGGGCCCCACAGCGGCAAACACACACACACAATCAACATGATTATGTGTGTATGTGAGGTGCTGAGGTGCCCAGTTGGCAAACATGGTATTTTTGACAACACATCTATGATAGATATCCAGTAAAAACAAATGCCATCTCTGACACTGGCTGCTACAGCGCCAAATACACACACACAATCAAAGTGATTATGTGTGTATGCAAGGTGCTGAGGGGCTAGTGGGGCAGGTATGGTATGTTTTACTAGACATCTATCATCAATGTCCGGTAAACAAAATACCATCCCTGTTCCCTGGGCCCCACAGCACCTCAGATGGAGAGCTGATTTTGGCTGGTGGGGAGGTATATTGTTCAACAAAGGCATTTCCAAAATGCCTTTGTTGTACAAACCTTTTACCCCCACTCGCCAAAATCAGCTCGGACCAGCACAAACACACACAGAACATACACACAGAAGAGAAACTTGCTGTCTCATTCACACGTGCACCCATCATGCACTCACTCATAACACAAGCATACAAGCATCCGTGCACTCATTTAAATAATAAATAAATGAACATACAAACGCACACAGTTTGACAGAATGCACACTGCAAGCACTCTCTGTCTCATTCACACGAGCACCCATCATGCACTCACTCATTAAACAAGCATACATGCATCCATACACATATTTAAATAATAAATAAATGAACATACAAACACACATATTTACACAACGTAGAAAAAGCAAGCACGCTCTGTTTCATTCACACGAACATCCATCATGCAATGACTCATAACACAAGCATACACGCATCCATACACAGATTTAAATAAATAAATGAACATACAAACGCACACATTTAGACAACAAATACGCTGAAAGTACTCTCTGTCTCATTCACACGAGAACCCATCATGCACTCACTCCTAACACAATACACGCATCCATACACATATTCAAATAATAAATAAATTAAAATACAAACACGCATTTACACAACATGCACACAGCGATCACGCCCTCATTCACACCAGCATCCATTTCATACATTCATTCACCTAACACAAGCATGCACGCACCCATAAACATAATTAAAATTAAAAAAAACATGAACATAAACAAAGTTAGCTTTTGCCATAAGTCTATTCTCTCCAGTGCTCAGGCCCCTGCTAGCATGAGCAGGAATTGGGAAGCGTCCTGGTTTTTACACATGCATGCAGGGGCCTGCGCATAGGTGACTAGACACGCTACTCTAGACTGCTCTGTCTGTATGTGCAAGGAGGCCCAAGAGTGCTCCCTCGCACACACAGACATGCAGCTTTCCAGCCAGCATTTCCAATGAGCCATGCAGGGCAGGGGGGAGCCAAACGCCCCATGCCTTGCATGGCGTATTGAGCTTGCACGGTTAGGGAACTGTAACTGTCAATGGGGAACAGTGTTTCCCTTTGATAGTTAAGAGCGCTCCCTCAGCTGAAATAAAAACCACTGAGGGAGTGCTTGTATTGCACTGGACTGGATCCTCCATAATGGGTGAGAGGGGGCCAGGACCTGGTGGGTCTATGCCCCCTTGCCCATTATTGATGAGCTGCCCCTGAATATATCACAATAGGTAGCATGGATGTCAACATTTGGATATTGACTGTTTATTGTGTTGCTAATTTTAGCTCAACAGCTGCTTTGAGCAACAATTTGTATGATTTGAAACAAACATAACTCTTGTGCCCCTACCTATCTAGTTCCCACCAGAAAGACTCACCTACTCTTCTACACCTAGAAACCTCGGTAACATCTATGATCCTTCTCACATCTTCTCTACTTTCATCTCCAAAACTGCAACAAAGGCTTGCCTCTAACTTTTAAATAATAGGGATATCTGGTACCTTCTATCCAATCAAAAGAACCAAGCATCTCTTAACAATTCTTGTCTCCTCTAAACTGTACTGTGCCAGCATCCGCTTTGGTCTCCCCATCTATGCTTTCTGTACTCTCAACAACATCATTAAGTTCACTACCAGGACTCTTATTGAATGTCCTCACTTCACACCTACTTCCTCTTACCATCACTAGGCTGGGTGGCTGAAAGTGCAAAACAGAACAAGATTTAAATGCATTCTCCTGTTTCACAAATCTATCCATGGTAAGGCACCACAGAATCTATCCTCTATCCGATTGTGCAAGCCTTCGCGTATTCTCTGCACTGCCTCATCGACCATCCCTGTGGCATTTCAGCCTACATGTGCTTCCTTTTGCTTCCACTCTTTCTCTCTTCTTGCTCCACTTGCATGGAAGTCTCTTCCCCCAGATATCCGAGAAACAATCCATACCAATTTGTTCAAAACCTAATTAAAGTTGTACCTCCTTGCCTCTAAGTTACTCCTTAACTTACCTCTCACATGCCTTCTAGCTGACATTTTTCCATCGCCTCTAACCTGCCTCTGTTCCTCACTTTCTCTGCCTCCACTCTAACATGTAATCCATCATGGTCATATCCCTTACACAGCTGGCCTGCACTTAAAAATGTCTAATGTTGGTTGTCCTTAATCTATGTATGTCCACCTATGTATTGTCACTCAAACTCACTCCATTGTAAGAAGCACACTGCTACATGTCAAATCTGATTTCCTATATATTATGGGTTCTTTTGTGATCAAAAGAGCCTTGTTCCTCCCTGTGTATAAATAAGTAAATAGAACTATATATATAAATAAATGTTGACATAGAAAATATAGTTCAACACCTATATTAAACCACCGGTTGGGTTTATGGCTCTAAATCTAGGACATGATAAAGTGATGAATGCGACTAAAACCAAAGTTCTTTTTTCCCCTGCTAATACTATCCCTCCTCCTTCATCTCCTTCTTCTATTTTCTTTTCTCCCTCTTCATTGCCTATTTCTAGTACTGCCCATAATGTTGGTCTTCATCTTGACACTAATCTATATTTTTCTTGTCAAATTTCGACTATTTCTCATTCTTGTCGCTTTCATCTTTGTAGTATTCATAAAGCTTGCCCTTTTCTTACTTTTAATGCTACTAAACTTCTGATTTCCTCTCTTCGTTCATCTTTTTATCCTGTTCTAGTATTCTCTTTGGTCTCCCTCTCCTGTTTAGCTCCACTCAACTCTGTTTTCAATGCTTCCATTCCCCTTTTATAATTATTGTCTCCTTGTGATGCTATTTCTTTATCCTTATCTTCACTTGGCTGATTTTCCTTCCACTCCTGTCTTAAATTTAATTTTCTCTGTATTGTCTTTAAATCTCTTTATTGCCTTGCAACTCTCTATCGTTTGTCTTTAGTTTCCGTCTACTCTCCTCGTTCTCTTTGATCTCAATCTTAATTCTTATTTTCAGATCATTGCCCTCCATGTGCCCAATCACGATTTATGATATGATATGATATGATATGATATGATATGATATGATGTGATATGGCATTTATAACGCGCCTATACAGAAGTGTTTCAAGGCTTGACGTGGTAAGGAAGGGGGAACAGTGGGAAGATAGAGACAACGATCTTACTAGGCCGGTCACATTGAGATCGCGCAAGTGCAGGGCAAGGGGGAAGGTTAAAAGTGCGGGGGAAAGAGGAAGGGTGCAGTGCAGCACATGGGATCGACAATAAAATAAATAGAATAAGTAAAGCAATAAGTAACAGTGCGGCCAGCTGGTGGCAAGTGCAAGGGTAAGTGCAGACTTCAGGTGTCAAGTGCTTGGTGGGGACTGTAGGGATACAGAAAACAGTCCCCAAGTGGGGGGATGCCAGGGAGGCAGTGCAGGTGTGCAACTTGCAGGGGAGGGGACCTGGGCCCGAGATCAGAGGGTAGCCAGGTGACCAGTGCATTTTCGTTCCTTTTCTCTTCTCACACCACCTGACTGGAATTCTCTTCCTTATTCTATTTGCGCTATTACTTCCTATTCTCTATTATCGTACTTCCTTGAAAAATCATCTGGAAATGACATGGAACCCCATAGATACAGATGCTGATTTTGTCCCATCAAGACAGAGCTGTAGAGACAGACACCTCATATTTTTCAGAGCAATTTTGAACGCTAATTTTGATAAAGTATTTTGCAGTGCTTGCCGCTTCCCACCAATGTTGACATATCAGTGGGAAGTGGCAAACCATATTACGAACATAGTGTTGTTATGATATCCCATCATCTTGCAGGTGCAGAAATAGAACAACAGATACGAAATGTAATATTGTTATTTTTCTTTCAGTTAACTCTTAGCAAATGTGTTCAGCACAATTTCTCCATCGGGACAATATTGGTGCATTAAAATGCAGTTTTGCACTATTTGCTCATGGTACTGTTGCAGATTGTGGGCCTGATTCATGGAAAAATATGCACGTGAAATCAGGGACATGCGCGTCAAACTGCATGCGAAACACTGCTCGTCGATTCATGGAACTGACTGTGCAGGAATTTTCTGGGACCTGCGTGGAATTCGTGCAGGCTTGGCATGGCTCTGAGAGCAGCTGATTGCCTTGCGTGAGACTCCATTTAGGCAGTTGGGCATGGCCTGCGTATGCGCCGGAATAGGGGATGGTACACGCAAAATGGGGAAGAACAAGCCAGAAAGTGGGCGTTACGAGAGACGGACCAGAGGCAGTTCATAGTAGGCACAAAAATGCGCACAACAAAGCTTATTCATTGAAGTGACTGCGCAACCTCTTCCCTGACAAATGCCCACACAGTTCCCTCGAAATATCTGCCCCTTGGAAGCAGGCGTATGGACCTGTGAGGAGGAATCGCAACTCTGGAGGTGAGTTTGCATGTCGATTTCAGGGGTGCATGCCCGCAGGCAGGGTTCTGATCATGCTTAGGGGTGCGCATGTGCATCATAGCAGGGTGCAGGGACAACAAATGCTTTGCGTGAAACTGTACGCATGTCCTCTGGGTGCTGCTTACAGTTACTGGGGACCCTGTGCAGAGTCCCCGAGATGCAGGCCTGCTTGTGGGGGACCCCATGCACTGTTTGAAGGGTGCATGTATTCGCACCCGTGGGAGCGCGCAAAGGTAACTGTATTAGTTGTTTTTTGCTTTGCATCAGGGCGTTTCAGGCACAACTTACAAAAACGGTTACATTGCGCAGTAGATTCCATGAATACGCTGGGTGCACATTTTTTATTCTGCACGCAGGCTCACGCAGTGTCGTTCTCAGCCTGCAGCAAATGCTGGAGAAATGCACACTTTTACATGAATCCAATGCACACTTTTACATGAATCGGGGCCAAGCTGTAAACATGATTAAACTGGGCCATAGAACTGTCTCGGGCACCAATGAAAAGTGGCCCACATTTGCAAATGGCTATACGTATCTTTGTGCCACTGTTTGAATAGTAAACGAGGGGGAGTTTTTTGATAACGTGTGATGCAACTTTTTCATTTTAAAGAATATGTGTTCAGCAACACAGGTCAAAACTACTAGCCGCAGAGTGAATTAACTCATCAAACTAGTCGAAATTGGCCAACAAAGTGGCCCACTTTGACCAAAGAAACTGCCCCATACCGGCATTTTGTGTTTTTGGTTCTACCACGGGCCTATTGCCCTATAGGCCAGTCCGAGGTTGGCTGTAAATTGTATTGGGTGACATGTTGCCCTTACTGCGTTCTCTTTTTTTTTTTTTTAAATGTGTAATGGAAGTAAGAAAGTGCAAATAAACATATGTGACAGGTGGAATGTGTTCATTTATTTGATTCACTTACATAGCGACCCTGGAATGTAAAAGCAACATTAAATGCATATACAATAGTTACATTTTCAATCAAGTAAAAGAAAAGCAGAATAAAGGAATACAAATGCAATTTTAAAAAAACATGCAATGCAATTACAACACATTTAGGAAACGGAAAAAGGCAATTTAAAGAAATATATTTGCAGGGCTTTTGGAAAGAGAAGTTGTTGGGGATTTGTGGTCAGATATTAACAGGAAGGCAATTCCAGAGCCTAGGAGCAGCTGCATTGAAGGCTCACTTAAGGTTGGCGTCTCCAGCCTTGGGAGATTGCTGCTGCAGGAAAAGGAAGGAGGAGGCCAACGCATCTTATATTCGGCTGCCAGATAACTCGTCTGACTGCTGATGAGTGCCTGGCATATCTGGCAGCAAGGATTGACATTGTGTCAGAAGGGGGCACTCTGCGAATGCAGAGCAACGATGTAAGGGTGATGTCTTTATGCTTTCAAGTCCCAGCCACTAACTCGGCAGCAGTGTGAAAAACACCTTTAAATCGGGTTAAGGAAGCACAAAGAATGCAGCGTTGACTACTTCCGGATGATAGCCAACTGGGACTTGGATGGTAGAACAAATGTCAGAAGAAGAGATAAGTCCTCAATCCATTCAGGTGATTAAAGGAAGATTGAGCAATTTTAGAGATGTATCCTTCGAAATGTAGGGGAGAATCCAATGGAATGTGCTTAAGAAGCCAAGGCCAGATCATGAGTCTCATTATGAGTTTCCCGGTATCCCACCGTTAATTCCATCGGGATCGGGAAACTACTGTACCATCTCCTCTGCCCGATATCCCGGTATTACTGGGATCCTACGGTAGAGCGGAGACGCTGGTTACGCCCCATTCCACAGAATCCCACAGGACTCTATGGGATGGGGTTGCCTGAATCACTGGCACCGTTAGTAACAGTGTCAGTGATTGAGGCATTTATCGGCCAGTAGGGGCATGATCTACCAGCAAGTCAGGCCTGCCAGTAGATCAGAGCCACTACCGACAGACTTGGAGTTGGCCGGTCCTTAAAGGTGCCATATATTTTGCTACCAGCACTTTATTTCTGGACCGGTGAACTCATAATAAGGGCCCATAATGGTCTTAAACAGGACAGGGCAGAATGTGATATCGCCAGGCATAGTTTCTCACCACCATGTACAACATTGCAATTGGCATTCTGTCACTGCTGGTCAAATAGCACAGAATTGACCTTAACCAGACCAGTCTTGCTTTGTGCCACCCAGCATAGTTTATGTAATCTGTCCCTGGGTCTACTCAATTTACAGACAGTGGTGGTTCACCACTTGAAAGTCCTCCATCTGGAGTTGTGAAAATCCCTCTGGGGAAGCCAACGTTTGATGTGCGCATAATTCTAACTCTGCCCAGGGGATATTCAACAGGGTCGGCAACTGCTGATAAAGGGTGATGCTCTGGGTCTGTTGAAGAGTCTTGCAGGAGCAGCACTGTCACAGCAGCTCTCAATACAAGGCAGTTGGTGCATGCTGCTGACAGAATGCCAACTGTGGCTGTTGTCGCCCTTTGTTTATTTGTTTCCTGCTCTTGCGGTTGGTGTTTCCTTGCAGTAATAATGAGAGCAGCTGCTGTTATGTTAAAATCATAGTGAACCTACCAATAAACTTTGTCACCGCTCGTCAACAAAAAATTAAAAATGGCGGGCAATTAACGGTAAAACTTGAGGGAAAACAAGCCTTTTTGGCATGCCTTGCTTTATTTCCCTCCATTGCGTTGTTTAACCGCAGGGTGCTTGCTTTTATGGCTGCTGCAAAATATAAAGCAGCAGATGGCCATGTTGTTACTCATCTGCATAAAAGAAAAGCATATAAATATTCCCTGAAACAAACCTGTCAAATCAGGAGATCAGGTTTTCTCGTAATTTTAACCCGTGAACTCCCAAGTGCAGGAGGATTCGTAACGTTTTATGATAGGTTCAAAGACTTTGCAATACATTTTTCCACGTGGGCAACAAAGATACGCATGCTTAGGAACGGGCCGCATGTCACTCATATGCATGGGCGTAGGAGACACATCAAATCTGGGGGGACAGTGGTCGCCTTGGGAACTGTGTTTTTTTTTATTTATTGTAGCAGTACGTATTACATCACATATATCATCGTATAAAACGAGAAAAGAAGAAAAGAAAACAGAAGAACATTAAGAAAAAGAAAACCAGCGAGGATAGGAACCAGGATATGGACATTGTGCTTAGCCCCCTCCCCCTCTTCTCCAAGTGAGTTCTCTCTTTAAAGACATCTCTAACTTCAAACTGCCCCTTCCTCTCTCTTTCTCTCTCTCTTTCTTTCTCTCTCTTTTCTCTTTCTTTCTCTCTCTTTCTCTCTCTCTTTGTTTCTTTCTTTCTTTTTTCCTTTCTTTCTTTCTTTCTCCATTCATTTAATGAATGTCCTCCTCTTGTCCTCCCCATCCCCTTCGCTTTCCTGCTGTTTCACTCCCTCACACAAAGGTCCCTTCCTCTACTCTCTCATCCCTGTCTCCTATCTCCCAGGCCCTATATTATGTTCTCTTTTGAGTGCCACTGCCATTTCACAGTTATCTTTCTGCCCCAGCCACCCTTTGCTTCTGGGACCGGTCCCCCACGAGCCTGATCAAAATTGCACCTGTGTGACCTGCTGGGAGTCAGCAAGGGGACCCTAAATCAACGCTAGTTGGCTCAGACCAGGAAGTGCTACGCCTGCCCAGAGGGACTACATTTTAACCAGGTCAGGGCGCATGGGCCCTGTGCACAGAGCCCGGAACGACTAGCTGAATTTCCCTGCCAGCTTGGCGTGTACGGTGTACCCCACAACTACAGGCAGACACCTGGTTCCTTTCCTCACGCACTTCCGCTCGATTTGGGTATGGTGGGCAATAGAATTGAAATATGGCAAGTTGGAAGTTTGAAGTGAACACGGGGAAATGTTGCAATTCATCAAAATGAGCGCGGAAGCAAATCGAGGCAACGGTCGCAGTAAGATCGTTTTCAGCATTACACATTGCACATGGAGAAGTGGAAAGGATAGTAGTCCGGCCAACGTACTAGTCAGCAGACTAAAGAAGGCGGACAACAGGGCCTTTGTGTAAACCGTGTCAAGAACACAGGCAGCAGAGGTGCATGAAAACGCACAGCCCGGTTGTCTCAAGCATCACAGTCAAATTGAAATGCTTTGGTAAGTGTTAAAGGGCCGTCTGTTCCCATTACCATGAACACACAAGTTTCATTTACAGAGATCGCGCCACTAAAGGGGCCTACAAGGAGTAGTTTAGTTGCTAGAGATGGGCTGGGGAAAATAGCCCCGGACCAACGCCTTGGCCCCAAAGCTAACAACTGCAGATTGTCACAGGTTTGGATCCCAGACACGTGCTGAGTGGCCCCACCTTTGAAGTGTAATTCATAGTGTTTTGGGGAAGTTGTTTAGAGTGCAGCGCAGCGCAAAGCTATCCACATACAAACTGCACCCCTAAGTTAATGATGACAAACAAAAAGCAAACAAATAAAATGGCATATAGAAGCACTATATAAAATGTGGCAGTATGCATTAAACATATTATGCCCCTCCTCCCCCAAAGCATAAGGATTTAAGCATTAGTTAAGCAGTATTTCCTCATGAATCTATAGAAAAACGGCAGGTTACATGCATGTTTTGGTCAGCTTTTCTTTTTCCCCCAGTTAAAAAATCATATTTAACAAGCTGCATTTTAAGGGTAAGGGAAAATATACAACACTAATAACATTTAATGCTCGCTAGGTGATCATGAAAGGTAATATTCCAAGCATCAACAACAACCCCAGTGCCCAGAAGCAATGAACGGGGCACCCTTCAAGGCTCGCTTTTTTTTAACGTTATATCCGGGCATGCCATGGGGAGAGATTAGTCAACAACCCAACCGTACAGAAAATGTACGGATAATAGATTATAATTTATTTGCCTGGGAGTAAAAGAGTTACAGGCTCCGGAATGCAGGGTAATGCAAATGGAAATGAGTTTAACCTTGAAAATTGAACGGCAACATTGAAAACCCCCTAGCAAAGGGCACCAGGGTAGGTGTGCCTGCATAGTTGGCGGGCCAGATATTCTTATTGAGGCATAAGGGGGAAAAATGTTAAAATTCAGCAGAAAGCAAACCTCAGTGGTGGGGAAAACTAGGGAAGCATAGTGCAAAATAGAGACCGTTTCACATGTTCACTTTTCGTCTAAGGCCCAGGCTGGGAAACTGCTGGCCTTTGTGAGAAAAGTTTCAGTGTAGTACAAAACAGTCCCAAAAGCTGGGTCAGGACAAATAAGGATCCCACACTTGTTTAAAAGATATCACCCCATGAATGAAAACAGCTAAAAAGACAGCAAGCCGGCTCAATGGGTTAAACGTTTCTGCAGCAGGGATCAGTCTTTTTGATGTGCAGGTACAGGTCCAAATACTGGCAAGGCCAACAAGCCTTACATCCTGCTGAGATCAATAAAGTACAACTTCAATTGGGTAACAATAGTAATGTATCTAAATATGTCCTAAATATGTCCTATGTAAAGCGCCATATAGCTATTGTACAGTTGGGCAGACCATTTACTTGAGCTATGAGCGGGCCGTCTTCCCTGCTCTATATGGCTATAGCACAGTTGGGCAGAGCACCTACTTCAACTAGGAATGGGCAATCTTCCCTGCTTCATATGGCTATTGTGCAGCTGGGCACTAATTGTGGAAGAAATTGGAAATGATGCTCAATGTAGGGTTTTCAGAGAGGGCAACAGATATATTATCTGCAAGTTGCTATCGTCGCAGTTGATTAGGCAGTCACACTCAAGTCAAGGTGTTCCTTTCCCCTCCAAGCAATGTGGCGCACACCCAAAGCGCTATTTCAGCTTCACTTTGGTGAGGCCTTCGTCCCGTCTTGCACCCACACCAACAAATACCCTGTGTCACCAATGGCTAGGAATCAGACCGCTGTATAGAAAGAATATTTATTTATGTATTTATTTAATGTTTGACAAAGACAAATATGTGACAATATCACAAATCCAAATTACTTTCTGGTATTAAAACAACACTGGTAACATTTTGAAACACACTACAACAAGAGTATCCTGACAGGAAAACTAGACAGAACTGGATCACTGAAGGTGCAGCTAAGTGTAAACAGTTAACTAAATTCTTTTACAAGTCTTGGTCCTCAGTAAAACTGGGAGCACTTCTTACTGCAGACCTATTGTATCCGGATGCAGCTCCATCTTGGAACCTCTCTGTAAGTTTGTGGATGTTTTTTTACAGCCTATTAGTCAAGACACAGCAATTTACCTTAAAGGCACGACTGCCACAGTAGAAATCTTCAAAGACCAGGGATTTGACTTAGACAACAACTTTTTGGTAACTATGGATATCAAATCTTTATATATGAATATACCACAGGATGAAGCAATTGACAAAATACGAGGATTTCTGATCCACAGTACTACACTACAAAGGGTACCGGCAGAATTCATTGTAGAACTCATGAGCATTGCCTTAAGAAAAAACTTCTTCCAGTTCCCTAACCAATTCTACTTACAAGCTCAAGAAACGGCAATGGGTGCAGCTTGTGCACCTAGCGGGGCCACTTTATTCATGGCAGCCTTTGAAGAAGAGTTCATTTTGACAGAGATCAATCAATATAAGCCACATATTAGTAGCTGGTATAGGTACATCGATGACATCATTTTAATCTGGAATGGAAGCCAAGAGATTTCCTGGAATGTACCAACGGGCTCCACCCTACAATACAATTCACTATGGAATTTGATAAGCATTGTATACATTTTCTCGACTTCACTATCTAAGTAGAATTGTGATACCTGACTTGTACACTATATAAGAAGAAGACCAATCGCAATTCCACCTTATCTTTTTCCAACTTCCATCCCAGGTCTTTAAATAAAACCTACCATTCAGCCAATTTCTCAGGCTGAGCTGTAATTGCACCTCAACAATGGACAATTATCTAAATGCCAACAAATTGAGTACTGATCTCAGAAAAAGGGGATACCCTAAAAAACTGGTTTCCCATGCACTGAAAAGAGCAAGGTATACACCAAGAGATACTTTACTAGAACCCAAAGAGAGAAATACCACGCAGGACAGGATCACCTGTGTCACAACCTACAGTACCAACTCATTTATGATCAAGAAAATGTTGAAGAAGTATTGGCCAATGATCTCTACCTGCATTCCCAACACACAAATCCCATTGTTCGTATTCCAGTGATCAAAAAACTTAAAGGACAAACTGGTTCACTCGAGAACCAAGCAGACCAGATCCAATACGAGTAATTGGGATCTACGCCCACTCACAGGACATTTTCCACGTGGCAATTGCAGAGCCTGTAAATTTACTTCTAAAACACTCACATTTCAGAAAACAAAATGTGGGAATTGCGATTCATGCCTAACTGTAAAACCAGTAATGTTATATATAGCGTAGGATGCCCATGTGGCTTGAGGTATGTTGGACAAACTACAAGAGCAGCTCATGTCAGAATCAATGAGCACAGATCCAGGATACGATGCAGAAACCACACAGCATCATTAGTAACCCACTGTCTGGAATTCCAACATTCCCCTGGATTATCGATGCAGTTAAAAATGCATCCAACCCACAATGGAGCCTTCTCAATAAAGAAGCACGATGGATACTTCGTCTTCGCCCTATGGAAAGGGAAAGGTGTCTTAATGAGGAGGTGCCAACCTACATCTAAATTGATAACATCCTAATTTGCGACTATGTGACAGGCATGATTTGACCCATACCAAACTGCCAACCCCTGCAGAGATTCCTACACCATCACCCATTGTTAGCTCTCCACACCAGTGCCAAACATCTTGTCAGGTTATCGGCTTGACCTCTCATTGACTTAAGGATTCCACAGTGTTCTACCTTTGTGAACATTGCTTCCGCTATTTGGTCCCATGCCCCCATTTATTAACTAGTGGTCCAGACTTTATTGTCTCCAGCTGCTTTATTTATAGTCCATGCAGTTGTTTTCAATACGTGCTACCTTACAAACTATGTTGTCATCAAATGGCACTGACCCTGGCACTGCAGCTCCCTGTGACATGCTTATCTACAGAACCTGTCCACCATGCATACATTCCCTGCACATGGGGTGCAGTGGAGCATACACATGCTAAGCGTGTCATGACCCATAGAACTTGCCCTTTCTGGACCTCCTGGTCCTTATCGCGCCGGAGCTTGTAATCCTTGTTACTCGCAACATGGCCGCAACAAGCGACTTGCCTCACACCAGCTTTCACGTCACACACGGCACGTCCTATAAATTGGCCATGCCCCCGCGGCCCTGCGCGTCTCAACGCTATCATTAGGTAGTGACTTGACGTGTGTGTGCTGTTCGGCGAATCTTCCATCCAAGATCCTGGTTTCCTTCCTCCTTCCTTCTCCCTTTCCCTCTATTCGACTCCTGGCATCCCCATTCTTAGCGACCGCTACCTACTTCCCTGGACATCCTGGAACAGCGGCCTTCCCGGAACTCTGAACGCGCTCTGCAGCCGGACGAGACTCGAGCGAGTCTATACAAGACCCGATCCGTCCACAAGAGGAATCCTCTCGCGGAACAGAGCAAGAAGTGATCCCAGGTGAGACGGGGGAGATTTACGACAGTTTGAGATGCCAAACGACCGACACTGATACTGCTATGGAGAAAGCAGTCCAGGACCTTATGCGTGGCATGCAAGAGCTCACAACTGAAGTACAGAACTTAAAGGCTGAGAATGCTGCGCTAAAGCAGCTAGTTTTGTCTCGCGACCTGGCTAACAAAGACAGTGGCCCTCATTACAAGTCAGGCGTTAAGGGGTTAACGGCACCGTAAAGAGCGTGGGCGCCGTTAATAATAATAATAATAATTAATGCCTGATTACAAGTGTCCCTTTGCGGGTTGGTGTTTTACACCTGCTTTGAGCAGGCGTTAAAAATCCAACCCGCAAAGGGACTTTGGAGCTAATTACGGCACCGTAATTTACGGTGCCGTAATTAGCGCCTTCCCCATTCCCATTATGCCCTATGGGGGCAAAAATGGGAATGGGGAAGGGGCCATGGTGAATGGGGAATTACCGTCCCGCCAACCTTGGAATGGGGCGGTAATTCCGCCATCCACCATGGCGGAGTCGGTGAGTTACCGGCATGAACGATGGTGCTAATAGCACCATGGTCCACCGCCTGACTTGTAATGAGGGTCAGTGTGTTACTTGGTGGAGTGGTGGACAAATATGATGGATCGGCAAAATCCTTACGTGGATTCCTGGATTCCTGATTGGTGCATTTTACCTTTAAGCCCTATTATTTTTCCACTTCTAGGGTGAAGGTGGGCTTCATTATCTCGCACCTCACAGGGAACGCGTTAACCTGGGCTATGCCCTTGGTCAACTCAGGGGATGTCCTCCTGGATGATTATGATGGATTCATTCAGGCACTCAAGACTATGTTCGACCACCCAGAACAGGTTTTTAGTGCTCAAGAATGCTTACTTGATTTCCGATAGGGTACCCAGGATATGCTAACATACATTACTAGATTCAAACAACTGGTCAAGGAAGCGGATTGGTCCTCTGAAGCAAGTTTCACTCTATTTCGCAGGGATCTAAACGAGGACATTAAGGATGAATTAGCCCGGGTGGCTCGTCCTAGTTCCTTCCAGGCTCTTATGGATCTAGCCCTGCAGATAGACTTTCGAATCCAGTAAAGAAAGTCTGAAAGAAGAAAGACCAAGACACCTTTTCAAAAGAATTGCTTTGAGACCTCTGTTAAAACTGATTCTGACCCAACCCCTGACACTGATCCAGAACCCATGCAAATCGGAGCCCTTCATGGGCCTATTTCCCCTCAAGAAAGGATGAGAAGGATCCACACAGGCCTGTGCATGTATTGTGCCTCGGATAAACATCTTGTTAGAGAATGCCCTCTAGCCCCTCCACGGCGTTCGGGAAATGCCAACTCCCGATCCTAGATGGAGTGAGGTGTCGGGAGAGAGATGTTTGCTCAACATCAATTCCATCGTTGAACTCTCCTGGACAAAATAGTTTGGTGACAATACAGGCCTTCCTCTCGCCCTCCAAAGACAAGACCTATCCCATTCTGGCCTTGGTGGACTGCAGAGCTATGGGAATTTTCATTGATCAAGACTGGGTTATTAGTCATCATATTCCGTACGAGACATGAAACACCATGCACCCGGTGGAAACAATTGACGGAAGACCCCTCTCTTCAGGACCCATAAGTCTGCAGACTAAAGAGATCCAACTTTCCATAAATCATCATCAAGAGCGGATTACATTTGACATCATTAAGTCAGCCCATTACCCCATGGTTTTGGGTATGCCCTGGTTACAAAAGCGCAATCCGTATATCAATTGGACAGTGGGATCATTATTCCTGGGCTCAGAGTTCTGAATGTCCCACTGTCTATCCCTGGACCCTTCCTCGATAACTCCTGAAGAACCTCCAAGAGACCACGAAACACCACTCATGGTTTCCAATATCATACAAGTTCCAGAGTCCTATCAGGAGTATGCTGATGTATTTTCTACCGCCATAGTCCAAGCATTACCCCCTCACAGGCCTGAAGACTGTACCATAGATACAGATCACTCAGCTGTAATTCCTTTCGGCCGAATGTTCATCCTTTCCGAACCTGAGAAAAAGGCCCTTCGGAAATACCTCGACACCAATCTTGAAAGCGGCACCATAAGACCCTTGAAATCTCCAGCAGGTGCTTAGTGGTTCTTTGTTCCCAAGAAGGACACCAAGGAACTCAGACCTTGCCTTGACTATCGAGGCTTAGACCAATGCACCCTCAAAGATCGATACCCACTGCCCCTGATTTCGGATATCCTGGAAGCTGTGAGAGGAGCCGTAATTTTCACAAAGCTGGATCTCCGAGGTGCCTACCATTTAATTTGAATCCGGGAAGGGGACGAATGGAAGACAGCCTTTAGAACACCCTTTGGTCACTTTGAATGCCTAGTCATGCCTTTTGGACTAGCCAATGCTCCCGCAGTCTTTCAGCGGTTCATGGACAGGGTGTTCTCTGATATGTTGTTCCCCTTCGTCATTGTCTATCTGGATGACATATTGATTTTTTCCAAAGATCCTCTAAAACATGAAGAACACGTAAAGGCAGTACTACAACGACTTTGTGAAAACAAACTGTTAGCCAAACCCGAAAAAAAATTCTTGTTCCACGTTACTTCTGTTCACTACCTAGGATTCATCCTTTGCCCAGAAGGAATTGGAATGGACCCTTCGAAGGTAAAGGCCATACTGGCTTGGCCCACTCCCACTTCTGTGAAACAGGTGCAATCCTTCCTGGGGCTCGCCAACTTCTACCGGAAGTTTATTTCTACCTTTTCCGAGATTGTTCAGCCAATCGTAGCTCTATTGAAGAAGGACACCCCCTTTATCTGGTCTACATCGCAAGATAGAGCATTCCAACGATTGAAGACAGAGTTCATGCAAGCTCCCATCCTGACCCAGCCCAACACAAATCACCCATTTCTAGTAGAAACGGATGCCTCTAACTACGCCATAGGGGCAGTCTTGAAACAGGAACTTGAGGGTGGACTGGAACACCCCATTGCTTACCTGTCACAAACCCTGACCCCCAGTGAGACTCACTATTCCGTCCTGAAAAAGGAACTCTTGGCCATCCGCCAAGCCTTCACTGAATGGCGACACCTACTTCTGGGTGCTAGATATCCAGTTCAGGTCCTCACAGATCATCGGAATCTCCAAATCCTACAATCTTTGGAGTGTAGGAACAGTTGTCAGGCCCGTTGGGCCTACTTCTTTGCCCAATACCAGTTTCAAATCACTCACGTTCCCAGATCACAAAACATGATTGCTGACGCCTTATCTCGACGTCCAGACTACGCAGCCACTGAGGACAAGGCCTAACCTAAGATATTTCCCCAAACTATCTTTGTAGCTCAAGCAATCAACCTCCTGGAAGAAATCCGAGTGCAAACCCAGTCCTCTGACCTCTGGAAGGAAATTTCAAGGAAGAATCCATGGAATCTAAGAGTCAAGGAAGAATATCTATTCAAGGACAATGCACTGGTCATTCCTACACAGAAATGACAACACAAGGTAATAAACCTCTGCCATGATACCCCTCACTCCGGTCATCGCGATATAACTAACACCCTCCGTCTTATTCAAAGACAGTTTTGGTGGCCTCAAATGAAGACCGATGTACAACAGTACATCAAGGCTTGTACTGTCTGCAGTCAAAACAAACATGATAACAAGAGACCGGCGGGTCTTCTACTGCAACCATCGCTGCCAACAAGACCATGGGAGTTTATTGCTACAGACTTCATTGTGGAGTTACCACCTTCCAGAGGGTACATGACCATCATGGTAACCATAGACATGTTCACCCATATGACTCATTTCACACCTTTGTATAAACTACCATCTTCCTCAGATCTTGCTGGAATCTTCCTGGAACATATTTTCCATCTCCAGGGAGTTCCTTCCAAGATCATATCGGACCGAGGACCTCAATATGTCTCACAATTCTGGAAACATCTCTGTGGTATCCTAGAGATCCAACACGCTCTCTCATCAGGTTATCACCCACAAACCAACGGAGCCACAGAACATGTAAATCAAACTCTGGAGCAATATCTTCGTTGTTTTGCCACCAAGGTTCAGGATGACTGGTCTCTCCTCATACCCCTGGCCGAGTTTGCCTACAACAATTCCGATCACTCAGCACTCAAGGTCAGCCCTTTCTATTGCAGTCAAGGTTTTCACCCGTCCGTTCTACCTTCTGTTCTTCCACATCCCACTCCAGTACCTACTCTCGACTCTTGGATACAGACTCTCATCAACATTCACAAGGAAGCCAAGGAACAATTGAAAGAGGCCCAAACACGCACTAAGCTCTATGCGGATTCCAAGAGAAGACCAGCGCCCTCTTATTCTGTTGGTGATCAAGTCTGAATGTCCTCGAAACTATTACCCTGACATCTACGGCCAAACAAATTCCGACTCAAGCTACCCGATTCCTGGAAGAAAATACACCCAGTCTTTCACACCTCCCTATTGAAACCTTACATCCAATCCTCCCGAAAATCCTGCAGACCCAGTCCTGTTGTTGTGAATGATCAGCTAGAATATGAAGTGTCCCGAATATGCGATTCCAGGTATAAACGGGGTCGACTTCAATACCTGGTTGAATGGAAAGTATACCCTCCTAGTGAGAGAACCTGGGAACCAGTTTCTAACTTAAATACCCCTCGACTGCTTAGAAGATTCCATCTCATGCACCCGGGCAAACCTGGTGGAACAGGTCTTCGGAGGAGGCATGCTGTCATGAACCATAGAACTTGCCCTTTCTGGACCTCCTGGTCCTTATCGCGCCGGGGCTTGTATTCCTTGTTACTCCCAACATGCGACTTACCTCACACCAGCTTTCACGTCGCACACAGCACGTCCTATAAATTGGACACGCCCCCGCGGCCCCGCACGTCTCAACGCTATCATTAGATAGTGACTTGACGTTTGTGTGCTGTTCGGCGAATCTTCTATCCAATATCCTGGTTTCCTTCCTCCTTCCTTCTCACTTTCCCTCTAATCGACTCCTGGAATCCCCATTCTTAGCGACCGCTACCTACTTCCCTTGACATCCTGGAACAGCGGCCTTCTATACAAGACCCGATCCATCCACAAGAGGAATCCTCCTGCGGAACAGAGCAAGAAGCGATCCCAGATGAGACGGGGGGAGATTTACGTCAAAGCGCACATCGGCGCAGGACACCGCTCCTTGCGCAAGGCCGGTTCTGTTTAGATCTCGCACAACCTCCAGCCTGAGACTCAGCTACAGGTTACCATAGTGCCCTGACAACAATTCCCACGATATAAGTCCAGTCACGACTCACAGCACGCCCATAGAGCGGGGCTCTATTACAAGGTTGCCGCAGCGATAGCACAGATACAGACGCAAGCAATTACACACGCCCTGTCTCATGCCCAGCCAGTTGGAAACCAACCTGTTCTTCTTTCTATTCTTCCCCAGATCATCACCCCCACGTTATGTTTGACTCCACATGGTAGAGATCTGTTTGTATAGTCTCGAACACAGTCGGACGCTTCACTCTTAGGACTCCTCCCGATTTGCCAATCATTCTGGGTGCCTGCCCAGAGGTATGTCAGCCCCAGTGCGTTGATTCACACTGTGTCACCCCCGCTCAGCACTCCCTTACAACCCTGCTTTGCTTTCCAGTTCAAGGCAGCCATGAAGTGCCGTACACCAGCAGCGGAGCAAGCACTGACTCCAGCCACTCCCCCCGAGCTTGCATCACCCTACTTAGGGACTCTCCTTGCGGCAGTAAGCCTATAACTCGTGTTAGCCTCTCGCTGTATCCACAGTGAATGAACGTTCCTTTTTTTAACCCACTATCAAATTTCATCCACCCTTACTCATTTTCCTAATGTTCCTGCTATTGTTTTAATGGGTGAAGGTAACATGCAAGCACCCTTGGTCTCTACACAAGCATTTTTTGCACTACTTAATGCATGGGCTCACTCATTAGGAGAGCCATTCACAAGATACAGGTTGACCTAAAGCCTGACACCTTCCTTTGTCTTCCAATTTTTCCTCAGGGGTCATCAAATAGGTTCAGGTTTCTGGTCCTAAGGAAGGCGGATACATCCATAATAGACTTCTTCAAATGTAAAGCCCCTCCATCTTGATTTAATCATGCATTCTGACTTCGCTACTGTCAGTTTCACACCAATGCACTACGTAGACCCCTGAACTATTGATTACAAATCTATGTGACAACAGAAGAAGTATATCCTATCAGTTGTCAGCTAGTGAGACTACAGAACTTGCTATGCCTTTGCTATATTTAATGCAGTATTGACTGTATGTATTAAGATTTATTGTCGATTAGGCAACTTTATTTATGTTACACTTGGGAACTTATCTATGTTTCGATTTCAAAATGATGTGGTATTCTTTTTTTTGTTTCCATTCTTTATGTTTTTTTGCCTTTTTTGCCTAACAGTTGTATCTTTTCCAGGCTTTACCTGACACATGCTTTTTGCATAAACGTTTGTGTACAATAATTTGTGAACAAAATTTTGTCTGGTTAATCTAACCATATTAAATAAATACATAAGGTGACAAATTTGGAGATATAGTACAGTGTGCTTTTTTTCTGACAGATACAGAACAGTAAGAAGTTCTCCCAGTTTTACTGAGGACCAAAAGGTGCAAAGGAATTTTGTTAACTGTTTACACTTAGTTGCACATTCATTGATGCAGTTCGCTAGAATAATTCTGTCTAGTTTTCCTGTCAGGACCCTCTTGTTGACCCTGACGCATACCAGAACATTTTGAAACATGCAGTCACAACTTGCAACAGATTTATTTTCAAATGAAGCAATAGAAAACATTCACAATACAATGGAAAAATCGTTTTGCAACACACATTCAAGGGATTTCGGATTCTGGCTTGGCAGGCAAGGCAATCAGTGGGAAATTCATTTTAGGCTTTCATTTGAAAGGCACAGTTGCAAAAAGGAACTCAAATAGGGAAATCGTTGTTCGACTTTTATTTAAAAGGCAAGGTTGGGAAAAGGAACTCAAAGGGAAATTGTTTTTCAACACACATTGAAATGAGAAGCAATGCTTGGTAATTCAAAAGGAGTACATGGGAAATGTAGTTTTGCAACACACATACAAATGAGATGTAAGGCTTTGTAATTCTGACTTTGGAATCACTGGGAATAAATAGGAAGTTTTGTTTTGTACCCTCTACATTCACTTGAAAGGTAGCGTTTAGGATTACTTATTTTTGTATTATGGACATTCCCCTTAAAGACAGGAGTCAGGGGTTTCAGAAGGACAGTCACCCAAGTCTTTATGGTCTATTCCGGCTCTAACACACTGGGCAAGAACTTTGCTAGTTTTGAATTCTAACAACACTCCTGTGATTTTCTATATGGGAATTAATTGATTTAACTTCAATTTAATGTGCTAAGGATCTACACAGCTTCCGCCTCCCCAAAATTTTATGGAAAGGATTAAGGCGGGCTGTTCCGAACACAATGCAATTTAAATGGAGAGGGTCATTTTCTATAGTTGAATTAAATTTAATTGGATTTAATGCAATGTGCCAAGGGCCTACCCAGTTTCTGTCGTGAATCGGCCTTATACATCTCAGAAAGAAAATCCAGAGGAAACAATTTGCAAAAAGGCGTATTAAGGATTTTATTGTACCTAATACATTTTTCTCTGTGAATTTAATCATGAATTAATCTGCACTCTAACGATTTTTCATTTACATAGCAGGAATATTCTAAAAACATCAACATTTGATAAAAATCATCCTATTAAATCATTCATACATTTATCCGCATCCATACAACATCCATCCAAATACTCATACAACTCATCAATAAGTACAAGATAAAAACATATAACAAATATAACAATTTATCTACAATTTCATAGTTATACAAAAAGTTTTTTGTGCAAAACACACATAGTGTAGGGCCACAATAGGTATTTTAAGTGGTCAGCAACAACAACACACAATGCATGGCCACAGTAGATTTTAGAAGAGGTGGTCAGCAATCGGGACAGGCCAAAAAGAGACTTCACAAGTGGCCTTATCCTAGGTTTCTCTCTGAATTCTGCCATAAGCAATGTCTTGCCCCCCCGGTTATACCCAAGCTCACACCTTGCTTGGCTATGGTCACTAGTGTTTCCTCGGTTAATGCCACACTACAAACACCTACCCCGGAGTTACCTGCGGTATACAAGCAGTATATCGATGTCTTTGACAAGAAGTTATCCGAAAAACTCCCTCCGCACCGAAGGTATGACTGCCCAATTGATTTAGTCTCTGAGGCAGTGATACCTCATGGCAGGGTTTACTCCCTGACACAAAAGGAGGAGGACCATCTACGAGAATACGTACACAACGCCCTGTGGCTGGGGCATATCTGGCCATCTCGCTCTCCTGCAGTGTCCCCTATCTTTTTTGTTCCAAAAAAGAGGGGGATTTACGCCCCTGTGTGGATTATACAGCCCTAAACAAGATCACAATCAAAAATCAGTATCCACATCCTTTGATATCCGAACTGCTCGACAAATTGACCTCCTCTACCATCTTTACCAAGGGGGCCTTTCAATCTGGTCAGGATGCGAAAAGGGGACGAGTGGAAGACCGCGTTTAAAACCAAGTTCGGTCTATACGAGTGCTGTGTAATGCCTTTCGGCCTCTGTAATGCCCCAGCCACCTTCCAGCATTTTATCAACGATATATTCAGGGACATGTTGGATTGTTATGTTGTTGTGTATCTGGATGATATCTTGATTTTTTCTGATACCTTATCTCAACACATTCAGCATGTTTGCAACGTTTACGAGAGAATTCTTTATATGCAAAACTGGAAAAGTGCATTTTTCATGCATCCTCAGTTGAATTCCTGGGATTCCAAATATCAGCAGAGGGGGTCCATATGTGTGCTTCCAAAGTCCAGGCAGTGCTCAAATGGCCTGTCCCCACTTCCGTAAAAGCCTTACAGTCCTTGGGCTTCGTGAACTTTTATCGCAGATTCATTGTCTCCTTTTCAGAAATCGTAGCCCCCCTTACACGCCTTACCAGCCCTACAGTTCCATTTCTATGTAACTCTGATGCACAAACTGCCTTTCAAACTTTGAAAGAGGCCTTTACGACAGCACCTGTCTTACAACACCCAAACCCATCTCTCCCGTTTATTGTAGAAGCCGATGCATCTGCTGTTGCTGTAGGAGCTATCCTTTCGCAAATCTGCCCTTCTACACACCAGTTGCACCCTGTGGCTTTTTTCTCCCGAAAATTATTACCTGCTGAACGCAACTATACAATAATGGACAGGGAGTTTTTGGCTATACGGGCCACGTTTAAGGAATGGAGGCATCATCTCTTGGGTGCCCGACATCCAGTCACAGTTTATACCGATCAAAGAAATTTGCAAGCTCTGTCACAGGCCAAATGTACCAATGCTCGGCAAATACGCTGGCACCTTTTTTTTACTATGTTCAATTTCGTTGTGACTTATCGTCCCAGCCCCCTACATGGGAAGGCAGACGCTCTGTCTCGAATAGGCACTGATTGCAACCCTAACAACCCAGTGACACGGATTTTGCCAACCAGATCTGTAATTTGTGTTTGTGCAGCCTCTTCCTCACTGTTGGATCTGATCCGGCGATGGTCCAAGGATCATGTTTCCTCTCTTGAGGAATTGGGAGCTACGTTGGTGTCGGGTCTTCCCTATGTTCATGGCCTCTTGTATTTGCCAAATAATAAGACAAGAAGAATGGGTCTTGAGTGGTCCCATGATTCCAAACTAGTAGCACACCCAGGCCGGACCAAGACTCATGAGCTATTAAGCCGATGGTGTTGGTGGCCCAGGATGAAAAAAGAAATTTATTTATACGTTGCCACATGTGCCGTCTGTACCCAATGCAAGCGTCAACCTGGGAAACCAGTCGGTCTTCTGATGAATATGCCTTTACCTCCGCACCCATGGTACATGGTTACGCTTGATTTCGTAGTAGATCTTCCTATGGTTCACGTTAAGATGGCAATACCACTAGTGGTGGACAAGTTTACCAAGATAGCCTGATTTATTCTGTGTCCAGGGATCCCATCTGCCTCTTTGTTGGCCTTTCTATTCTTTGACAACATAGTCCATTTTTACGGGCTTCCCACAGTGGTGATATCAGATAGGGGACCACAATTTACGTAACGTTTTTGGCGTGCATTAACCAAGTCTCTGGGCATTGATGCCCGTCTGTCGTCGGCTTATCATCCGCAGACAGACGGCCAGACGGAGCGCACTAATGCTACCATGAAACAATACCTCCGTTGTCTGTGTCTACAACATCAGTCGGATTGGTTGTCTGTGTTGGGGATCGCTGAATTTGCATAAAACAATTCCCGACATTCATCGGTGGGATGTTCCCCGTTTTATGCCTTGTATGGCCTACATCCAAGGACCCTTCCTGCTGTCCTTCCTTCCCTAGATCGGGTACCTGCTGCTAAGAAAATGAGGGATTCCCTCCTCTCTATACGTACCTCTGTTCTTTGTCACCTTCAAGCCGCCCAACGCCGCACTAAGGAACAAACAGATAGGCATCGCTCTCTAGCCCCTGTTTACACTCCAGGTGACCAGGTATGGTTGTCAACCAAATATCTTACTCTACGGGGCAAGAAGAAGCTTTTGCCATGCTACCTGGACCCCTATGAGGTTTCGCATTGCATCAATCCAGCTGCGGTGCGTCTGAAAATCCCTTCCACTTGGCTTGAACACCCTGTGTTCCATGTTTCTTTGCTCCTTCCATATGTGTCTGGCACTCGCCTCCCTGTATCTCTGACTCCGCTGAAAGTGCATGGTGAAGATGAATATGAGGTTCACGCAATTCTGGACACTCGAGTGAGGAATGGAGTGCGCTCATATTTGATCAATTGGAAAGGCTATGGTCCGGAAGATAGGACTTGGGAGCTGGCGTCCAATTTACATGCTCCTCGTCTTTTGCGCTCCTTTTGGCAATCTTACATGTGAGATGCCAGAGAGTGACGCCCTTTGCGGGGGGGTACTGTCATGAATCGGCCTTATGTCATCTCACGAAGACTTGCCATTGCCCCTCCAAGTACTTTGAGGATTCCTTGGCGTTTAGCGCAATGCCGAAAACACAGCGGTTCTGTTCGGACTGCAGCATCCAGCATTCTGCGGTAGTACTCGAGTCAGGTGCTATGGTCACATGACACGCACGGACCGTTGTTCGCGTCTGTATGCGAATAGTACTTATTCTTGCTGCACGCACGGAACGGGTGCTCCTTAACTGAGTTGTCTGCCAGTTTTGTAGCATCAGCTTTTTGGCAATCTCGTTGTTTATTGAATCCTGTTTTTGACTCCTTGGCCTCTTACTTCGGAATTACCTCTTGGAAACGTCCCTGATTTCTGATTTTTTGGCCCCTTCGGATTGATTCCTGTTACCCCTGACGCGGCTCATGTTACCTGGATTCCTTCTGCCTACCGTTTTGGTTACGTCGCATTCCCGGAAGTCTGCAACCCAGCATATCGCTTCCGACACCTGGCCCAGTACCTCCCATTTTCCGCCTGGACCCGTTACATACCTGCATTCTGCTCCCCTTCAACTTTCCTTTCTTTTCTCCTATGCTCTTTGTCTCTTTTGTCCCTTCTTCCACACCCTCATACACAGACTCACTTGCCTACTCCTTGGGACGCTTTGCTGAATCACGAGGGTTGTTTACCTTGGATACCTGAGTGACTACTGTGGACGCTCTCCTGTTTTCTTCTTCAGTCACTCCTTACACTAATACCAGGACGGTCTGCAGTACAACACAAACTCATGTCAGCTTTTCCATTGGGATTACGGGATTTTTCTTGGAACTTCATTATTTGGTTCTTCATTCCATTTCCTCCATTGTGGTCAAGTAGGTTACGGGTCTTGTTCTTCACGGAGCAGGTAGGAGTGGGAAAAAGGGGGTGGTGTCTGATACGGTTGATATATTCGAACAAAGCATTAAAATAGCTCTTATTGTTGTTTCCTCTAGCTCTGTTGCTGCTGCTCCTGCCTTTTCACTCAAGCCCCTAGTCTGTTAGGTGCTTTCTCATCCTCCTACAGACTGTGCTCTTGTGAGGAAAGTCTGGCTGCAAATTGGCTTCAGGCAAAGAGAGGGTTGTGATAAGCACTGTCTGGTTTTGACAGTTTCACAACACTACCCACTAATGGAAAGGGATAAGTCAGGTAGCTCCGCACACAAAAGATGGCTTTTGGATTGGTCTACTTTCAAGGGAGGCTTTGGTCAGGAAAAACAGCCGGGCTCCTCTGAGGACAGCGGAGATCTCGTCTAGGACTTTCAATCAAAGATTCTCTCCTGCACCCATACTCCTTCTGCTCTTCTGATGGGGTCCCAACTAGCTTCTAGATTTCCCTGTCACTGTCTCCAAGGCAAGGATTGAGGCCTCTCTGCTAGTTGTTCCTCACAAGAGTCCATCAGCAAGCTATCACAAGGAATAAGTGAAGAAAAAGAAAACCTGTTCTGATACAAACATACACTCCAACATTGTCATTCCCACGTTAAGGATCGGCTAGCACTCTCCCTTAACCTCCCACCAAGATGCCCACTGGCTGCTGATGGTACCAGAAGTTGGGAGATATTTATAATGTGGGGTGAGTGAGGAGAAAGATTTGTCATCCCAAAATGACAAGTGGGTTTAACCTTTTTGTCTTCTGAAAATCTCACAACATGACAACTATGGAAATTCTTCAGATAACTACATACATCTATATATTTTTGGATTCTACATTTCATGACGAGTTGGAAAATACTAATTATTTCGGCATGCCCTTCCTGGGTGGAGCCACAGTTTCTCGCTATTTGATACTGCACCAAAATAGTTACAACTCTGACACTACATAATTCCAACATTAATTTTACCATCTATTAGTCTATCAATATTTCCAAATCCTCAGATTCATGAAAAGGCCTGAATCATACTTTTGATCATAACCTAAGTTAGGTACATCACAGAGGTTTTGTTTTTACATGGTACCTACTGGCTATTTATCCCCTTTACAATGAACCTGGGGTAGGCTCAATAGGACACACAATGTTCTTTCTATTTAGAAAAATGTGCTCAATGTTTAATCAATGGCACTGCATGCTATGAGAGGTAGTTTTATTTCTCCTCCAAGTTTCCATTTCTCTAGAATCAAGTTTACTCTTGGTATTCTCCACAAATATGCCACAGTTACATAGGAAACACAAAAAAGAGGGGGTGTTCCCATTCAGATTGATTTGAACTGATTAAATCACAGATAGCTTAACATCACAAAATGTTAGATGTCAATAAATCGCACAATTTTAAGTGTTCAAGTTCAGGGATATAAAACTTAATTATATGAACAAACAAGGATTTGTGGATAATACAAACTGATAAGATAAATGAATGATTTATTGCATAAGTTAAATAAATAAACACAAGACAGAGGAAATCATCAAAATAACATCTGTATGTTCATTGTCTGAACAAAATAATTACATGGCAATATGCCAACATGTTAAATAAATCACTGTGGTTGTGAATACAGTGCCCATGGGGGTAGTACATCAGTAAACATGAATACATTGAAATCATAAATAGAGGTTAAAAGTGGATTGGAATGGCTAGGATCTACGCCAGGAAAACAGGAATTACAGTCATGTTACACCAGAGAAACAAGATTGACAATTATGTAAGACATGCCCAAGGCTTGAACATCACAATGGCATTTCGGCTTGATATGATGGTTCAAGCCGCCTTCTTTAAGACCAAAAGCCAAGGCTGGACCCTGTAGAGCATGAATAAAGCATCGCCACAGTCTAGTAAACAGCAGCATAATTGCAAGTTGGTGACCCAAGTTTAACAGGACACATTTACCCAAAGGGGAACAAATCACCCAAGAGCAAGGAGAATCACATAGTGCCAACCAGTCCCGTTAAGCCCATGCACCTAGACCAGTTGAAAAGTGCTAAGAAAAGAAGCTAAAGAAAGTCTCCTGGAGGCAGTGGCGACAGAGAGCCAAGCAGGTGCCCTATATGACAGGCCTGGACAACGTGAAAGGGGCCCAGAACAGTCACCCAGACACAGGCCGTCAACAGAAGGGGAAAAGATGGCAAGGGAGTGTGCTTACTACTGTAAGAAGGCATTAAATAATACTGTTCAAGCGGAGGTCCAGCCACAGCAAGCAGCTGGCTTGGCAAATGTGGCGGGGGAGGAACGTCAGCAAGTGTCTGACTGCGTTTCCAATCTGAGGAGACAAAGGATGCAAGAAAAATGCAAAGTTACATAACCCAGGATAGGTAGAAGGTGGCTGGCTCAGTGCTATAGCACATAACAAGTGTTCAGGGAAGGTGAACAACTGGGTATATGTGGGATTAACAGGAAGAGTTTGAGGGCATACCTCAAGCAACTGCCATGAGTAACTGCTGATCTTGCATAACTAGTGAGCAGATGCCGGCAAGGCAAGCAAATGTCCGACCCACTGAGGTAGATGAAAGGCCCTTCGTGTCTTGGCAAATGAGGCATCCCAATAAGTAGGGGCTAGAAGGAGAAAAATAACATCCTGGGATGAAAAAGTAATGAAATAAAGAGGCGATCTCTGAATGCATTCAATACAGTGGCTAGCAGAACATGTGGCAGAGGGTGAGGGTCCCAAGGTAGAACACTCCAAAATTAGCTATTAAGGTTAGTCAAGAGGTGTTACTAACCTACACCAGGGTCAAGCTGATCACTATGTCTGGTTTCAATGCGGGGCACGCCGAACTAGGGAAGGAAGCCCTTGCAGCGCATTCATGTCACAACAGTCAATAAAACTAGAAATAGTAAGCTGACTAAGGAAAGTAGAATGGAAAATGAAAGAGGACTTAAAATGAGAAACTCCAATAATGGGAGCAAAATGGTGGTGCCATATTGGACAAGACTAAAGCAAAGGTGTCAGAGTCACCAGAAATGGAAGATAGAAGGGTGTGCCGTGAAAAGCACTGGGCGCCAGGGTGTAAGCTCACTCTGCCAGGAAAAGGCTGTCAGTTGTGGCATCAGCGGAGTTTAGTGAAATGCCACACATTTAGATGGCTGGTGTAAGGGCCACGCGGAGTGCATTACCAAAGATGCATCGTGTCATTGAGGCCATGGTCTGTGTAATTGAGCCTGAATATCCATTTGGCCTCTTTGTTGGCCAGTACGGTATGTGGGTTTGAAGCATTTTCCACAGTGTCGAGGACCCACCATGCAATGTAATCAGTCGAGTGGCTGGGTTCTATGAAGTGGCATACCATGGCAGCTGTGGCATTTCTGCGACTGATGCATGAGTGGTGTTAAATAATTCTAGTATGCACCGGTTGTGATGTTTTAACTACATATCTGAGGCTACAGGGGCTTAACATGCAATATAGAGCCCATGGTGTCCTGCAGTTTGTGTGTTGGCGGAGTTCCCATGGTCTGCCCGCTATATCAAATGATTTGATCTTTTTGCAGAATTTTCAGATTGAACATGAGTCGCAGGGGCAGTGTCCTGTAAGTGGTCTAAGGTCCCAGCTAGTGGTTGTTGACCTGTTTGCTTTAGGAGTTGCATGTTCTATTCGGTCTCTCAGGTTTTTTTGATGCTTGAACGCGACCAATTTTAGGGGTTCCTTTGGCAAACTGAGCTTCATTAAGGGCCAGAACTTGCGGATCAGCTTTTTGACTGAGAATGTCTCTGGCTGTAGGTAAACATATATGCCAATTTGTCCTGTTGAGTATTAGATCTGGCTTGAAAGAGGGTCTCTCATGGGGTGAATCTTTTTTTCTTAAGGGAGTGGTTTATCAATTTATTAGGGTAACCATGCACTGAAAGCCTAGCTCCTAGCTGTTCAGGGTTCTGGTCGTAGTCTGTCAGGAGGGTGCAGTTACGGTGAAGTCTAAGGAATTGGCCGTATGGTAGGCTCTCTTTCTGACAGCGTGGGTGGAAACTCATAAAGTGCAACAGCGGGTTCCTGTCAGTGGGTCTTTTTTAGAGAGAGCAAATAAATTTGTTTCTGGTGATGTTTGATTGTAAGGTCAGGAAAATGTATTTCTTGATGACTAGCTGTCATGGTAAAATCAATGTTAGCATGTTGTTGATTCAGCCACTGTAAAAACTCATTGAGGAGCGTAGACGACCCATTCCAAATGAGAATAATATCATCGATGTAACAATGCCACATATCAATGTATGTCCTGAATAGGTTGGTGTCAGTCAGGATGAGGCTGTCTTCAAATGCCTCCATGAATATGATAGCTAGACTGGGAGCAAATGCTGCTCCCATAGCCGTGCCCCAGAATAATTTTTCAAATTGGTCTTGGTACTTGAAGACATTTCTGCATAGGGCCAGAGACAGCAGTTCTAGAATAAATTCCACAGGTGCTTTAAAAGATTGGGCCACCTGCAGAAGGGAATTCTGTATACATTGGAGTGCTCTTTTTAATTTGGAAAATGTGTTCAATGTTTAATCAATGTCACTGCATGCTAAGAGAGGTAGTTTAATTTCTCCTCTAAATTTCTATTTCTCTTTAAGCATGTGACCAGCCACCTGCTCGAGCCAATGTTTATCCTACCCTTTCCTCCTGAGCTTTAAAGGGTTTTTGTTCAGAGCTAATGCACCATTAATGGGGAACTTGACCTTCAAGGTCATTTATGTTGGTGGTGCCATCTGTACATCCCATAATTTCAATCTACTTTGTTGTATATCTTAGCATTTAAATTGACAGCCAGACCAGTTTCCTTGATGTGCCCAGCCCAAAGCTCTTGGGGTCAAAGTTCCAGCTCAGAGAGAAAAAACGGTGCAGTTCACAATTCTGAAAGGTTAGCATATTGCATTTATCCAAGTAACTTTCAATACTACGCCAGGGCTTGTTATTCACAATATCATCTTTCTTTATATAGTGTATAAACAGAATTGAGTTCACTCTTGGTATTCTTCACACATATTCCACAGTTACATAAGAACCCAGTGTTCATTATGCAAAAACTAAATAGGCCTTTCCTTCTAGGGGCCTGATTCATGGAAGTGTTTTATAATGGTGCAATACCATAGGAAAACATTCCATGAATCAGACCTAAATGTTGTCATTTTTATGTGTTGGAATTGAGTCTCTTTATTCCTGAAAATGCAGTCTATCATTCGACTTTACTTTCCCAATGTAAGGCACCATTCCACCTTTTTAACTTCAAAATGCACAGTATTTCAATTTTATTTTTCTTTCCATGTATACTGTTGCAGTTTTTAATCTGTCAAAGTGAACATTAACACAAAGTCAGCATTTGAAGTGCCCCATGCCTTTTGGAACCCATTAGATGCAGTTAACAATATTACAGTTCTAAGTTTCACTTTCTCCCGCTGAGTGACTGTACACTGTAACAAAATGGAGGGAGGCCCATTCTCACCAGGCCTCATGTTGAAATCACTGTTTTGTACTGGCTTTTATATTTCAATGGAACTTCACACTGAGCCAGCTTCACTCTCACAATGGGCCTATCATGGCCTCTCCAACTTTGTCGCTCTGGGGCTGTCTTTTTACCCCACATATCCCCTCTTGGGTCTTGGATTCAGGTGACTCAGGGGAAAGAGTATGGGGAGAGTGTTTTTTTTTGTTTCCTTTTTGCTTTGGTTCATTCCATGAATATCCTCGTAGAAGCATGTATGCTCTTTTTCGTGTCCTGAGGGAGTGGCGCGCTGATCTGCACTCCACTCTTTTCGAATCCTGGGGTTTGGTCCTGGACCCTACCCTTTTTGGAAACTCCAGTCTCCCCCCTGTGAAGGAAGGGAGTTATTGAATCTGCAAAGAGTAAAAGAGAATTTAAGTATTTCATACAGTACTTATTTCCCCAGTAAATAGGGATACAATTTAGACAAAAAAACAGCAGTTTATATATTGTAACCAAATGGTAACATTGATTTCACTTGACATACACAATTTGACAATATTGGGGTCATTACAAGTTTGCCGGTCTGGGAATTACAGTACCAGTACGCTTGCCGATACTGCAGTTCCCGGACCAGAAAACGACAAGTTCTGCTTACAGGTGCCATTACGGCCGCAAGGTCTGTCCTGGCGGCCGTACCGCACCTGTAAGCAGAACTTCATGGTAGCGCCGGCACCGTTATTAACAGCACCGTTATTAACAGTGCCGGCACTACCGTGCTGCTCAAATGGGAATGGAGACTGGCAATTACAGGCACCCGGCAATGGGCAATTACCGGGTCCAACAGGGCCGCAATGCCCCGGTAATTGGCCATTCCTGGGTGTGGGAAAAAAAATGACTCAGGCAGCAGCCGTGCCGGGAATTACTGGCACGGCTACCGCCATAGTCGCAATGAGGCCCATTATCTTTCTCTAATTTTGGTACATTCCTTATAAGTATGAATTGTGTTATTCCCTGTTAATGTGTGATATTCTCCATCCAGGTTTCCCTTCTTTCCTTTAATTCTTCAGATGGTTCCTGGGCTCATTCCTCACTCGGTTCTTCAATCAGCCGTAAAACCTGTCTGGGGTGACAGTTCTTGATTGATGTGGACCCATTTCTCTTCCCTATGTTCTCCTTTGGGGATGCAGATCTTATAGGCGACAGGTGAGATTTTATTGACAATTTCAAAGGCACTGTGCCTAGAGCGGAGGAATTTCTGCTCCTTGGTCTGGTTCCTTTGCAAATTGTACAGATAGACTCTGTCTCCTGTCTCCTATTTTGCACTCCTTCTTGGTCATTTTTAAGTTGTAGTAGGCTTTCATTCCTTCTGCCGCCTTTTCTAAATTACACTGAGTGTAAGCAAAAGTGTGCTGAAGGTGTTTTTCAGAAATGTTCAATGTACTCATGGGTCATGGACTCATTGATCAGGGTCTACTCTTGAGTTCAGTAGAGCAGATGCTGAGGTAGCACCATTTTTCATCGAGTCATGAGCTCGAACTGAGACATTTTGGTTGCAGAAGACGGCGTGAGCCTTATGGCCATCAGGACAAGCGGTGATTGCATGTCCCAACTAGGTCCAGAGTCTGCCACAAACTTCTTCAAGATGCCCACAATTGTTTTGTTGTACCTCTCAACTCCCCCCGCTCGAGGCTCAGCGGTAGGCAATGTGTGGAGTTTTCTTTTTACCCCTAGTATCTCCCACAACTTGGTCATCACCTTGCTGGCAAAATAACTTCCTCTGTCCGACTCAATCCTTTGGGGAAGGCCGAAATGAGAGAAGATGTGGTTGATCAATAGTGCAGCAGCTATCTGTGCCTTACAATTCAGGGCCGGAAGACATTCAACCCATTTGGTAAACAAGTATATTACGGTTAGCATGTACTTGTTTTCTCTAGTGGAGCGAATAACTGGTCTGATTAAATTGACTTGAAAATATGACCAAGGCAGTGTCATTCCCCATTTTTGTAGGGGAGCTCTGTATGTGAGAGAACGTAGCTGAAACTGAGCATACACAAGACACCCCTCTAAGTAGATATCGAGGTCCTGGCCCATATCTGGCAAATATGCAACCTTGCGCAAGATTTCTAATGTTGTATGAAATCCCCTATGACCATCAGTGGCTGTGTCATGGCCGTGACTTAACATCAGGCTTCAGAATGAGATGGGAACCATCCACTGGTCACATCCGGATATGGATCTCCGTACCAACAAAGCATCTTGGATTCAGAACATTTTGGAACATTTCATCAACACCCAGAGATCCTCCTTCCCGATATAATCAGATTCTGTCAGAGGAAAATTCACAGATTCTTCAATATGTTGATATCATTTCCCAATGATTGGGTCCTCTTTGTGTGCAGTAATCAAATCTGCATCTGGGGTTTCTTTACTCCACTGTGCAGTTGAAAGTTCATTTTTGGCACAAGTGTGGGCCCTGGTGACAGCAGCTACCTGGATTTTTCCCAACAGGGATTCGGTTTCTAGGTGATCCCCGTGAATTTCTCCAGCTTTGGTCAGCTGGTCAGCCAGTCACTTTGAGTTTTGTCTGGTCCCTCTATTTTGGAGTAACCTCTGATCTTTTTCCAATACATGGACATCTCATTAGTGGTTACCAGATCATCAATTGATTGGATTCAATTCGTGTGCTTGAGCTTTTTGTTATTCCCACACAGCATGCCTCGATTTTTCCAAATAATCAGGTGTTACACGAACCCATTCCTGACATAATCTGAATCAGTAATTATGACTAGTCCTTTGATTTGGTGTTGCACGGCAGTAAGGTTGGCTTGATGTATCATCATCAACACTGCCGCCTGATTACTTCGGGTACCTATTTTGTACCCAGCAGAGGGTTCCGGAGCATCATTCACCCATGCCAGCCACTAGTTCTTTTTGCCTGTGATTGTCAACATGGTAGGAGCACCCATCCACATAAACTGTGGGTATCCCATGACACGTGTCTTCCTCATAGACTTTGTGCAGGGAAGTAAGGTATGCCTCCAGATTGTCATAGGTCCATAGACTTCCGTCCTCGAGACAGTTTTCTTGAGCACAGTCAGGCAAGTCAGCCAATCCTTGTGCTAGAGGACTCTTCTTGTTTTGGCCATATCTGATGTCCACAGGAAAGCCTTGCATGGACAGAATCCAGGAAAAAATTCTGGAATTACTCACATTCCTTGTTCGGATTTGGTCACTTTGGAGATATTGCAAGGGTTGGTGAGGAGTCTCCATGATGATGTGCTCTCCCTGGATGGAGGGGTGGCAATTATTCAACTCCCACGCCACTGCCAGGAGTGCCTTTTCGCAATCGTTGAAATTTTCCTCCACAGAGGACAAAGACTTGCTCGTGTACTAGATTACTTTGTTGACCTGGTCTTGCTTTTGGTATAAAATGGCTCTTAAGCAAGTATCTGAGAACCCTGTTTCCAAGACGAACCACTTGTTCTTTATGGGATAAGCCAAACAATGGGCTTGGGAAAGGCTTCTCTTAAATTGTTTTACTGCCTCGGATTGTTCTGGACCCTACTCCCACTTGACCCCAGCCTTTAATATATGGACAAAGGGTTGGGTGACCTCAGAGTAGTCTTCAATGAACTTTCAACTATAATTAGTGAGTCCAAGAAGGCTTCTTTTGTCCTCACAGACTAGTAGATTCTTTCAATTTCAATGATGCCTCCACCTTTTTCGCCTGGGGACTGAGACCCTCAGGGGTGATTTCATCCCCTAAGAAGTTCCTGCGGATCTTACACCACTGTCCCTTCTGAAAGGACAGTTTTGCTCCGGTTTTCTGAAACTGGGCCAGAACACGGCGTATTTCAGCTATGTTTTCCTCCACATTTGAGCTCTTGATTAAGACATCATCTAGGTTTCCCCTTTCGCCCAAGTCGGGCATGGCCGTATGCAGGAAGATATTAAATTGATTACTGGAGTTTAGGCAAGGGGGTTTGGATCCATGTGTATTTCTGCCCCCGAAAGTAAAGGCAAGCTTGTACTGGTCTTCCCTACTCACGGTTACTATCCAATAACCGGTGGTCAGGTCAATGGCGTTATACACCTTTGACCCTTGGATCTGGGCCAGAATGTAGGGAAGCAAGGCACCATCTTGACATGTGGACCTGTTTATTCAACTCCCTAAGGTCTGCACAAAGTCTTTATTGGCCATTGGGTTTCAGTATCCCCAGTACCGGGTTGTTAAAGGTACTGTGGATTGGACGAAATATCCCACGTGATTCTAAGTTTTTAACAATCTCTGTGAGTGACTCCATAGACGCGAGAGATAACTGGTATTGCTTCACAAATACTTGAGCCATCTCGGGTCCGTAGGTATGGTCGTTGAATGTATCTCTGTTTGTCCACAATCATAAGAATCCACTGCAAAGATATCCTGGAAATCCAAAAACACCTGTTTCAGCTTCTGCTTTTTCTCCTTCAGTCTCACAGGCATCAGCGAGATTGATTCGTTCTTCGAACATCTGCTTAAAGCCTGGAAAGACCTTGGACTTGGCAATTTCGGCAGTATGCTCCAGTTGGGTGGCAAGATCTCTTGTTACGGTGTTGGGCTGGACATGAGGTTTCAAGGATGGGAGGTAGTCACTGTTGACTCGGAATACCACCTCATCCTTCCTGATGTCACAGGTCACCTCTTCCCCACCATGAGGGCAGGAAGAGCATGCCAAGAAATTCCCCCCTTGCCTGGTGAAAATCTTTTCCAGAAGGATACCATCGTAAAAATTGTAGCAGTCATTTGAAATTGGTCCAATGATCTCATTACCTAAATCAATAGAATAATGTTAGGCATCAACCACCATTCCAATAACGGTGTCTACGGCCAAGTGATAATTCGAGGGTCACTATTATCCACCAATATTCAAATGGTCTCATGTTCTATGTCAACTAGGGTTGTCGGATGTAAATACAAACCTTGCTGTTGGAGATGATAATTCAGATTTATATGGTGTCCTTGTTTTTGAGGTTCTGTCCTCACTTAATTTTTAGGAGAATTGTAAATTGTCACATCTGTCCTGGGATGGTACCTTCTTCTCTCACTTGAATTTAAACCGCATACAGCAGCAATTGAGCTGACCGAAATGCGTTCTCAGTTTTGTCAAAGCCCATGGGGTTATCCCCTAGTCGGGACCAGGCCTTGTGATTAAGTCCAAATTAATTGCAAATCGATTGAAAATGTCACTGCCTAAGTAAAAGGCAGAGGGGACATCTCTCACAACCCAACAATTATGATCTATACTTTGGTCACCAATTGATATTTTTAGCTTGCACCTGCTAGGCAGGAGGTATTTGGAATTTGGAGTTTCCAGCCCCATTTCCCACTTATCAATCAATTTAAACGTCGGAATGGTCTGATCTTTTGAGAGTTTTCTGAATAATGCTTTGCTGATGAAGCTTCTTCCATTATTTAAGCATACTATGGCGAGAACTGCTCCTCCCCCTCATTTACCTGAATGGGGAAAAACAGCTGTTCACCCTTTATTTGGATGTCAGTTAAACTTTGAGCTGGTTTTTCATCATCTTTTGTCATGGGATTTGGGTTTTCTTCTGATTGGGGATTGGTATACAATTTCAGAGTATTTCCTTCCAATGTGGAATACCACTTAAAACTGGGAGGGAGGTTGATTTTAAAAAATCGAGAAGGGTTCCCATCACCAGTTTGTTCTCCTACAGAGATGACAGTGGGCCTTGATTTTTCCTAAAATGGAATTCTATTTTGTCAGACTGCTGTTCAATCATGTGGCATGTGCCATTCAAACTCACATAATTTATACTTTGTTTTAATTTTATTGGCTGGTTAGTCTGAGTCCAGAGGTCACTGTTCACGCAGTCAATCAGGGGTGCTAACCTCTGAAGGAGGTTATTCCCCAGTAGACAGGGTGTGCCCTCTGGAGTGATGACTATCGCCAGGTTTTTCACCCTATGTCGCCCAATTTCTATCCCCAGATCCTCAGTCCCTTCAATGGCAATGTCATTGCCATTGAAGTTTTGGAGTTGTCTAGGAAGAGGTGTGAGGGGAATTTGCTGACTCTCCCCCCACCCCTCCCTTCCTGAATTTGGTTGGCCAGAGGCCTTTTTGGACAGGAGGGTGGCCTTTTGATCTTGGCTAGTGTTCTGTGTCAGAGTCCAGGAATCTGTAAAGAAGATTTTGCACCCAGAAACAAGTGGGATTGGGAAGCCCCTTTTTCTCCTGATTCTTTACTGTCCCCCTTTTCCTGGATTATAAACATTGGGTACTCCCTATTTTTTGTTGTCGGGGGTACAAGTCTGCACAATGGGAGACTATTAAAGCAAAATAGAAAAAACAGATTGACTACCCCTCTCTACTTGCCCCCTAGTGTCTACCAGTCAGTATATTAAAATCCTATTATCACTACTAGGTTAATCAGTGCATTACACAGATCTACAATTTCTCAAAGTTACACAAATATTGAATTTTATCTGGCCTTTCACCTTTCTTAAAAACACATTAAAACCGATAAAGTATGTGCACATTCATAAAACATCAGACACATATCTTAAATTGACACAACAGTAAAAAAAGAAAAAAATCATCACATACAATTTCCAATTCTTTAAACAACTTAATTGGACTACAGTTCAATCCAAAACAAAGCAAATCTTTCTGGGAACCTAGATTGTTTCTAGTCGGACAGACAATTGTGTAATCTGGTGTTTGTAAATTAATATGTCTTAAGCAGAAAACTACTGTTTTTTTTTTCTCCCAACCGCCTCTAGCTTACAAATCTAATCTTCCTGGTTCTAATCAATAGTACAATTCATATTGAAGAACCAGAATTCATTGTTACGCAAAGAGATCAGGAAATTAAATAGATAGGTATTTCCTTTCATGTCGACATATGTTTCGGCCACATGGACACATACTGCACACTCTCAAATGCTGTTGGTTTACTTAGTGTATGGGCCATCTTCAGGACAAGACGGCAATTCTTCCCCAATTAGATGCTTCTTCAAATTCAGTCTGGAATTCATTATACTTGGTTGGAGACGTTGAGAAAATTGAAAATTGCACGATCCTGATGTATTCTGGATCGAAATTTCAGGTGCATCACACCACCTTATTTAGTGATGTGTGCCGAACGATGGGCCATCTCACTTGTTTTTGTAACTACAAAACTAATTCTTGCTGAAGGTGTTGAATCCTTTCGCACTACTAGTCCACCTTCCCGCCTTACTGCCGAATTCTTTATCGCTGTTGTTGATTCTGAAGTTCCAACAACCACAGAATGGGGCGTCCTCAGATGACGAGGCCAGTTATTGTTGTCAATTTTTCAATACAACCTCAGCTTCGCTTCAGGCAGGGTATTTAACCTATTTGTTCAGCGTGTGAATCCGACTCACACTCGTTCGTGCTCGCTCCGTTCATAGCTTAGCTTTACCCGGACCTCATAAATCTGGGTGGCTTGTTCTATCACCTAATCCAGGGTCCTATGCTCATGGAAATCCCTTACTAGTTGGGTCATAATGTATTTCGGGAGCGCATCAAAGTATGTGTTGATGAACACCCGGCTATTGGTGTTCACCCACCTAGAGGTCTGTGCAAATGCTTGCTTCAGCTCTTGCACAAACTCTCTAGACACTTGGTCTTCCTCACACTGCAGGTTGTAGGCCACCTTGCGGGCCTCCTGAGGGTTCCAGTGAATGGATAAGTGTTTCAAGTTGGCCGTCTTGTAGGTGGACCATTTTTGGTAATCTTGGTCCTCCAGCACTGAAAAGAAGCTGGAGTATTCAGGGGAAAATGGCCATTTGACAAACTCCATGGAGTTTCTATCATTCTTAGTACCAAATGAAGTCATCATTTGTTCATAAAGCTCTAGATGCTCCCATACTCAGTATTTGGCTTTCTTATTGTAGGGAGTCAGCTCGTTATGGCCATTATCTGCCAAATTGGGTCACAATAGCTGTCTTCTGTTGGGCATACTTCCTTTTCCGCTGCACCTGAGTCCACTCACTCTCTGACTCAGAGCTGCTGCTATTGGTGGTCCACTCTCTGTCCTCTAGGTGCTCTCTACCTCTATGAGACTGGGAATCCCTCCCAGAATGACATGGTCTGGTCTCTTTTTCCCTGCAGTGCTGTGGGCTCTCGGTCATTTCCCTTGTACTCCCCTTTTCTCACGGGGAAGTACTCATCCTCCTCATCCCTCCTTCCGGTTATGGTGGGGAATACCCCCACCTCCCTGAATGTGTGGAAGTGTTTTAAATATTCTTTTGAGGCCTAAACTCTGGTGCTTCTCTGTCTGCAAAGCGGACCGGGTGGTCCCTTTGTAACTTCATTTTCTGCCAGTCCAACTCCCTGAGATTTACATAATAGGAGCCCTCCTGGTCAGAGATACATGCCAGGGTATTTTTAAATTCCCACAGCCCCACTGGTCCGGCCACTTTCCCTTCTACTGGGTAGAGATGAATATTCATCAATATCCAATAAGGACTAGCCATCTGGCTCAATTTGACCCTTCCTGGGTGAGTCCAGCTGCCTGATGTTTGCCTGTTCTTGAAAACTGGCAGGTATGAAGTCAGCTGCACCCTGTATGTATGAGGTAGTGAGTTTGCTTGAGGTCCCTTATAGAGAGGTCATCACTCCGCGATCGGAAGGTGCCTTTCCATCCCCTGACTGTTTGGGGTGCCTCAAAGCTGTTTGTATTTGGCTATTCTATTTTCCAACCCCTCACATTTGTTTTTCTCAGTCCATATCTTTTGGGGATACAGAGGCCCAAGTTTTCAATTCTGACACCAGTGCTTGAGTGGCTTCCAGCACTTTATTTTGTCCCATTAATCGGTCTCTTAGTCCCTTGTTTGCCTCACAATGCGACCCATTTTCCTTCTGTGAGGCTTGTATTGTCTGCTCTATGTCAACCTCTGCTTGCCTCAAATATTCCATTAACTTTGCATTTTCTAACCTCATGTTAGTCAGTTCCTGAGAACATAACTCACTTTTCTCCACTTCTGTCCTTAACTGACACACTTCCTGAAACAGGGCACTATTCTCTTGACTCAATTAGTTATTTTCTTCCCTCAACTGCTCTCTCTGCTGTTTGAAAGTGTTCAGATCTTGGTGCATCTGATCGATTTCACCCTGGGAATTGACCTCCTTAATGACTAACTTGATGTTTTCAGCTTTCAGTTGTTTAACCTGTGCTTGAAATGTGAAAATATCCTCTAAGCAGGTTCTATTGTGAACAACCTGCTCATTTAATTTGTGTTGACTTGCGCTCAGATTTTCAACACATTCTTTATACTCCTCTTGCAGTGCAGAAAATTGAGCCTCTCGCTCTGCTTTCATTTCTTGTTGTGTCGCTAACCTATCTTTTAGCTGTTGAATAATATTTTCTAATTTTGACTCGAAATTTTTGCTCTGTTGTGCTTTTTCTAATTGTTTCAACTCTCTCTGGGCTTGATTCAAATGCTCAGACTGGTTTTGCACAGGGACTACACTATCCTGGTATCTTTCTTCCATGATCATCAGATGGAAGTACATATATGCTGGGAGATGAGCCATTTTAATTTGCTCATCTTTGCTGGTCTGTGTCATGTAAAAGTTAGTCAGGGCCTGATGTAACAGCCCATTTTCTTGCCACATATCAACATCTCCTGCACCATTCTATCTTGCAATGTTTCACCTCTGTGTTCTACCCATTCACCTTTAATAAACAATTTGGATAGTAGGTGCTTTCTGGCCATATTGGTTCCTATGGTGCTCATTCTGAAAGGTGTTCTGCACCTGATATACTCTCAATGCAAGGGCAAAAATCGGAACCATTTACCTGCTTAGTTTCCACACTGTTTAGCTATGCACCGCCCTGGAACCCAGGGTACAGGTCTGAATGGCACCTTCACAATGCAACACAACTTTCCATCCACTGCAATGGAATTACACCCAAATGAATAATCTGCTGCTACTGCACTGTCACAAGTGAAGACTCTGAACCAGATTCCTTGCCCTGAGCCACCAGCTTTGTTGCAGTTGATTAGGTGGTCACACTCAACCCAGGGAGTTTCTCCCCCCCCCCCAAGCAAGGTGGCACCCACCCAAGTCAGTATTTCAGGTTCAGTTTGTTGAGGCCTCCAACCCGTCTTGCACCCACCCCAACAAATACCCTGGCTCACCAATGGACTAGAAACCAGGCTGATGTATAGTAAGAATATTTATTTATTTATTTATTTATTTATTTATTTATTTATTTATTTATGGTTTGACAAAGAAGATTAGCAGCCAATATCAGCCACCAGTGCCAGTGCTTTGGAAACACCCAATATCACAACTCCAAATAACTTTCTGTTATTAAAACAACACAGGTACAATTTTGAAACATGCAGTCACAACTTACAACAGATTGAACTTCAAATTCACCAATACAAAACATTCACAATACAATGGAAAAATCATTGTCCAACACACATTCAACAGACATGCAATGCTTTGGCATTCTAGTTTAGGAGGCAAGGGAATCAATGGGAAATTTCATTTTTAGTCTTTCATTTGAAAGGCACAGTTGGGAAAAGGAACTTAAATGGGGAAATTGTTTTTCAACTTTTATTTAAAAGGCAAGGTTATACCAAAGACTTGCTCGTGTACTAGATTACTTTGTTGACCTGGTCTTGCTTTTGGTATAAAATGGCTCTTAAGCAAGTATCTGAGAACCCTGTTTCCAAGACGAACCACTTGTTCTTTATGGGATAAGCCAAACAATGGGCTTGGGAAAGGCTTCTCTTAAATTGTTTTACTGCCTCGGATTGTTCTGGACCCTACTCCCACTTGACCCCAGCCTTTAATATATGGACAAAGGGTTGGGTGACCTCAGAGTAGTCTTCAATTAACTTTCAACTATAATTAGTGAGTCCAAGAAGGCTTCTTTTGTCCTCACAGACTAGTAGATTCTTTCAATTTCAATGATGCCTCCACCTTTTTCGCCTGGGGACTGAGACCCTCAGGGGTGATTTCATCCCCTAAGAAGTTCCTGCGGATCTTACACCACTGTCCCTTCTGAAAGGACAGTTTTGCTCCGGTTTTCTGAAACTGGGCCAGAACACGGCGTATTTCAGCTATGTTTTCCTCCACATTTGAGCTCTTGATTAAGACATCATCTAGGTTTCCCCTTTCGCCCAAGTCGGGCATGGCCGTATGCAGGAAGATATTAAATTGATTACTGGAGTTTAGGCATCCAAAGGGGGTTTGGATCCATGTGTATTTCTGCCCCCGAAAGTAAAGGCAAGCTTGTACTGGTCTTCCCTACTCACGGTTACTATCCAATAACCGGTGGTCAGGTCAATGGCGTTATACACCTTTGACCCTTGGATCTGGGCCAGAATGTAGGGAAGCAAGGCACCATCTTGACATGTGGACCTGTTTATTCAACTCCCTAAGGTCTGCACAAAGTCTTTATTGGCCATTGGGTTTCAGTATCCCCAGTACCGGGTTGTTAAAGGTACTGTGGATTGGACGAAATATCCCACGTGATTCTAAGTTTTTAACAATCTCTGTGAGTGACTCCATAGACGCGAGAGATAACTGGTATTGCTTCACAAATACTTGAGCCATCTCGGGTCCGTAGGTATGGTCGTTGAATGTATCTCTGTTTGTCCACAATCATAAGAATCCACTGCAAAGATATCCTGGAAATCCAAAAACACCTGTTTCAGCTTCTGCTTTTTCTCCTTCAGTCTCACAGGCATCAGCGAGATTGATTCGTTCTTCGAACATCTGCTTAAAGCCTGGAAAGACCTTGGACTTGGCAATTTCGGCAGTATGCTCCAGTTGGGTGGCAAGATCTCTTGTTACGGTGTTGGGCTGGACATGAGGTTTCAAGGATGGGAGGTAGTCACTGTTGACTCGGAATACCACCTCATCCTTCCTGATGTCACAGGTCACCTCTTCCCCACCATGAGGGCAGGAAGAGCATGCCAAGAAATTCCCCCCTTGCCTGGTGAAAATCTTTTCCAGAAGGATACCATCGTAAAAATTGTAGCAGTCATTTGAAATTGGTCCAATGATCTCATTACCTAAATCAATAGAATAATGTTAGGCATCAACCACCATTCCAATAACGGTGTCTACGGCCAAGTGATAATTCGAGGGTCACTATTATCCACCAATATTCAAATGGTCTCATGTTCTATGTCAACTAGGGTTGTCGGATGTAAATACAAACCTTGCTGTTGGAGATGATAATTCAGATTTATATGGTGTCCTTGTTTTTGAGGTTCTGTCCTCACTTAATTTTTAGGAGAATTGTAAATTGTCACATCTGTCCTGGGATGGTACCTTCTTCTCTCACTTGAATTTAAACCGCATACAGCAGCAATTGAGCTGACCGAAATGCGTTCTCAGTTTTGTCAAAGCCCATGGGGTTATCCCCTAGTCGGGACCAGGCCTTGTGATTAAGTCCAAATTAATTGCAAATCGATTGAAAATGTCACTGCCTAAGTAAAAGGCAGAGGGGACATCTCTCACAACCCAACAATTATGATCTATACTTTGGTCACCAATTGATATTTTTAGCTTGCACCTGCTAGGCAGGAGGTATTTGGAATTTGGAGTTTCCAGCCCCATTTCCCACTTATCAATCAATTTAAACGTCGGAATGGTCTGATCTTTTGAGAGTTTTCTGAATAATGCTTTGCTGATGAAGCTTCTTCCATTATTTAAGCATACTATGGCGAGAACTGCTCCTCCCCCTCATTTACCTGAATGGGGAAAAACAGCTGTTCACCCTTTATTTGGATGTCAGTTAAACTTTGAGCTGGTTTTTCATCATCTTTTGTCATGGGATTTGGGTTTTCTTCTGATTGGGGATTGGTATACAATTTCAGAGTATTTCCTTCCAATGTGGAATACCACTTAAAACTGGGAGGGAGGTTGATTTTAAAAAATCGAGAAGGGTTCCCATCACCAGTTTGTTCTCCTACAGAGATGACAGTGGGCCTTGATTTTTCCTAAAATGGAATTCTATTTTGTCAGACTGCTGTTCAATCATGTGGCATGTGCCATTCAAACTCACATAATTTATACTTTGTTTTAATTTTATTGGCTGGTTAGTCTGAGTCCAGAGGTCACTGTTCACGCAGTCAATCAGGGGTGCTAACCTCTGAAGGAGGTTATTCCCCAGTAGACAGGGTGTGCCCTCTGGAGTGATGACTATCGCCAGGTTTTTCACCCTATGTAGCCCAATTTCTATCCCCAGATCCTCAGTCCCTTCAATGGCAATGTCATTGCCATTGAAGTTTTGGAGTTGTCTAGGAAGAGGTGTGAGGGGAATTTGCTGACTCTCCCCCCACCCCTCCCTTCCTGAATTTGGTTGGCCAGAGGCCTTTTTGGACAGGAGGGTGGCCTTTTGATCTTGGCTAGTGTTCTGTGTCAGAGTCCAGGAATCTGTAAAGAAGATTTTGCACCCAGAAACAAGTGGGATTGGGAAGCCCCTTTTTCTCCTGATTCTTTACTGTCCCCCTTTTCCTGGATTATAAACATTGGGTACTCCCTATTTTTTGTTGTCGGGGGTACAAGTCTGCACAATGGGAGACTATTAAAGCAAAATAGAAAAAACAGATTGACTACCCCTCTCTACTTGCCCCCTAGTGTCTACCAGTCAGTATATTAAAATCCTATTATCACTACTAGGTTAATCAGTGCATTACACAGATCTACAATTTCTCAAAGTTACACAAATATTGAATTTTATCTGGCCTTTCACCTTTCTTAAAAACACATTAAAACCGATAAAGTATGTGCACATTCATAAAACATCAGACACATATCTTAAATTGACACAACAGTAAAAAAAGAAAAAAATCATCACATACAATTTCCAATTCTTTAAACAACTTAATTGGACTACAGTTCAATCCAAAACAAAGCAAATCTTTCTGGGAACCTAGATTGTTTCTAGTCGGACAGACAATTGTGTAATCTGGTGTTTGTAAATTAATATGTCTTAAGCAGAAAACTACTGTTTTTTTTTTCTCCCAACCGCCTCTAGCTTACAAATCTAATCTTCCTGGTTCTAATCAATAGTACAATTCATATTGAAGAACCAGCATTCATTGTTACGCAAAGAGATCAGGAAATTAAATAGATAGGTATTTCCTTTCATGTCGACATATGTTTCGGCCACATGGACACATACTGCACACTCTCAAATGCTGTTGGTTTACTTAGTGTATGGGCCATCTTCAGGACAAGACGGCAATTCTTCCCCAATTAGATGCTTCTTCAAATTCAGTCTGGAATTCATTATACTTGGTTGGAGACGTTGAGAAAATTGAAAATTGCACGATCCTGATGTATTCTGGATCGAAATTTCAGGTGCATCACACCACCTTATTTAGTGATGTGTGCCGAACGATGGGCCATCTCACTTGTTTTTGTAACTACAAAACTAATTCTTGCTGAAGGTGTTGAATCCTTTCGCACTACTAGTCCACCTTCCCGCCTTACTGCCGAATTCTTTATCGCTGTTGTTGATTCTGAAGTTCCAACAACCACAGAATGGGGCGTCCTCAGATGACGAGGCCAGTTATTGTTGTCAATTTTTCAATACAACCTCAGCTTCGCTTCAGGCAGGGTATTTAACCTATTTGTTCAGCGTGTGAATCCGACTCACACTCGTTCGTGCTCGCTCCGTTCATAGCTTAGCTTTACCCGGACCTCATAAATCTGGGTGGCTTGTTCTATCACCTAATCCAGGGTCCTATGCTCATGGAAATCCCTTACTAGTTGGGTCATAATGTATTTCGGGAGCGCATCAAAGTATGTGTTGATGAACACCCGGCTATTGGTGTTCACCCACCTAGAGGTCTGTGCAAATGCTTGCTTCAGCTCTTGCACAAACTCTCTAGACACTTGGTCTTCCTCACACTGCAGGTTGTAGGCCACCTTGCGGGCCTCCTGAGGGTTCCAGTGAATGGATAAGTGTTTCAAGTTGGCCGTCTTGTAGGTGGACCATTTTTGGTAATCTTGGTCCTCCAGCACTGAAAAGAAGCTGGAGTATTCAGGGGAAAATGGCCATTTGACAAACTCCATGGAGTTTCTATCATTCTTAGTACCAAATGAAGTCATCATTTGTTCATAAAGCTCTAGATGCTCCCATACTCAGTATTTGGCTTTCTTATTGTAGGGAGTCAGCTCGTTATGGCCATTATCTGCCAAATTGGGTCACAATAGCTGTCTTCTGTTGGGCATACTTCCTTTTCCGCTGCACCTGAGTCCACTCACTCTCTGACTCAGAGCTGCTGCTATTGGTGGTCCACTCTCTGTCCTCTAGGTGCTCCCTACCTCTATGAGACTGGGAATCCCTCCCAGAATGACATGGTCTGGTCTCTTTTTCCCTGCAGTGCTGTGGGCTCTCGGTCATTTCCCTTGTACTCCCCTTTTCTCACGGGGAAGTACTCATCCTCCTCATCCCTCCTTCCGGTTATGGTGGGGAATACCCCCACCTCCCTGAATGTGTGGAAGTGTTTTAAATATTCTTTTGAGGCCTAAACTCTGGTGCTTCTCTGTCTGCAAAGCGGACCGGGTGGTCCCTTTGTAACTTCATTTTCTGCCAGTCCAACTCCCTGAGATTTACATAATAGGAGCCCTCCTGGTCAGAGATACATGCCAGGGTATTTTTAAATTCCCACAGCCCCACTGGTCCGGCCACTTTCCCTTCTACTGGGTAGAGATGAATATTCATCAATATCCAATAAGGACTAGCCATCTGGCTCAATTTGACCCTTCCTGGGTGAGTCCAGCTGCCTGATGTTTGCCTGTTCTTGAAAACTGGCAGGTATGAAGTCAGCTGCACCCTGTATGTATGAGGTAGTGAGTTTGCTTGAGGTCCCTTATAGAGAGGTCATCACTCCGCGATCGGAAGGTGCCTTTCCATCCCCTGACTGTTTGGGGTGCCTCAAAGCTGTTTGTATTTGGCTATTCTATTTTCCAACCCCTCACATTTGTTTTTCTCAGTCCATATCTTTTGGGGATACAGAGGCCCAAGTTTTCAATTCTGACACCAGTGCTTGAGTGGCTTCCAGCACTTTATTTTGTCCCATTAATCGGTCTCTTAGTCCCTTGTTTGCCTCACAATGCGACCCATTTTCCTTCTGTGAGGCTTGTATTGTCTGCTCTATGTCAACCTCTGCTTGCCTCAAATATTCCATTAACTTTGCATTTTCTAACCTCATGTTAGTCAGTTCCTGAGAACATAACTCACTTTTCTCCACTTCTGTCCTTAACTGACACACTTCCTGAAACAGGGCACTATTCTCTTGACTCAATTAGTTATTTTCTTCCCTCAACTGCTCTCTCTGCTGTTTGAAAGTGTTCAGATCTTGGTGCATCTGATCGATTTCACCCTGGGAATTGACCTCCTTAATGACTAACTTGATGTTTTCAGCTTTCAGTTGTTTAACCTGTGCTTGAAATGTGAAAATATCCTCTAAGCAGGTTCTATTGTGAACAACCTGCTCATTTAATTTGTGTTGACTTGCGCTCAGATTTTCAACACATTCTTTATACTCCTCTTGCAGTGCAGAAAATTGAGCCTCTCGCTCTGCTTTCATTTCTTGTTGTGTCGCTAACCTATCTTTTAGCTGTTGAATAATATTTTCTAATTTTGACTCGAAATTTTTGCTCTGTTGTGCTTTTTCTAATTGTTTCAACTCTCTCTGGGCTTGATTCAAATGCTCAGACTGGTTTTGCACAGGGACTACACTATCCTGGTATCTTTCTTCCATGATCATCAGATGGAAGTACATATATGCTGGGAGATGAGCCATTTTAATTTGCTCATCTTTGCTGGTCTGTGTCATGTAAAAGTTAGTCAGGGCCTGATGTAACAGCCCATTTTCTTGCCACATATCAACATCTCCTGCACCATTCTATCTTGCAATGTTTCACCTCTGTGTTCTACCCATTCACCTTTAATAAACAATTTGGATAGTAGGTGCTTTCTGGCCATATTGGTTCCTATGGTGCTCATTCTGAAAGGTGTTCTGCACCTGATATACTCTCAATGCAAGGGCAAAAATCGGAACCATTTACCTGCTTAGTTTCCACACTGTTTAGCTATGCACCGCCCTGGAACCCAGGGTACAGGTCTGAATGGCACCTTCACAATGCAACACAACTTTCCATCCACTGCAATGGAATTACACCCAAATGAATAATCTGCTGCTACTGCACTGTCACAAGTGAAGACTCTGAACCAGATTCCTTGCCCTGAGCCACCAGCTTTGTTGCAGTTGATTAGGTGGTCACACTCAACCCAGGGAGTTTCTCCCCCCCCCCCAAGCAAGGTGGCACCCACCCAAGTCAGTATTTCAGGTTCAGTTTGTTGAGGCCTCCAACCCGTCTTGCACCCACCCCAACAAATACCCTGGCTCACCAATGGACTAGAAACCAGGCTGATGTATAGTAAGAATATTTATTTATTTATTTATTTATTTATTTATTTATTTATGGTTTGACAAAGAAGATTAGCAGCCAATATCAGCCACCAGTGCCAGTGCTTTGGAAACACCCAATATCACAACTCCAAATAACTTTCTGTTATTAAAACAACACAGGTACAATTTTGAAACATGCAGTCACAACTTACAACAGATTGAACTTCAAATTCACCAATACAAAACATTCACAATACAATGGAAAAATCATTGTCCAACACACATTCAACAGACATGCAATGCTTTGGCATTCTAGTTTAGGAGGCAAGGGAATCAATGGGAAATTTCATTTTTAGTCTTTCATTTGAAAGGCACAGTTGGGAAAAGGAACTTAAATGGGGAAATTGTTTTTCAACTTTTATTTAAAAGGCAAGGTTATACCAAAGACTTGCTCGTGTACTAGATTACTTTGTTGACCTGGTCTTGCTTTTGGTATAAAATGGCTCTTAAGCAAGTATCTGAGAACCCTGTTTCCAAGACGAACCACTTGTTCTTTATGGGATAAGCCAAACAATGGGCTTGGGAAAGGCTTCTCTTAAATTGTTTTACTGCCTCGGATTGTTCTGGACCCTACTCCCACTTGACCCCAGCCTTTAATATATGGACAAAGGGTTGGGTG